>NW_020650526.1:2401530-3001530 GCF_003573695.1 Papaver somniferum | reverse complement strand
GGCACATATGGACACTCGCGCGGAAGAGAGTATCCAGCATAGTGTTGATCATGCTTAGCCAGGTCTTTAGCAATAAACCTCTCGATGGAGTGACCGATTTGAAGAAGTTCTGAACCCAACCATTGAGTGTAATATTTTTGAGGTGAAGTTACCCACTCATAGCTTTTGATGACTGCTAAATTGTTCATGGGGAGAAGTCCCTGGACTATAGTAGCGTATTTGAAAATTGGTAATATTGGAGCATGAGGAGGAATAAGACTTTCCTGAGCTCGAAACCTTCTGAAAAAGGTGTGCGGATTTTCTTTAAGTTCCTGCGTAAGTCCCATCAAAGTTTTTACTTCTTCCAGATGCTCAAACGGTGGTGCGTCCATTGCTTCGTCTTCCGACTCGGAATCCTTGTTCATGACAGGATGTGTTGAAGGCATCGTTATCCTCCCGGCATGAATCCAAGTTCTTCCAAGGACCATGTTGCATACATGGTCTTCCCGTATTATGAAAAACTTGGCCTCAATGCAGATCAATCTTTCCGTAACTTTGAGAGTGATGAAGCCGTATGCGTCTCTGGAGATTCCTTCGTGGTCCCTAATTGCTATGGGAGCGTGGGTGGCTTCTTGTCGAGTAATACCGACAACTCTGAGAGTTTTCAAAGGGATGGTGTTGACAGCGGTACCAACATCGACGAACGCCCTTTTGAACTCATTTCCTTTAATGTGCACTGTGGTGAGCAGTCCCCAGTCATACATTTATTTGTCGGTGGCTGAAGGTTCGGTGGTGGTTTCTTGGATCAACAGAAGTTTTCCGTACACGATGTGGTTCAGTGCAGCAAACATTTCTTCCTTTGAGCTTTCAAAACATACAACAACTCGCAGACATGTTCGATCAGAGATTGGACCGCTTCCTTGCAGGAGGTTCAGAGATGGTAAAAGTTCTGACTGGGATGGGGTTTTTGTGCACTCCCCCAGTCCCCGGGTTGAGCTCTCCTGATTCGACCTTTTCTTTGAATATGCGCTTCAAGATTTTTCAATCACTTGTGGGATGGCTGACGTATCTATGGAAGCGGAAATACCGAGGATTTTCCATGGCCTCTTCAGTTGGCTCCTTCTTGACATAAGGAAATTTGATTGCACCATCTTGGATCCAGGCATCGAGTAGTTCATTAACTTCTTCCATTGAACAGGTAAAATCAGGTGCTTCTGGATCTTCCGTATGCTGAGGTGGGATTTTCAAATTCTCCTTCTGGTGTGCCTTTGAAGGGGTGGAGGAAGTCTGCTTGTGCTGTGGTTCTGCTTTTCGCTTACTCCCTTCTACGAAAGCATTTGTTGCAGGTTGCAGGTTGTACTGCTTGTTGATCAAACGCCTGCTTCCTCGAGTGTCTTTTGAATACTCAGTCTTTGTAGACTTTGCTCTTTCCAAAAGAGCGGGTGCAGTGGTTGTCGACCTCTTCGCAGCTTCGCGAAGCTCTGAGAAAGTCTGAAATCGAAGGTTTTATAGCAAGGCCTGTAGACCGAGAGCATGCCATTGATGCACAAGTCCACCAGTTGTTGCTCCGTGACGTTTGGGTCATGACAATCCAGGGCTTGGACTCTGAACCTTTTCACATAATCATTGGGATCTTCACTGACCCTCTGAAACATCCTTCCAAGGTCGGAGAGGGTGACTTGTTCTGACACGAAAAAGTATTTCCTGTAGAATGCATTAACCATTTCTCCTCAATTGTTGATAGTCCCTGGTGCGATATTGTTATACCAGGTGTATGCTCTGCCTTTCAGATATTTTGAGAATTCCTTGAGACGAACAACATGATTATTTTCATATTCTCCCAGGGATTCGAGAAAATGAGAGACATGTTCCCTAGCATTGCCAGTTCCATCATATAAGGTGAAGGTTGGAGAAACGTAACCTTTGGGGAGTGGAATCCTCTGCGTAGCGGCAGGATAAGGAGGTTGATGACGATGGACATGCGATGTTTTGTATTTTCCACGGTTCTCCAAAAGGTGCTCCAGATCCTCGCAAGTGATGAAATTCGATGATCCCTTCGCTCATGAGTTGTCTGCAGCAGTTTTGTGGACTTCGTCGTCTTCTACTGTATGGACTGAAATTATTTCAGGATCGTCGTCTGAGGATTTCTCCTTCTCCTTTACCTTCTCTTGAGTCTTCTCTGACATCTTGTCAGTAAGAGTTTTGAGATAATTACACAGCTCCTTCAGCGTAACAGCCATGTCGGTCTGATTCTTTTCAAGAGTCTCCTGCGCTTTGATAAGATCAGCAATGGTAGGTTGTGGATCTCCTATGACTTCTTCATGGTGTCGTCCGGACAGTGGATGACCTTCGGCGTGAGGAGGAGTAATGTCACCACCATCAGTGTTGCAGGTCGGAATTGTCTCCGGGATATTCTGATTGTTGTTGTTGCTAGTGCTAGCACAGTTTGTGTTAGGATTCGTAACTGAACCCGACCTGAGATCAACCATCTTGTGAAATTGTGAGATTGCAACCAAGAGAATGATCTCCCACTGTGTTCGCCGATCTATAGATGGGGAAAAACGATTTGTTGGTTTCTAAGGAATTGAGGAGACGACCATACGGAGGAGACTCCTCGAACCGAGCGAAATGTTAAACCTCACACAGATGCACCGCTGCAAAGGGGGTGCTTTAGATTCGAGAGATCAATCTGTAGTACTCCGGCCTAAATCAAGACAATGACCGTTCCAGAGTAAATTCGGTCACAAGAGAGGATGGGTTGATCTGTAGGAGGGAAGCTGAGAAATGTGTGGAATCAATGGTAATTAAAGATTGTGGGTGTGTGAATTCTGAATATGATAAGCTCTGAGTAATTGAAATTTCTCAATTGAGAGTAGTTGATTAATTGATAAATTGATGATCTCGTGTTGTCAGTTTGACGTGAGATTGATGATACTGATGATGCCGATGATTCAGTCATGATTCAGAGACTTATTTATATTGCTTCCATGAAGTGTGACAGTTGATGGAATCAAGGAGTGGGGAAGTGGAGACCGTGTTTGAAACCAGTTGCTAAACGTGTGGAGACTTGGTCGATTTTCCACCCACTACCTCGTGAATTCCTTAAACTGATTGCACGACTTGCTCACATTCCATCGTGTGTTTGAACACACGTGCCGTAGACCGCCAGACCAAAACCCTAAGTGATATCCCCCCCAAGTAACACAATTGACGTCTCGTGGTATGTTAGTCAATTGAGGACTTCGTGGTTTGATGGGACGATGAGTCCATGTAGTTGCTGAGTTGAACATGATGTTCTGAAACTCATGAATTGAACATGTCATGAGACAGAGGTATAATTATTACGATGAAGTGAGCAAGTGTTTCTCATTCGATGGATCGTTGAATATTGATTGTTGAACCAATATTCCTTGGTTTGAGCAAATATTTATCATCTGAGCAAGTGTTTCTCATGTGATGAATTTTTGAATATTTGATCGTCTGAGCATGTGTTGCTCATCTGATGGATTATTGGCAGCGTACCAAAAATATTAATTAGAATACTGGTCGTTGAACCGAGCATAATTAATAAAATTAATGACCATGAGGCCGTCGTAAAATTATAAGGTTGGAATCTGGAATGATCCTTGGATTCAGAAACCCTAATTTGATCAATTGATGATCAATTCATGGTTCGTCAGAAGTTTTAACCATGGGACGAAGGAGGGACGACTACATGGGACCCGAGGATCACCATTAGTGTCCATATGCTCACGTGAGCAAACACGAATAACTCCTGAGATTTGACTATTGTTGGTGGAAGAATGATTCAAATGCTGGCTTATCATTTATTCAAAAATGCTCGTCTGACCTTAGGTGAGAACCTAATTATTATGACGAGGCGAGGGACCGACCATGGAGTCATGAAACCGGCCCTGGGTTTCACGTGACCGCCTGACATCACTTCATGAAAAATCCAAAGTGTTTGGAAGAGTTTTGGACCTAATACGAGCAATTGTGCAAATTAGGTCAAAACTGTGAAAATTGATGGGACCCGGCTTCCGTGGCCAAATATCCAATCTTGGTCGTCAAGATAGCGTGCTCGTGTCCCCAAGGCGTCCGCGTCTCAGTCCTGAGAATTTGATATTTTCTGGCGCCAATTGAGCATCCATTCGAGAAATATTCCAAAATTAGGGTTTCGACGAAACTGAGGAAAACCCATGAGATGATGAAAAATAGTTATAAAATAGGAATGAGGCTTGGGACCGCATGGTCAAGGCATGATCGGCCGGTCGTGACCACGGTCCCGTGGTGCCTTTTCCTTAATATTTATAATATTTTGATGATTTTATGAAAATCATGAATTTTGAAATTTGATGAACTTAGGGAGTTTTCCATGAATTGAAGGCGTTTTCATGAGTTCATGAAGAAAATATTAAAATAATAAAAACACAGCTTGTGGGACCATGGAGGCATGGCCGGCCGGCTATGGACCGTCCCACAGTTTTTCATAATTTTTTAATATTTTTAGGTATTTTGATGATTTGAGGGAATTTTTCCTAATTTGAGAGAAATACCATAAAATCAGGAATTTGATGAATTCAAGGAAAAATAGGATAAATAATAATAAACAAAGGGCGTGTGGGACCGTCTAGGACTGGTGGCCGGCTAGTGGCCCGTCCCACAAGTTTTCATAATTTTATTTTATTATTATATGAGAATTTGTGCAAAAAATAACCATGAATCAGGAGTTTTTTTTCATGAAATTAGAAAATAATAATAAAATAATAAGGAACCGTGGGGTGTGGGGCCGGTTGGGACCAAGGCATGGCCGGTTGGCCAATGGTCACGCCCCACACTCCTTTCCTTAATTTTATATATTTTTATGGATTTATGGAAGTACCATGAAACCGAGGAGTTTCCTCGAGACGAAGGAGATTTGATGATGAGAGAATTTTCATCAAATCATGGAAAATAATAAAAATGTATTAAAAATATAAAACTGGCGTGGATTGACCACGACACGGTCGGTCGGTAGGTCGTGTCGTGCTCCCAGCACCTGGTCAATATTTTTAATTATTTATTATTTTCTTCCCTATTTTGCATAGGTTCATCGTTTCGTTGTATTTTGAAATACTCGTTCGTGCGGTGACTGTTATGTATCGTCGTTGAATACACTTTCACCATTTGAATCGGGGCTTACTTAGAGGTAGCTCAGACGCCCGGTTGTTGATTATTATTACTAATTGTGGAATTCAGTGGAGAATAATTCACAAAACTGAGTATAAGATGTTTATTATTAATTCATAGGATCAGCTGGGAGGATTCGCTGAATTCAAATAATAAAGTGAGCATTACCATTCCATGGGATCGTAAGTTCGACCATAGAATCAGAGTAATTAAGATTTATATTACCATTTATGAGACCAGTTGTGGATTCGATCATGAAATCGGAGTAATGAGATAATAAATTTATTGTTATTCTATGAGATCAAGTCGTGGATTCGATCATAGAATCAGAACAATTGTTTATTGCCATTCCGTGGGACCAGTCGTGGATTCGACCATGGAATATGAGAAATTGTAATTAGGAATAATTAACTTTGTGGATATATACTAGCAGAGCAAGCTGTCTAGGAGCATCAATTATCCCGATATGAGCTTGTCGGTAAGTCATATCCTTTATATAGTCAGGGTAAACTCGTTGTTTGTTCCTAAAGACGTTTTCGCTCTATACTAGCAGAGCAAGCTGTCAAGGAGCCGTCCATCTCGTGATACTTTATAGAATTAATCACTGAAAGTATTCAGTATTCATGATATATGTCGTTGTCCGGTCATGAGAATACATATCTACATGTACTCTGAGAGAAAGTACTCTCCGTTGAGAATTCGATGAGAGACCCGTGTCTCGATACTCACGTCTGATTGCTGGATCAGAGCTTCGTATAATTATGAGTTTACGATTATAGCCCTTGTCGAAAATCCACCATCTACAATTGGAATGAGAGTTTAGGTTACATAACCAATGTGGACATAAGCATTGTTGTGGAAACACATTTATGTATAAGTCCTATTCCTTGAACCAAAGTTTGCGAACTTTGTTGATCAAGAGAACCGGAAGAATGGCGTGAGCCAAGTCCGTGAACTCAGTCCGCGAACTGCCGAAGTTCTCAAACCCGAGAATTTCTGCTGGAGTTGAAAAACTAGTGCGTGAAGCTAAGTCCGCGAACTCAGTCCGCGAACCCAGTCCTCGAACCGGCGAATTTCTCATCCGGAGAATTTCTTATGGAGTTTGTAAACTCTGCCCGGTGACTTAAGTCCGCGAACCAAGTCTGCAAACTTAAGAAGGTTATATATCTGAAGATGAATTCTGAACTTAAACTTAAAAACACTAAGGAATGCAGTTTGCAAACCGTGGCTATAAAAGTTCATGAACCGATTCGAGTTAATCAAATCATCTTTGCTTCAAGTGTGTCTTGTGTAGTTACATAAGAATTCTTTGCAATTGAACAACTCTCTAACTAGTTCATTTGAGTCATGTGAACTAGTTATGGTGAAGAAGAACATGGTTGATATGAAATGCTCATATGGCTAACCTTTTGGTTAACTATTATTGAACCAACAAGTGCATACGTTTGGGTACGGTTAAGAAACCTAGAAGCGTGCATTTCAATTGTTTGTAACAAGCTAAGTTTTCGATCTAACGGTTGAGAAATATTAGATTGAATCTAAATCAGGTTTTCATCTAACGGTGGATATTGATTGCTTTCTTACCAAGGTAACTTAATGGCAAACCCTGATTTGAAAGACTATATAAGGGGACATCTAGCATCAATGCAAAACTAATCCCCACACCTCATGTGTGATACTAGTGTGCGTGCTAGAGTCAGTTCTCCTTTAACCTTTGTGTTCCTCTTTCTAAACCAGGTTAACGAATTAAAGACTTCATTGGGATTGTGAAGCCAGACCGAGACTACTTTATCGTAGTTGTGTGATCTGATCTTGCATCTTCTATCGTACGAGTACAATCATATCGATTGGCTTGAGATTGTTATCTCCGATAGGAAAGATATAAAAAGTAATCACAAACATCTTCGTCTCATTGTTTGTGATTCCGCAAACATCTTGTTTTGTCACCATACGATTAAGATTGTTGTGAGGTGATTGATAACTCTAGGCTGTTCTTCGGGAATATAAGACCGGATTATCAATTGGTTCCTGTTCACCTTGATTATTATCAAAAGACGGAACAAAACCTTTTAGGGTTTATCTGTGGGAGACAGATTAATCCTTCGATAGACTTGTCTGTGTGAGACGGAATTATTTGTCATCAAGTCTTCGACTTTGGGTCGTAACAACTCTTAGTTGTGGGTGAGATCAGCTAAGGGAATCAAGTGCGCAGTATCCTGCTGGGATCAGAGGCGTAGGGAGTACAACTGTACCTTGGATCAGTGGGAGACTGATTTGGGTTCAACTACAGTCCAGTCTGAAGTTAGCTTGGAGTAGGCTAGTGTCTGTAGCGGCTTAATACAGTGTATGTTCAATCTCGACTAAGTCCCGGGGTTTTTCTACATTTGCGTTTTCCTCGTTAACAAAATTTCTAGTGTCTATGTTATTTCAATTTCCGCATTATATTGTTTTATCTTTATAATTGAAATAATACAGGTCGTGTGTTAGATCATCAATTAGAGTAATCCAACCTTTGGTTGTTGATTGTCATTGATTGATCCTCGGATATTGGTCTTTGGTACCATCCGATTTATTCCTTGTATTTGATTAGGACTCGTTGATTTCTATTAGCTTGAGTAAATCAAAACAAGAGAGAGATATTAACTCCTTGAGATACTTTTACCTAGATTGAGTCTGACTGTCTAGTTGATTCTCTAGAAAGTATTTCGGAGTTAGTCCATACAGATTTCTAAGAAAATTATTGGGTGGTGTTGTTAGACCCCCGCTTTTTCAATTGGTACAGAGCAGGCAAACACCTTCAATACCTTACAAGTCTGTGTTTGTAGCAATCTGAGTCTGAAGACAGAATCTCTTATGCATACCAAAATGTCTCCTAAAGCTTTCAACTATGTCAAGTGTCTCGGAAATACCTCAAAGTATTATTCCTTAGTTGATTCTTCTGAATCCCGAGGTAGGAAGTCTGTCTCATCTTGTGTTGACCACTCTTCCTCTAATGAGACATTGGACAAAATGGAAAAAGCTGAAATGGAGCTCACCATAATTTCAAAAAATTCTACTGAGTTTGTTTATCTTCAGAATCATGATCAACGCATCGATGAATTTTAAAAGTCTATTGATCGAGAACGTGTACTCTATAACATCATAGAGTCATTCTCTAAGGATATTGAGAAACTTCTTCAGAAAAATAATCTACAGCGTGAAAATATTTGTGATCTTGAAAATATTATCAAAGAAGGCTCAATTAGAGAAAAACTTTTGATCAAGACGCATTCATCTGATCTTGACAGATTTCGTATTGAGAAAGAGAAGCTAGAATCATCACTCTCACTAGCCCATGAACATTGTATGACCTTGGAAAAGGAAAACTCTGTCTTAAGGAAAAATTCTTTTGTTCCAACTGTTCCTCTTGACATACAATACATGAAGAAATATCCTCCAAAAGAAGATTGTGTCGAGAAAAGTTTATATAACTTACAATCTTCTCACAGGGCTGAAAAATTAAAACAGATGCCAACTGATGCGTCTTCTCCACGAACCTGTACTTTCTGTGGAAAAGGAAATCACTATGCTATCCATTATTTTGCCAGGAAGAAAAAAATTTCTAAACTTCACAATTTGCTTCTTTCCCTGTCAATGGAGTAAATAGTCAAACGACTAATGCAGTGAACCTCTTGCTCACAGGAAACCAGGCATCTTATAAAAATGATCTCTTTCCTAGAAATCATTACAGGACTTTGGTGTATTCCAGTGGTATAAATTCTTGTGCTACTAATAAAATCATGTCATGTGCTTATAAGAGCAACTCTGGTAAATCTAAGTCTACAGTATGAAGACCCATTTCGGGAAATCCCCTAGAACCAATCTCTAGAGGTCATAGACTTTGTAATCAGAAAGTTTCTTCTCATGTGCTTCTAGGGAGGGATGTGAAATATTTCCCTAAATTTGGAAACTGCCAAGGGAAGACAAGAAATGCTGAGATCAGATATCCTGGTGGAAATCATAACTATTCTCTCAGAACCTATGGTGAGACTATGTCTCCCTCTGCTACCTAGTAGCAGAAAGTTCCTTTCTTGTATCTAACTTGAGAGATACAAGGATGATGTTTGAGAGATGCTCAAGTATTTATATGACTTTCTTCAGTTTGTATGTTGATATCTTATGTAAGTTTCTAGTATTTATTTCTTTCAGCACTGTGATCTCTTGGGGATGGAGACTTTTTGAAAACAACACAGTGTGCAGTGTTTCTGGTTGGGTCCATTTATTTTGGCATTGGCTTTGTACACGAGCGTCCATATCTCCTCAAGGAACTCTAGGGTTTCTATCTAGGGTGTACACGTGTACATATATATATCTTATGTATGCGTTCATTATTCTTCAGAAAGGAACTCGATGGAAACTGTTCCCAAAGAAGAAGTTAACCCTATTGTAGAGGATGACCTCAAAGGAAGTGATTCTATTCAAGAGTTTATTCTAAGGAATATGCTTGAAAGGAAAGAGTACAACTCTTGGATTGGAGAATCTGTCAAGGATTTAATTCTCGTTCAGAATGAAGTAAAGAACGAACTTGCTAACCTTCAACTGCAGATAAACCAGCTTATTGATGGACATGCAAAGATCCTTGGTACTCAGAATATCTTGATCAGGAATCAAAAAAAAGTTATTCTTGACTGCGCTAAGGCTCGACATTTTGATCGCATTATTGATCGAAAAACTAACGGTCTAACTCATGAACATGGTGTCTCTACGGTCAACAAGATCAAGGATATCAGTGATTCCTATTTCGATTGACCATTCCAAAGGTATGAGATCATCAAGGAAAACTGAGGTTATTTTTTTTGCCTAGTATGTCTTTTTTCCGGTTTAGTTGGAAGAATAACTAGTGCTTGAATAACAATGATTGTGACTACACATAGCTATCATTTTTTCATCTTCTTGTTCTTTTTTAAGTTTTTTGGTTTAAAAATTCTAAAAATATTTGGAGGATGATGTTTTTGCAGTATTTAATCTTTATGATTTGTTATGTTGCAACTTGTTATGGGATATTGGTGTTTACATCCGTGAACTATGTTTATCCCATACCTTGTCAAAAGTAAAGTCGTTTGTGATCGATATTCATGTATTGGTTAAAGAATGAATGGACTTTTGACAAATACAAAAGTTAAGCCTATATTGTCAATCTTTGATGGAAGATAGGTTAAAATCTTTTGTTTGCAAGGATTATGTCTATTGAATGTCGTTATGAGAATAGTGATGGAAGATAGAATGAATCCTTGTGTATTCCAAAGTATTGATCTTTACTAATCCATATTTTATGTAATACTATGAGGCTCCGTAATGTGTCTTATGTTGATCACTAAACAACCAAGTTGATTATTTTTGATTAGCTTTGTTGTTGCTCCGTAAGGTACTATATGTCGAGCGTTATGAACTAAATTAATCATCTTGTTTGGTTATTTAGTTATTACTCCATAAGTTTTTCTTGTGTTGAGTATATGAACGGTTAAGCTAATCATTCCTTATGGTTAAACTTAGTCGTAGCTCCGTAAGTTTACTTATGTTGAGCATAATCAATTAAATTGATCATTTTTTGTCTTTAACTTGGTTGCGTATTCCGATTAAATTAATCATGGGTTTACTTGTGATTAATTTGATTGAGTTTTTGGATATAAAAATAATTCTTATGGTTTTGGTGTCCAATAGAAATCCTTCTTTTCTTTTGAAATTAAGGTCGCTCGTTGTTGTTCTCTCGGGAATGACATCAAATGGGGGAGAGTTCTTTTGAACTTGTGCTTAAGGGTCATATCTTGGGGTGTGCGGCTGTGGAAATTTAGAGGGGTTATCTTGTATCTTTAAACTCCTTGATGAATGCATTTAGCTTCGGCTTCATGATTGCATCTAAATCAGTTGGTATGTATTTTTTCTTTTAGTCATGAAATGTCTCTTACGTAAATTTTATTATGATACCATTCTTGTACCTTTTCCAATTTTATTGACAAAAAGGGGGAGAATTAATATGTAATTCACACTACAAATACATATGGTTTTCGGATCATTGTGTAAGGGGGAGTGGTTTCCATGTGAGATGGAGTATTGACTAAGGGGGAGTGACACATATCACCATAGTATTATTGTTGAAGTTGTGATACAATTGAACTTTGACACTGTGTAATAATACTATGACACTGTATAATATTGATCGAGAATTATGTTTTCTCATTGTTATAGCTACGGATCTTCAACAACGGTGATGCTAAACTTACAACCTTTGGGATAATTGGAGTACTTGGAAATGATGAAGATTTCGAGGAACGTTGAAGATTAGACATATGGAATAATATCTACTAAAGTTTCATTATCTTTTTTGTATTCCGTATTATTGATAGTCTTGTCACTAAAATTGACAAATGGGGAGATTGTTAGAGCATTGCTCGGTCGAACTCGCATGCGTTGCTATCTCAAGCATGTTTGTTAATGTTAGTGATCAAAACTATAAGTCTTGATTTCTAGTCTACTATAGCTAAGTCTCGAACTAGGATAAAAAGTGTAGTTGAGCTCAAGGACTTCATGGCGATTCATCATACAAGAAGAAGAACTACTCAAGGAACCGGTGGAACTTCTCGACAAAAAAGGTATGTGAAGACTTGAACTTATCTATCACTCAAAAGTCTATCTATTCTATCTCCTACTTCTTGAGACAAAAAGTCGTATGCTATATATAGACTTTGATTATACACAGTTGGTATTTCGAGCGAAGTATACCTCCCCTATCTATATTTCGAAATATGTGTTGGTAAGCTTTTTGATTCGACCAAGTTTATCTTTACCTAGTGGTGAAAGTCATGATATGTTTCAATCACTTGAAAATTGCTTTGACGAAGAATGTTTCAATGATTGGAATGAGAGTTTAGATTACATAACCAATGTGGACATAAACACTGTTGTGGAAACACATTTATGTATAAGTCCTATTCCTTGAACCAAAGTTTGCGAACTTTGTTGAACAAGAGAACCCGAAGAATGGCGTGGGCCAAGTCTATGAACTGCCGAAGTTCTCAAACCCGAGAATTTGTGCTGCAGTTGACAAACTAGTGCGTGAAGCTAAGTCCGCGAACTCAGTCCGCGAACCGGCAAAGTTCTCATCCCGAGAATTTATACTGGAGTTTGCAAACTCTGCCCGGTAACTTAAGTCCGCGAACCAAGTCTGCGAACTTAAGAAGGTTATATATCTGAAGATGATTTCTGAACTTAAACTTAAAAAGACTAAGGAATGCAGTTTGCAAACCGTGGCTATAAAAGTTCATGAACCGATTTGAGTTAATCAAATCATCTTTGCTTCAATTGTGTCTTGTGTACTTACATAAGAATTCTTTGCAATTGAACAACCCTCTAACTAGTTCATTTGAGTTATGTGAAATAGTTATGGTGAATATGAACATGGTTGATATGAAATGCTCATATGGATAACCTTTTGGTTAACTATTATTGAAACCAACAAGTTTATACGTTTGGGTACGGTTAACAAACCTAGAAGCGTGCATTTCAATTATGTGTAACAAGCTAAGTTTTCGATCTAACGGTTGAGAAATATTAGCTTGAATCTAAATCAGGTTTTCATCTAACGGTGGATATTGATTGCTTTGTTACCAAGGTAACTTAATGGCAAACCATGATTTGAAAGACTATATAAGGGGACATCTAGCATCAATGCAAAACTAATCCCCGCACCTCACGTGTGATACTAGTTTGCGTGCTAGAGTCGGTTCTCCTTTAACCTTTGGGTTTCTTCTTCAAAAACCAGGTTAATGACTTAAAGACTTCATTGGGATTGTGAAGCCAGACCGATACTACTTTTATCGTAGTTGTGTGATCTGATCTTGCATCTTCTGTCGTACGAGTACAATCATATTGATTGTCTTGAGATTGATATCTCCGATAGGCAAGATATAAAAAGTAATCATAAACATCTTCGTCTCATTGTTTGTGATTCCACAACATCTTGTTTCGCTACCATACGATTAAGATTGTTGTGAGGTGATTGATAACTCTAGTCTGTTCTTCGGGAATATAAGACCGTATTATCAATTGGTTCATGTTCACCTTGATTATTATCAAAATACGGAACAAAACCTTTTAGGGTTTATCTGTGGGAGATAGATTAATCCTTCGATAGACTTGTCTGTATGAGACATATTTGTTTGTCATCAAGTCTTCGACTTTGGGTCGTAGCAACTCTTAGTTGTGGGTGAGATCATCTAAGGAAATCAAGTGCTCAGTATCCTGCTGGGATCAGAGGCGTAGGGAGTACAACTGTACCTTGGATCAGTGGGAGACTGATTGGGGTTCAACTACAGTCCAGTCTGAAGTTAGCTTGGAGTAGGCTAGTTCCTGTAGCGGCTTAATACAGTGTGTGTTCAATCTGGACTTTGTCCCGGGGTTTTTCCGCATTTGCGGTTTCCTCGTTAACAAAATTTCTGGTGTCTGTGTTATTTCAATTTCCACACTATATTGTTTTATCTTTATAATTGAAATAATACAATATGTGCGTTAGATCATCAATTAGAGTAATCCAACCTTTGGTTGTTGATTGTCATTGATTGATCCTCGGATATTGGTCTTTGGTACCATCCGAGTTATTCCTTGTATTTAATTAGGACTCGCTGATTTCTATTATCTTGAGTAAATCAAAACAAGAGAGAGATGTTAACTCCTTGAGATACTTTTACTTAGTTTGAGTCTGATTGTCTAGTTGATTCTCTAGAAAGTATTTCGGAATTAGTCCATACAAATTGCTAAGAGAAATATTGGGTGGTGTTGTGAGACCCCCACTTTTTTAGTTATGTTGTATCTTTATAAACTCCTTGATGAATGCATTTAGCTTCGACTATATGATTGCATCTAAACAAGTTGATATGTGCTTGTCTTTGGTCATGAAGTTTTCCGTGAAAATTTCATTAGGATCCCACTAGTTTTCGTACCTTTGCCAATTTTATTGACAAAAAGCGGGAGAATTAATGTGTAGTTCACACTACAAATACATATGGTTTTCGGATCATTATGTAAGGGGGAGTGGTTTTCATGCTGAGATGAAAGTATTGACTAAGGGGGAGTGATACATATCACCATAGTATTGTTGTCGAAGTTGTGATACATTTGAACTTTGATGATGTGTAATGATACTATGACGCTGTATAACAATGATTGAGAGCTTTTGTTTTCTCATTGTTATGTCTACGGATCTTCAACAACTATGATGCTGAATTGAACATCTATGGAATCATGGGAGTACTTGGAAGTAACGAAGATTTCGAGTAATATTGAAGAACCAAGGAGATCAAGCATGTGGATGAGAAGCTACAAAGTTTATTTATTTTGTATTCCATATGTTAGATCATTGATCATTGATCGGTCGAACTCGCAAGCGTTGCTATCTCAAGCTTGTTTATCAAAAAATTTAGTTGTCAAAACTATATGTCTTGATTTCTAGTCTACTTATAACTAAGTCTCGGACTAGGATAGTTAAGTGTAATTGCGCTCCAGACTCCACCGCGATCATCATATGAAGACGAAGAACTACTCAAGGAACCAGTGGAACTTCATCGACTAAAAGGTATATGGAGAATTGAAATTATCTATCACTCAAAAGTCTATCTACTTTATCTCCTATTTTGAGACAAAAGTCATATAAGTATATAGATTTTAATTATACACAATTGATATTTTGAGTCGAGTTTATCTCGCTTATCTATTTCTCGAAATATGTGTTGGTAAGCTTTCGCTTTAGCCAAGTTCATCTTTACTCGTGATGAAAGTCATGTTGACATTTCAATATCTTGAAAATCGCTTTGATGAAAATAGTTTGTGAATAACAACTATATAACATCCTCTAAGAATGTTTCAATTACTGAAATGAGAGTTGATATTATGTAACCATCTTTGGATATTAGAATATATAGTGTGTTCGCACATTAGTGTATAAATCCATAAACCGGGAACCGAATGTATGCATTCTTGAATGTGTGCAATTGGTGGATGGTGACTAGATAAGTATGTGTACCCGTACGCTTAATGGCGGAAGTTCACGTCAGTGAATATATGCTGAGTTTGGGAATTGACAAACTCTTATCTGGTTACCTCAATATGCGTACCCGTACGCATACTGGCGGAAGTTTTCGTCTGAGAATTTCTGCTGATTTTGGAAACCAAACCAACTCAAATCCGGTTGCTTTAGTACGCATACTTAAGCTGGTTACTTTATCAAATCGGTCAGTTTCATGAACTTAAACATTTAAATTATAAGGAATTCAATCTTTGCAAACCGTGGCTATAATGTTCATGAATCGATTCAAGTGAATCAAAACCGATTTTGTTTCAATTGTGATCTAATCAATTGAACAACTCTTTAATTAGTTCTTTTGAGGTCATTTGAACTAGTTGTGGTAAAGATGAATATGGTTGATATGGAAGTGATCAAATGGCTAACCATTTGGTTAAATATTGTTGAACCAACTAAGTGTACATGTTTAGGTACAGTTACTCAAACCTAAATGAATGTGCATTTCATTTGTGTATTACAAGATAAGATTCGATCTAACAGTGAATATTGAATGCTTTGTTACCAAGGTAACTTTGATTGCAAACCCTGATTTTAAAACTATATAAAGGAGAACTCTAGCAACTGGGAAACCTAATCCCCACACCTCCTGTGTGATACTAGTAGTGTTAAGCTAGAGTCGATTCTCCTTAAAACTTAGGTTTCTTCTCGAGACCCTATAGGTTAACGACTTAAAGACTTCATTGGAATTGTGAAGCCATACCCAACTATTTTCTTTGTAGTTGCGTGATCTGATATTGTTGTTTCTATCGTACGAGTACAATCGTTAGATTGGCTTGAGATTGATATCTACGATAGGAAAGATAGAAAATAAGTCACAAACATCTTCGTCTCATCGTTTTTGATTCCGCAATATCTTATTTCTCTAGTTGATTAAGGTTATTGTGAGGTGATTGATAATTCTAGGATGTTCTTCGGGAATATAAGTCCGGGTTATCGATTGGTTCCTGTTCACCTTGATTTTATCAAAAGACGGATCAAAACTCGTAGAATTTTCTGTGTGAGACAGATTTGTTTATTAAAGTCTTCGACTTTGGGTCGTACCAACTCTTGGTTGTGGGTGAGATCAGCTAAGGGAATCAAGTGCGCAATATCATGTTGGGATCAGAGGCCTAAGGAGCGCAACTGTGCCTTGAATCTGTGTGAGATTGATTGGGTTTCAACTACAGTCCAGACCGAAGTTAATTTGTAGTAAACTAGTGTCTGTAGCGGCTTAATACAATGTGGTGTTCAAAACTGGACTAGGTCCCGAGGTTTTTTTGCATTTTAATTTTCCTCATTGACAAAATTTCTGGTGTCTGTGTTATTTCTTTTTCGCATTATATTTTGTTATATAATAGAAATATCACAGGTTGTGTGTTGTATCAATCAATTGTGAAATCCAACCTTTGGTTGTTAATTGAAATTGATTAATCCTTGAACATTGGTCTTTGGTATCGTTCAAGTTACTTTATCTTGTATTCAATTAGACTCGCAGATTTCTGTTTGCTTGAGTAAGGATTGAATCGAAAAATTGAGATATAATTCTTTGATATACTTTTTATTAAGATTGAGTCTAACGGTCTAGTTGATTCTCTTGAAAGTATATTGGAGTTAGTCCATACTGATTGCTAAGCGAAATATTGGGTGAGGTTGTTAGACCCCCACATTTTCACTTAGAGGTTGTCCGTTTTCAGTTGTAAATGCTAAACGTAACTATTGAAAAAATCATACAAAGCTATTGGTTGGTAACCTAGCCACAAGCTGGGCTCCAACTCCTTTCTGAATAGCAATGCCTAAGCGATGAAAAATAAAACTACACACACCACTACTAGCGTCATTACTAACTAAACAATTCTTCAGACGCTTGAAAAAACACAAAGTATCTTCCCCAAGATCACCCAAAGTAGAAAAAGCTAAGACTCCAAGACCATATCCGTGTGAAACGCACTTATCCAAATATTTAGTACGTTTTCGAGAGACAACACTAGAAATAGCTTTTCCTGTGACAAAAAAACGAACACCGTCTCCAGTGAAGGGGGAAACACTTGTGACATCCATGCAAACGTATTTCCCATTCTCCCATTTGAGAATGAGGATATCAGCAGGCCTCAAGTCCCTGTCGTCCTCTGTCAGAAAACCAAGAGAAACTTCCTTGCGCATCTTTGATTCTGTGAACTCAGCCATGGTAGATTCATATTCCGAAAAATTAAAAGAGTTCAGAGAGGTACAAGATGAAATGAGAGTTTGAATTTGTCATTAATAATAATTTGCCTTATATAAGCTTTATAAATAACAGAAATTCTAAAACACTACTAACCCACTCACATTACTTCCCTAACCTCTAGCCATTGTTTCACTAACTAACATTAAAATCGTAATTAATAGGAATGGTTTCTGGGTTCACTTATTTTCCACCCATAGTTTTTCTATTTGTCACTCTCATCAGTATTTCTAAAATAATTTTACTTTTCAATTATTGTTTTTCCTATTTACCACCTACCAAGTCAATTTAAATTTGACTATAATTACCACCAATTTGCCTTCTTATTTGTTAAAGTTTGCTTTGAATAAAACTCCATGAAAAAAGTATTTTACCCTAGGTTAGAATTCGAAGCATATTGAAAACAAAACTTCGAAGCATGAACACTCTAGATATACATAGTATTAAGGAATACAATACGAGGTTTATTGCTTAACCATTAAACTTTGTAGATAAGACATCGACATAATCGTTTTAATGCTATTCTGATTATGTATGGGTATAAGGTGAAGATTTCATCCTAGGGAACAATGTTTTACATGTGTTTTAAGGAAGTAAATTCATGAACTTGTTTTGTGATTCGAAAAGGAAATCGCCAGGCATTATTGGTATTGTTATACATTGCATATCTTATGAACTACCAATATGTATGATTAGTATAACCGCTCATGACTTGTTTATGTTCTTGGTAAAACTATCACAAAGGCCTGACTTTTTTATTGGTATTACTTTTATTAGTGAAACCGATCTTAAGTAATCACCTAAGATGGTATGATCGATTTTGTGATTTTGTGTATGACCAACTCTGGGTAAAGGGGAACCGATCCTAGTAAGAGGTGCAACACATCACAAAGGGGAATAGATCCTTGTATGAGGTGCATCAAGTTTATAGCAGAAAGGGGAACCGACCCTATGGACATGTGCAACACGTTTTTAGGCAAAGGGGAACCGATCCTATGGACATGTGCAACACATACAAGTTAGATACCATATATATGTGGGGATCCTATCCTAGTACCTAGTCAACCTAATTTTGGAAAGATAGTGTGACTATGCACAATACTCATATGGAGGTAGAACCCAAACTTGTTTTGGTAGAACCGTTAAACCCATGATTTGTGATTGAGTATTATTGATCAATCACATAGTTCTTGAAAGTCAGATGAACCAATTCTAAACTTGTTTGTAAGTGTGGCAAATAGGTTTCAAGGTTGTAAGTATGAAAGAGGACTTACAAAGTAAGGATGTCGATATACTTTGAAAACGCGCAGTAATGCTTATCTTTTATTGTTCAAAGTTATTCCTTAATAGCTAAAGGAAGAAAATCCAGGGAAAATGAGAATTAGTAATGTGCATTTACTAGTTAGAGATTTTTGGTCAATATTTTGGACAGAGCATTTCTAGGAATTATGGAAACCGAATTTGGAATATATTGCATATCTTGAGAATATTTTAGGTTTTGGATATTCCTTGGTTTCCAAACTTCCTTGTCTATCAATACTTGAAGTTTGCATTTCTAGTAAATTAATTCTTCGTGACAGCAAACTTCCTCAGTTGTGTTGTTACTGGTGAAACCGCCTATTCGGAGAGGAGAGTAACCTAATTAGGCGAAATCTCTTACGACCGCTCAATTTAAAGTCTTCTTTGGGATTGAGAAGCTCTATTAGTACCGTTGGTGGGAAACTATATAATTGCGGTTTATCTTGTGTTTTCGATTGATTTGATTGACTAACGGTGGCTGAAATTTGATTGCACCTAGTTTGTTTATGCTTGAGAATTTTCTCTTCTGATATAAGATTCACTCAAACTAGATCGAAGTTTCGACAGGGATCTTTAGACAGTTTGTAGATCTAAAGACGGTCTTGTGATAATCCATTGTTAACAGACTTCGTTCTGTGTATGATTGATCACAAGAGATTCAAGTTGTTGTGCGCAGGTGTTTATTAAAGATCTAAGAAGATTTGAAGAAAAAGAAGACATTGAAGATTTCTGATTTGGATTTATAATCTTTGGTGTGCACAATACTTGTTTCGGTAAAAGAGGATCCAACTATAATCAGTTTATCCTTGTGGTAGATTAGATTGATTAGTTGTGTAGATCGGCATCGATACAATTCTTTGTGATTAAAAGTATTGATTTCAAAATCTTAACAATTACTTTGGTAATTGAGAATAAGATAGATCTAAGAACCTAACGAAGGAGTTTATTGAGAAAAACAGAAGAGCCTTTGTCGAACTCACATCACTTGGTTGAAGAGAGTTGATACCGAACAGATTTGTTGTTCCTTTACTATTTGGAATACGAACCAAATGAATTGTTCCAAGTACGTGACTTTATTACAGGTCGGAGGTGTGGGAATACGTACAGAACTAGGTGAAATATAGGTTTAGTTGCTTGGTCTCAACTATACCCAGTTGGTTTGATTTTGTATAACGGCTTAATCCTGAGAGTATTCAATTCTGGACAAGGTCCCGGGGTTTTTATGCATTTGCGGTTTCCTCGTTAACAAAATATTGTTGTGTCATTTACTTTTATTTTCCGCAATTATAATTGTTGTTATTATAATTTAAAGTAAATTACACAAATGTTAATTCCTATTTACTTGATAGCAATCCTATTGTGTTTGGTTAAGCCCGAACCTGTTATCAAGTAAACATACTTCGTTGTTGTATTGTCTCGATTTCGTATCCATAGACGATATATCACACGAAGTGTGAACCGATTAGTTGTATTGTCTCGACTCAGTCCATAAACAATCACTTTCGGAGAATTGACTTATAGGTGGAAAAGTTTTAGCTTGAGGTATATTTGGGTACCCTCGCCTTTTCAATTGGTATTAGAGCAGGCAAACACGAAAAGATCTAACAATCCGTGTTTGGTGCGATCCGATCCATCCTATAAGAATGAACTCGAGTTCTCATGAATCGACTTCAATTAACGTACCGACAAGATTTGACGGAACAAACTATCTATGGTGGAAATCTGTTATGAGATCTTTTCCTCAATCACGAGACTTTAATACATGGCTATTAGTCGTCAATGGTTATATTCGTCCAAAGATAGAAAATTAGGAAACTGAGTTTAAACGATTAGTAGATTTTTCAAACGAAGAAAAGGCTCTTGCAAAGCAGAATTCAGATGGTTTGAATGCTATAATACATGATGTAAGTCGTGATCTACAACATCATGTATCAACATGTCAAACTTCGAAAGAAGCTTGGGATAACCTTCAGATCGTATTCGAAGGAAATACTTCAGATAAATAAGCTAGACTTCAAACTCTTCCGTTCGATTGGGAAAACCTTCGAATGGATGACAACGACACTTTTGAAGAGTTTCATCTTAAACTCTCTGAGATAATTAATACCTTTTTCTCTCTTGGAAATACTATCTCTGAAAAGGATATCATTTGCAAAATTCTCAGATTGTTGCCACCAAGATACGATTCTAAGAAGCATGAAATCATAGAAGCAAATGATATCTCAACTCTCTCACGAAACACACTCGTTCGAAAGTTAAAGTTCTTTGATCATGAATCACAGTCTATTAAAGCTGCAAAAATTCCGAAAACTCCAATGGAGAAGAATAGACAGATGGATGATTCAGATGAATAGATTACAGAAAATTATGATGATGAAATTGAACAATCATTATCATTGATTACCAGAAAGTTTCGATATCTCTTAAAGAACAGAGGTAAGAGATTCATAAAGGATACTCATCGACCTTCTCGTCCACATGATCGAGTTCTTGTCAAAAAGGATCATGAAGAAGATGATGAATATCAGCCGTAATGCTTTAAGTGTAAATGGTTTGGTCATATTGCTAAAGACTGTCCCAATCTTAAGAAATACACTGGAAGCAAGGCTTTGGCTGTAACTCTAGATGAGACCTCTGATTCATACGATTCCGAAGAAGAGGAAACAACTAATATTGCATTAGTTGTCAATCTTATTTCTTCCTCCTCCATTAGTAATTTACCCATTTTAAGAATGGTCATGTCTTCCGATGTTATTAAATCATCTAATGGTAAAGGAAAAAAATAAGACATGATGCAAAAATTGTCTCAAAAACAGAATTGCTAAAAGTTGCATAGGCAACCCAAGTTAATCTCAAGATACTTTGCTAGTTCGAGGTAACAAGAGGAGAATTTCTCATACAATGCTAGATCAAGGACATTCTAGTTGTTCAAAATTACATAATGAGAGAAAATCTCATACTAATACCACATGATCGGTATTAGAATTCTTTCCTCACCATGTGTGCCGAATTTAGAGTGAGGAAGAAGAAAAATCGAGGCACTTATGTGTAGATTATGGGAATAAAATCTAGTATTTTAAAATATTTGATATATTCGTATTTTTAGAAATATTATATTTTCGGAAGTAGGAAAATTATAAAAAGATCCTTCTCCTTCTTTGTTCATTTCTTATACGAACCATGAGTCTGGATCTAACATCTTCTCTTGGCAAGATGCTAGATCAGAAAGATCAATTTAAGATTAAGTCTGGATCTTCTCTTGATGTTAAGAGTAAAATCAGAAAGGGAGATTGGCTTAGCAAGAAGGAAAGAGAGAATACGTTGAAGAAAGATCGGTGTATTGAAGCATTGACACACTTTTGTGCTCAATCAAAGAACGAATTACATGCTCTTGCAGAATCCTTCACGAAAATTTCTCACATGCAAGAAATTCTGGTCAAGCAACAAGGGTTTCTACTTGAAGAAATTCACAAGATGAAGTCTGAAAGTAATAATCCTCCTTTTAGCACTGATATGAAGGACTGAGTTGCAAATAAAAATAGACACCAATTTTTAATTTTTTCAATAATTGTATTAAGTATATTATGAATAAAACTATTATGAATAAAATTATTTGATTTTTCTTGTGATAGTTTTTGATTTACATAGCATGTGATTGAATGCTTTATTTTATTGCTATGTATGTTTATGGGATGTTTGATTTCGGTTTTACAACCTTGATATTCGATCTCATAATGTTGTGAACCCTTATGGTTTGGGTGACTTTTTGATTTAGCATGATTAAGTTCTAGCCCATGTTGGTAGGATTTATCAAAGGATCATGATGGGTTCTGATATAAACAATATGTGAAAAAGTCACAATATGTTGAATCGGTTTTGGTTTAGCATAAAAGCATATATGTTTCGGGGTTTTTAACTTTTGCTTGCAATAGTTAAAAACCGATTTTCAACCTTTTTCTGGTAAAGGTTGGTTGTTGTTATTCTTTTGTTTTGCATAAGGATGATAACATGATGATATTTCGATATCAATTCTCCATGGAAGAAGATGCAAACATATTGGAGAAGAGAATGCGAAATTTGAGGTAACAATCTTGTTAGTTAATTGTTTTCATGTTAAGGAAAGCCTGATTTTATTGAGTATATCTTTATTTCTTTTTCTTAACAAAATTTCGGTACAATTTATGTTCCATTATGTGTGTATGGATGTGTGTGATTCAATTGGTTCTGGTTAAGAAAAACTATTGTTATCTTGCTTTATTGTGTGGTATCAATCGTTTAGGCTTACAAAATTTCGGTGCAATTGCGGTGCTTTAATGTTTATGTTGTTTCAATTGCTTTCGGTTGAGGTGAATAATTATGCAAGTTTATTTGTTTGGTTTGTATGAATTGTTTATGGCTTAACGAAAGAAAAAGGTTTACGGGATGAATTGTTTAGTCCAATTCGATTCCGGATAAGAGAAACTAAGTTAGTTTTTATCTTAGTTAGACTTATCAAAGTGGAGGTTTCGGTTATTCAAATACTAGTTAACTGACCTAGTACTTGTCTTGTTTAAAAGTTAAAGGTCTAAGTTATATGGATAATTAGAACCCGATGAGAAAAATAGAGTGATCTTTACTTTGGTCTTATCGAACTAAGCGATTGTATTTGTACAATCGGTTTAGCAAAGGGACTAAGGTACTTAGTTGTTTTTTTTGGTTTGCTAAACTTTTAGGGAAAATTGCTTCGGGAAATTGTTTCCTTGGTAACATATCAAAACAAATTACTTTGTAGTTTCGGTTTTGATATTGGTTATCAAAAATAGAATGTGGAACCCTCGTGCTTAACTCTATAGGTTGCAAGTCTATTGAGATTTGTAAGATCCTTTTGGTTTGTCCTTTATTTTTTCGTTTCTTTGTCATTTTGTGACAAAAAGGGGGAGAAATATATGGAGTAAACAAGTGATACACGTTAAGCTTGAGCTTCTCTTCCTTTCCCTTTTACCACATTTCATAGAATCCTCTAATATATGTTCAACTTATAGGAACATAATCGCGGTATGGCTCATCTCGTGGAACTTCGCATGTCCCGCGAGCAACTGGAGAAGTCTAGTGCTCATATCTTCCAACTTGAGGGACAACTCGCAGATGAAAGGAGAAACTCGTCCAACTTGGAGAAGCAAATTAGCGAGCTTCGCAGTAAGTTCCACTTCCTTAGACGTTTTAATGTTGCCTCAATCTCTCAAAAGTAACATGCATGTTCTCCCATTCGATTTGCATCTTCCCTTGTTTTCTTAGGGTCTGAGCAAGGGCTTAAGGAACAGGTCTCTCTCCTATCTCTTGAAAAGGATGATCTCTCTAAGAAAGTCTCTACTCTTCAAGATGATGTTCACTATCTGAATGAAGATCTCAATATCATGGAAAAGGACGCAGCTAAAATCACGAAGCTAACTCGTACAAATGCTCAAGATGATAAGATAAAACTCTTTAATGAGTTCTGTGATTCCCGTGGCATTCCTCGTGTACCCCTAGTACTCGAAGTGTTTTCTGATGATGAACCTGCTGTGGATGAGCCGACTTTTACCGATGAGGATACAAAGATTGACGAAGATCTCCAAGTCAATTACTTGGAAGGCGAGGTACCTTTAACTCATGAAACTGGCAATGCTGGGACTGATAATCTTCGCCAGGGTCCCCCGAAGTCGGATAGTGGTGACGTCTAGGAAGAAGTCGTATTTTTGAATCCTACACAGCAGCGTCTCTTTTAGTCTTAAACTTCTCCTTACTAATGCTGTAACTTTTCTGATCTTTATTTCAATTGGGAACTCCCAATCTTGGGGGCAGGGTATTTTGGATATATGTCGTAGACTGCCTTTGCTTCATGCCTCTATTGTATTGTTGTAGATAATGCTACTTCCTTTACTATGTTTGCCTTATGTGCCAAGTATATACTTGAGAAATGTTTGAGTCTTGCGAAGATAATGCTTAATAAGAACACAAAACACAAAAGTATATACTTTCCTCTTGTTCTTGTTCAGCATTAGCTCATCAAGTTGAATTTGTTTCGTGATATTTTGCCTCTATTTCTTGCTGATTTACTTCCCATGTTGTTTCTGGTTGCGAATTTTTATAGGTGAAGTTTTATTACTTTGATTTTCTTGTTGCTCTACGAGGTCTTATTGCGCCTCCTAGTTAAGGTCTCATTGCGCCTCACCCTGTTATAAGGGTTTTTAGTTCGACGAGGTTTTAGACACTTATTATTCTTGCGAATAATAACCCCTCAACCTCGCCTTATCACATATTCTTACCTCGTCAGGTGGTTTCGCGACAATACGACGATCCTAATTAATCCCATGAATAATAGCCTCATGATATTGACGTCTTTCTTTGGTCACGCAGATCCCTAATCTGGAGGGTCCCATCCCTTCATTTCCCCCTGATTGCCCCTTCAAGGAGGTTAACCCTAACATGCATGTTGGTCTCCTACCATCCAGTTATTACGACATTCAGTTATTTTCGTGACTTCTTATCCCCTTCGTCGATGTGGCTTGTGGTTACGAAGTCACACCCTAGGTGGGGTTTCTTTGGGACCGAGTGCATCATAGATAAGACATTCCTTACGGACATGGCCGATAACGCTGCAGACGTCCCAGGTACCCGCAGCTCAACCGAATACGTCGGCACCTTGATCATATTTCTGCACCCTTACCGAAGGCCATCATAAAAGGGACCCTTAGAGGATAGGTATTATCATTGCCCCTATCTTATTTCTCTGAGGGTTGTTCCCGACGTGCGTTACGACTTGCCTCTTGCACTCTCGTGCGAACTAGGGTGCATGTCGTGGATTCTCAGCCTTCCTAGGCGAAGGGTTTAAGTTTTCCTACAAACCATTTATTTCGTGGAACCGTATCCTTGGGATTCTCAGACCTCTTTCCTACGAGGTCTTATTGCCGCTTGGCATTGGGAACCGTATCTCCTGGTGATAAGTCGATACAACGCCTTTTATCCCATGGATCCAAGGTATGCCCATGAGAGCATTATAAGGCGACCCCACATCCACCACACTGAGAGTAACCTCCGTCTCTAATTCTCCCGCGAAGATCTTCACGCATATTTCGCCCTTTGATTTTTTTGCTACCCCATTGAACCTGTATAGGTTATATGCCGAAGGCACCATATCAGAATCCTCATACCCCAAAGCTTTGAATGCGTGGTAAAAAAGCACGTCCACTGAACTTTCCATGTCCACTAAGACCTTGTCCATAGCCCAGACCTTCCCTTCATCGCATCGATCCTCTTTTCCTCGTGAGTGTTTACCAATGGTCAAGGGGATGAACAATGAGTCTGTGTGAGAGATTCCTCCTCTTGGTGCATCTCGTGTTGAGAATAATATATCTCTTTTTTTCCATTCCTCTAGGGGTTCCTTCTTCATTACAGGAAATATCTCATTCCCTTCGTAATCCCTTTTATACACCCTCGAGACCACGTTATCATGAAAATTCTGGAAGTTTTCCTTCGAGTGTGCTATGAAGTTACAGTCGTTCCTATGCGTTCCTCTATTTATTTCAATCTGATGCCTTTTGGCTTGGCTCCCATGATAACCAGGTTGCGGCGGTGGTGGCAACCCCCGGTCCTCTATGTAATGTGAAAGTTTCCCTTGTTCAATAAGACGAAGTATGATCTCTGGACATTTCTACAATTGTTTGTATGATGCCCGTGAAAGCGATGATTTCGGGAAAACTCATGGCTTTTGTTCCCGGGTTGCGGCTCCTTCCCCAGGTTTGATGGTGCTGTAATTTCTTCAATCAATACTACTTCCTCCCATATCCTTTCTACAGTCGCGTTGAGCCTTGGGAGTTTTACCTCTGTAAATGTCAGTATACTTGACCCTTGCCATTTCAGTTGCAAGTCATTCATTTGATGATATCTCGTCTCACCGTCTCGCAGCTTTTGATTTCTTTGCCATGACTCTTCTCGTCTTGGATTCTGATCCTCCCCTCTCAGTTCTTCATCCGGTGTTGTCAGTAACTTCGTACGAGCCAAAGCTTTAAGCGAGCTCAATATGTCTTCCTCCATACATTGCACTTCCCTTTCTCTTTGCGATTTTCCCATCTGCGCCCTCATACTTCTTAGCTCATGTAAGATTTCCCGATCTAAATTCCTTCCCCTTTCTTCATGAATGCTTCTTTTCTTTTCATCTCTCCTTCTTTCATCCTCGCGTCTTGTTTCTTTATCGTACCTTAGCCTTTGATTTTCGTGTCTCGCTTCGACCAATAATCTCCTCAAATTTCTTTCTTTGTTATTCTGTTTCTGCATCCTTCTTCGCGTTCTTCCTTCCCCACTTATTCTTTCATAACTTTCGTAAGAATCTCCCCTTCGACATGCGGTTCTTTTCCGGGACGAGACCGTTATCGCTTCCGAGTTTGTATTTCCATCTCTCATCTCCTCGGTGGTCTCTCTACCGCTTAGTCCATAATTCTGCCGCGCCAACAAGCCATTTTGCTTTGCCTTCCCAACATGTCGTTTTGCTCGATCTTTCACTCGGTGTGGTATCCTTCTTGGTTGTTCTAACGTCTTACTTTCTTTTGGACCGACCCTTCTTCCGTGGCAGCTCCGGCTTTCATAATTAGGACAGGTTCCTCCGTGAATTCAGCTTCTTCAACAGTCTCGTTTTTTCGTTGGCTTACGCTGTCTTTTCCATTTTCAACTGATGCTTTTCTCCTTCCAGTCGTCTTTTCTCTTCGTGCCTCCAATCGCTTGCTTCTTCTCACTACTGCCAAGGGTTTTGCTCAATTTGCCGTTCTTTCCATTATTCAACCTCTACTCGGTACCTTCAAATTAGCTTGTTCTTTCCACATTTACAGTATTCTCTTCTAGATCTCAGATGTGAGCAAGCTATAAGATCTATGAAACCCTACCATGCCCAAAACAACTCGCTAAAGCCGACTTCTTTTATTATTTTGAAACGATTCTAACTTTTCTCAAACTCTTAGATGAGGATGACTCCCCAATCTAAGTTCCCTGTTTCTGGACGCCAAAATGTAACTACCGGAAATCCAGTAGCACATCCAAATAGGAAACGAACAAGATCACATAACAAATATTTTGGACAAGACTTTCTTTATTGATCAACCACTCAAGGTAGTGAAAGTACAAGTTTTGGATACAAGGAAACCCTATTCTCACACTCTAAGCAAGACTATTCTTATCCCAAATTTTCCGACCCCTTTTTCATTGCCTAGGGTCTCTATTTATAGACCATCCTATCATAATAGAATACAACTCATTTTACTTCGCCTGATCGTCGCCTGGTTCTCGTGGAGGTGCTTTATACTTCGCCCAGACCATTTTCCATAAAGTTTTTCCCCTTCTTTCTCTTACAACTTTGGGAGTTTGTCGGGACAGCTGTCTCTTTTCTTGTTTGACAATTTACTGACTTCGTGGGATATCTTTTCAGTCAAGTAACCTTACTTCGCCTGTCTGATTTTGTGATTGGTATCTTGATGGGTACTCCAATTGATCCTTCATGTTTTTTAGCTCTTCTTGCGAGTTTCCTCGCCACAAAATACTATTTCGCGAATGGATTTTCTTACTTCGTTTCGCCAGTAAGTAATAATGACGACCCTGACTTTTGATTTGACAAGTCACTGACGGGGATACTTGGGGAATGATACAAGATCTTTCAGCAGGACTTCCCAAGCATACTTCGTGTCTTCTCATGCGAACACATGGCGAACGTCCTTTTGGTATCTACACACTTTATAAGATTTTATTAAAAAAAACCAATTTGAATTCATATACGTATATACAACATACAATGAGATCATAATGTAAATTTTAATCAATTTGAATTCATACGTATTTTCCAATTGCTTTACCTTAGTTGTACTTGCATATGAATGATTAAGAAACTCATGAAGTTGTAGTTTCCTAAATGTCTCCTCAAATCCTTAATTTTTGTCTCCATGTTAATTGATATATCTCAAGAGGAAACCAATGAAGTTGTAGTTTCCTAGATATCTTGAAAAAAAAAACTAGGTTGAACCTTTCATATGAATTATTAAGAAATTAGTGATGTGTATGAAGACGTACAGAAGCAGGAGACTCTTAAATGAAAGCCTCAATTCCATTTTAATTAGTCTTGTCCATTCGGTAGAAGGTTTCGAAGGTCTTTTTCGCTTTCCCACGACAAACCAGTTTTTTTTCGGGTTTTCCTTCTATCTTCACCTTCTCCTTCAGGTATTCCCTTCGCCATGAGTGGCTAAGAAACCGTTCATAGGCTTTGATGGGGGTTAAGCACATAGTTTTCTAGGGTTTCTGCTCACAGGAGTCTTATTGGTTGTTTAGTGGATTTAATTTTTAATTAGAAACAAGGTTAGTGGAGGTGACAGTCTGATAATCCGGCTGCAGCAGCTATCAGTGCACGCTTGAGTATTAATCGATACATAAATTGTCAGGTAATGATTTCCCTTAATCCCATCGATTTTGAGCCTTGTTCTTCATCGATTCTGCTATTATGCTTGCCTTTACGCTTCCCCAATCTTTACCCTTTGCCGTTTGTTGATTTTAGTCTCAATTTGTTACACTTGGAGAAATTCCTATAATCCCTAATTGTTTAGTCTGATTTGAGATGAGGATTTTGTGATTATTCTACAAACCTTTGGGATTCCAATTTTTAATTCCTATATCTCACCGCTCTCCCAAACCCTAATTTCCCCCCCTTTATAAGCACTGTGAATTGAATTTTTTTTTCTTACCTATTATGATCTCATATCTCTGCAAACCTTATAGTTCTCTCAGTTCTCTCAGTTCTGTTCACAACCTTCAATACCTGTTAGTGTAGCTTTTTGTTGAGTTTTCAGTATCACCATGTATGCTGTTTGGCATGGTGATGTGTCCCAATTAACAAATCAACATGAAATCTCTTTGAATCTGAGTCAAGGTAGACAGTTTGAGGTTAGTGATATCATTCCATCAAGGTACCTGAATAATAAAGACTTCTGGACAAGTTGTTTGCTGGATAGGTTTGTTGAACCTGTAGCAAGGAATAGTTGGGATGTGAGAAATGCCTTGCTTTTCCAGTGGAAGATTCAAGGAGGTTTGTCTGTGAAGATGGTGACTGAATGGGTCTTTCTAGTGAGATTTAAAAGAGAAGATGAGATGCATAGAGTGTTGGCAGTTGCAACAAGAGTGGTTTATGGTGACTTATTTTGCATCAAAATATGGGAGAGAACTGAGAACCTGACTACTTGGAGTCCTCCAACTGAAATGTTATTCATAACCATTCACAACTTAACTCATTTTCAGCTAAACAGTGATAATTTGAGAAGATATTTGTCATGTATGGGAGACATTTCTTCTTTCTCATACCCTGTGAGGAAGGCTAATGGAAGTTACTCCATAACAGTGAGGGCAAGCATCAGATACAAACAAAGACTTTGCTGTAGTGTGAGGGCTGAAAATGAGATGGGGTTTACTAATGAGATCAGGTTCCAATTTCATCACTTTTCAAATAATTTCTGTGGCTATTGCAACTTGATTGGCCATAAGTTTCAGAACTGCCAACAGCAACTATTTGATCAGCAGCAGGCTGAGCAGCAACAGGCAGAAGCTGATGCAATAATGGCTACAATGCAACAATTTGATGCACATCAGCATGAAGCAATAGTAAATCAGCAGGCAGAGATTCCAGTGATGAAGCAGCAAGGGTTGAACTACCATGAAGACAGTGCAGACACAGGACAAGCTTTGTCTGAGGTTACTTGTACTGACTAACTCAAGCATTTGGAAGAGGAATCTGCTAGCCTCAACAATGACAAGGGTATTTCAATGGGAAAGACTGGTGCTGGTACTCCAAGTAACCAAATTCCGAGGGCTGAGGCAGCTCCATTTTACCATAACTTAGACTGGAACAAGGACTCCTATCTGTGGAAGGTTGTCCAAAAAAGGGATCGACCTGGTCAAGGGTTGAATATGGATTCTTGGGTTGAGTCCAGTTCCTCTCAACATTCATCAATCAACAACACAGCCTATTATAGGAACTGGACCCTTATGCAGTCTTTCTTTCACTGGGATACTCCACTACCTTCCATGAAGAAGCAAAGAACTGCTGAGATTACTGACATCACAGACATCACTGAGCCTCAAAGCCAGCAGCAGATTGAACAAGTTAAGGATATTCATATGGTTGAGGAAATTAACAATGTCATTACCCTTCCTCACCAATTGTTCAAAGGAGAAGCCTCTTCTGCAAATGCTGGCAACAGTGGTGGTGATTCTAAGGGAAAGGGAATTGCTCACATGGACTGAACCAATATGACCCCATAAAAGGCAGAAACCCACTTGTGTTTATTGTGCAGGACCCCTTCAGAGCCTATGGCTCTTTTCTTGGTTTTTTTTGCTAGTTCTGCATATCTGTTAGCTAGTTTCTGCTCTTTTCATAGTTTCTGTTTTTTTGTCTAGTTTATTTCCTTTCTGTTTTTGGTATATCTCCATTTCATGTTTAGTCACTTAGGCCCTGTAATATATTCCTGGTGCTTATTCTGTTCCCTTTTCATTTCCTTTGTGTATGCATATTTTAATAGTTTTTTTGAAATTTCTTCAAGCCTTATCCATACTTTTTTTGCTGGGACTTTTGCCCTTATTAGTCAGTGGTCCCCCTTTCTGTGCAATCCAATTCTTCCCATATTTTCTTTGCCCTTCAAGTTTTGTTCTATCCTGTAGTTGTAATATTATCCTGCCTAAGTGATGCTTTGTTTTGGCTCCCTCTGTTGTTAGTTACTATGAGGTTGCTCTCCTGGAATGTCCAGGGGATTGGTAATCCTCTTAATAAGGACCATCTAGACTATCTTTGCCAATATTACAAACATGATATTGTTTTCTTAGCCGAGACAAAGGCCCCGTTGTCTCGGATGGATTTGCTTTTAAGAAAATCTCACTTCCATGACTGGTTTATTGTTCCGTCGGTGGGAACAGCGAAAGGACTAGCAATAGCATGGTTTAATAATGTTGATATGAAACTAGTTTCATAAAAATTTAATGTGTGTCATTTCGATCTAAAAATAGGATATGTTGAAACGTTAGTAACATGCGTTTATGGTGCTATCGATACTAATGATAGAATAAATCAGTGGAATCATATTTCAGAAATCGCAAATCTCGCTTCCAAACCGTGGATACTCATTGGAGATCTAAATGTAATTTTGGACCCGACGGAAAAACAAGGTGGCAATCAGACAAGCTCCAGCAGTAAATCCTTCATTATCCAGACTATAGACTCTATGGGATTACAAGACGCGGGTTATGAGGGAGCGCCGTTAACGTGGTCAAACAATCGAAAAGGGGAGGCAAACATTTGCGAAAGAATTGACAGAACATTAACTTCCGTCATGTGGACGCAACGTTTTCCGGATCCTAAGGTAACTCATTTACCGAGAGTTGGTTCCGACCACACACCTATTTTATTAGACTCAAACCCACAAAATTATAGGCTCCAAAAACCATTTAGGTGCCTTCGATCTTGTCTAACTCATTCTACACTTCCTACGGTAGTCGAAGCCTCTTGGAAACTACACTCGGCCAACTCCGGCGAAAACTCCCTATATGGGCTCTAAAAGATGATCTCTTCTGATTTAGATAATTGGAACTCAAATGTTTTTGGGAACATACATAGAAATATTAAATCCATAAACAACAAAATAGATAGCATCCACCGATCTGGGAACATCGCTAAAGAAATTGATAAATTAAAAAATCTGCAAGCGGAGCTAGGAAAATGATATAAAATCAAAAATGATTACTACCACCAACTTTCAAGGGATAAATTTTTCAAAGAATACGATCAAAATACAGAATACTTCCATGCTTTTGCTTCGAATAGAAAAATAATCAATGCGATTAATTCCCTTAGAGAACCTTCTGGGCTTTGGCTTTCGGATAGAGATCAAATCAACTCCTTGTTGCTTAAACATTTCCAACAGATAGGCACATCTCAAAACAACAACTTTGACTTTGATCTTTCCACCATCATAGACCCTTGCATCAACTCTGAGGAAAATGCCACTTTGACTGCTATTCCCTCTAAGGAAGAGATTTGGTACACAATCTCCAACTTGAATCAATGGGGAGCTCCAGGCCCAGATGCTTTTCAACCGGGCTTCCTTAAAGCCAACTGGGAGTTTTTTGGAACTTATATAATCAATACAGTCCAGGATTTCTTTCGCTCGGCTTTGATCGACAAAGATCTTAACCATTCCTTCATCACTCTCATCCCCAAAATTCCCACCCCCCAAACCCCAGGGGATTTTAGACCAATTAACCTAAGTAACTCCATCTATAAAATAATCTCAAAGATCTTAGCTAATAGACTAAAGCCTATCCTTGGGAAATTAATCTCTCCAAATCAATCGGCCTTTCTACATGGTCGACAAATTACTGATAACATTATTATTGCTCACGAACTTATTCATTCGATGAGAACATCCAAGAAGAAAAAGGGTTTTCTTGCTCTAAAGCTAGACCTTTCAAAAGCTTTTGATAGGGTTGAGTGGAGTTTTATTGAAAGAGATCTCCTGACTTTTGGCTTCTCGGATTTCTACACTAAACTCATAATGCAATGCATTTCAACAACCTCTTTCTCCATCCTTCTGAATGGTTCTCCGGGAACATCCTTCAATACTTCTAGGGTTATAAGACAAGGCGATCCTCTGTCACCGTACCTCTTCCTAATTTGCATGAAAATCCTATCTAGACTCCTTGGTAAGGCAATTGAAAACAATAGAATATCGGGCTTTCAAATCAATAAAGATGCTCCGAACATCTCTCACCTCTTCTTTGTGGATGATTGTTTTTTATTCACAAATGCGGACATGGGAGAAGCTAAGATCCTATTAGAGATCCTACAACTTTTTGGGAACATCACGGGTCAAATGGTTAATCTCCAAAAATCAAGTGTCTATTTCAGCCAAAAAATTCACCCAAGACATGGAAAAATACTAGCCAAAATCTTGAAGGTTCCTATGATGACAAAAAATGATAGATATTTGGGTACACCACTCTTCTTCGATAAGAACAGAAAATCCAACTTTCAGCCTTTGTTACAACGATACTACTCTACGCTGCAAGGTTCGAAATCAAAGTTGTTGTCCCAAGCGGGAAGGAAAGTATTGATAAAATCTATTCTTTAATATTATCTGGCTTACCAAATCCAAGTGCTGGCACTGCCAAAGGAAACTCTTGATCAGCTGGACCGAATTCAAAGAAATTTTTGGTGGAAAAAGATGGACAAAAGAGAAAAGGAGGATTTATACGGGCCTGGAAAAGTATTAGCAAGGCCATATCTCAAGGTGGATTAGGGATTACAAACCCCCATCAATTCAACTTGGATCTACTCACCAAACTAGCCAGCCGGCTGGTAACAGAACATCACCAATTATGGGTCAAACTTCTAAAAGCCAAATATTTCCCACATTCCCACCCACTTGAGAAATCTAAGGTTTCTAATCTTTCGTGGATCTGGACCAGCATTAAAAAGGGTATAGAACTAACAAAAGGTAACTTTATTTGGCAAGTCAAAAATGGAGCTTCGGTGAAAATCTGGGAAGACAGATGGATTCCTAACATGGATATAATCCAGAGAATCCCTAATATCCAAGAACAATCGCCAACAAGAGTCCAAGAGATAATAACAGATCAAAATAGTTGGGACCAGGAGAAACTAAACCAATTTTTCATATCGGAGGATAAGGTAAAAATTCAAGCTTTGACTCCAAGAAATCAAGAACAAGATGTTATTAGATGGAGACACCATAAATCCGAAAAATTTTCGGCCAAAAATGTTTATAATTTCTTAGCCAACCAGGATATGGATAGTATTGATAACATTGATTTCCCGTGGAACAAAATTTGGAGGATTCCTGTCATTCCAAGAATTAGACTGATAATCTGGAAATTGGTTCAAAAAGTGCTACCAACTTCAGCGAGACTTGGTGCCCACAATCCGGAAATCGATCCTTTCTGCAGCCTATGTAAAAACCATGAGCAAGAAACAGAAGTGCATCTATTCTGTGAGTGTCCTTTTACTAGGGCAGTTTGGTTTGGTCTTTCGCTTCACAACATCATACCCAGAAGATCCCATAACTCGATAATCGATTGGACCAAATGGTGGATTACAGAAAATAATTTGAGCCATATCAAGGTGAAGATATCAACTACGATTTGGTTCATTTGGAAATACAGATGCTCAGTAGTGTTTGAGAAAATTGATCCAAACCCAATAAGTTTAATAGGTCAAATTAATAGTTTTCTCAATTCTACCCCGTCTGATAGCCTTCATAGCAATAAAATGAATCAAAGTAAAATGCCAACCAACATTAGTTGGTCCAATCTAAAGTCAGACTGGATAATATTCATTGACGCCTCCTACAAAAAAGAAGATTCATCAATGGGATATGCTTTCATCATATATTCTATGGACGAGGAGTCTTTCATGCATCTGTCTGAGGGTGCGGAGTGGGCAACGTCATCTTTTCACGCAGAAGCAAAAGTCCATCGTAACAGATTGCAAAGTTTTGCCAGATAATTTAAACAGGGTTACAACGGAGATTTCGTGGTCGGCAGAAAATACTTTACAGGAGATTCGAAGTCTTTTGGGAGATCTTCCACAAGCGAAAGTGAACTACATAAGGAGAAAAAATAACAAAGCAGCGGACTACATCGCCAAGGAAGCGAGGATCAAAAGACTACAACATATGTCGGAGAATCTTAATCAAAAAGTTCATATAACTAGCATCGATTCTAATACTTTTGACAAAAATGATCTTGTAAATCTCGTGTATTACATTTGCTAGCTTTTATAAATGAATTTTTCCATCAAAAAAAAAAAAACTTTCTATGTGTCGGATTGCTTTATCAGAGGTTTTGGAAAAAAAAAATTGTGTAGACATTATTCACATTGTTTTTTGGAACGCAGATTGTATCCACAATGTTTCTTTGATAATTGTTCAAATTTTTTCTGTGTAGGCAATATGCACACTTCTTTGTCTGTGCAGCAAATATGCACACTATTTTTCTGTACATGAAATATGCATGGCTTTTTTGGTTTTTTGTGTCCCTTTTTAACTTATCTTCATTTAATTTTTGTAAATGTTTTATGTCAAATTTCTTTGCGGCAGAAAGCATAAAATGGAAAAGTTCATGCTGCGTTGATTACCTCTTCAGAGTGTTTGGTGTCTTGAATTAATTGAAAAGATCCATAACTTTGTTGGAGTTGTTGGTGATTTCTCACAAGTTTTATCTGCTAGCTTGGAGTTGGTGGGTTTACAAACTGAGGTACATTCCACTTCCAAAAGAATTATTATTCTCTCTTTCAAGTATCTATTATGCTAAGATAAAAGTATGCATTCTCAAGTCATGGACGCATGGATAGACATCATCCTACTCAAGCTTGGTTGGTTGTTATTGCTACTTGGAAACGCACAATTTTTGTTTTGATTAGGAAAACATGAAATATAAAGAACATTATGTGCAGGCTTTATGTACCAAAGAATTTGGGTGCAGACTTTATCCCAGCTGAACTTGTGTGCAGGATTTATACACTAAAGAATATTACATGCAGGCTGTATGTACCAAAGAATTAGTGCGCAGACTTTATGATGTAGTTTTGAAAGTAATAAATAAAATTCGTTCAAAGACTTGTAAGATTTGACTTCAGACTTAACAATAAAAATATATACAAAAATTGTCACAATTATCAAGAGGTACTGAGACTAAACATTCCACCAATTCTCATATTCATGTAGTTCAACTAATAATTCTAGACATTTATAGCTCAATAATAATAATTCATTGACTCTAATTCTTTGCCAAGGTAGATTTAGAAAGTAATGACTATATATCTAAAGCATGGGACATCAAAACACTCAAACTAGGCATGACCAATCAATTGAAATCACAAGCATTCAAGAGAAATCATAATCAATTCAATTTTAGTGCAAAAAGTCATATAAAGAATTAATAGAATTACCATAGTGATGAAAAAGGGCTTCCTCCGTCGTCCCAATGATGGGGTTTAGCTCCTCATATTATTCACGTGCTCAAAATAGGTGTTCATAGCTCAAATAAGTGAAAAACAAGATAAAACTAATAACTCAGGCAGTTTGCAACGCTGTATAAGCGTTACACCAGCTGTTACAATGCTGTTACAGAAACGATATAAAAAAACTGTTGCAGTATAACAGTGATTTAACGACAAACAGAAAGTGTCGTTTGCGTCTTCTTCCTTCTTCCCTGCTGACGATGAATCGTCTCTGCAACTCCTCCAAACCCTCCGTTCGGTCCCCCAAACTCCTGATCACCTTTTCACTGACTCAAACCACCCTATATATACTCAACAGGTCAATCAAAATCTCGGTAAAAACTCCGGTTTCGTTTAGCAAAAGTCTCGGCAATTTTTCTTTTCTATTTCTTCTCTTACGCGGTTTCCAGCTCTTTCCAAAATCTAAGCATATAATGAAATCTGTAGAGGATATTCTTTCTTTCCTCCCACGAGTAAAACTTCTATAAAATAATAGACTTGGGACCACCTAAATCCTATTATTTTAGAGAGATATTACTTAATCGATAAAATAATAATTTATTATTTTATATATATAATAATAATATATTACTTTAAAGAATAATTCTTAATTTGAAATATTTTTTTTTGGAAAATAAGAGAATTTCCATATTAAAAAAAATTAAATAAAGTATTTTAGGATAAATACGAAATTGACTTTTAAAAGTGGAAAATATAATAAAAGATAAGGGTTTCCCTATTTCCCATCCCCACCTTTCTTATTTCCCATCCCTCTTAATTCCCTTCCCTAATTATCCTAAGTACCACCTATATAAGATTTCTTATATCCTAAATACAATCTATTGAATTTTTATTTACACCCAATAACAAAATCACCCTACAACAAACAAATCATGTTTCTGTCCGATATCCACCGCCTGCCATTATTGTTTACATCAATCCATTAATTTTTAAGTTCATCAATCAAAATTATAATTGATCAAATTACACCAGATTTACTATTGCATATAAAGAAGGAGAAAATCCGATGCGTGTAAGCTGGATCATATAAAAAATAGTTGTAACATATATTGAGTTTATGTTTATGTTTACGCTGTACAAATTAGATTGTACACGAATTTTTTGTTAGCTTGAATTTGCAAGCATGTTTAGTTTATGTCCAGTTAGACAGTAGGGCACGTAAGGACAAGGATGATGAGTTAGATAGTGGAATTTATTCCTTACATTGGTTTAGAGATCTTGATCGTTACTGAATTTTCTTTTGCTATTTTTCAAGCCAATGGAATTATAGAAGATCACCGTCAAGTTGAGATGGCAAAAAATTATAATTCTAATGGTGTTCATGATGGTAACGGAGGTCTCAAAACTCTAAAATTTGTTTGAGATCAGCTCTTTCTTCATTTCATGTGTTAGTACTCTTCTGCTCAATTGAATTGTGCGTCACTTCTAACTATAATTCTAACTGAAATAGGTGCATTATAATAATTAATTGGAACGGAAGTTAGGGTTTATAACTTTGTTTCTGTTTTTGTTTAGTGAAGAAGAAGATTAATAAAATTGGTAATACTATTGGTCAAAGTTAATTTGACTTTTATAGGTGGTACATAGGAGAAACTAAAATGGTCAAAAGTAAGTTGATTTTAGAAATTGTGAAAGGATGGGAAATAGGAAAAATGGGTATAGGAGGAAAACCAAAGATAAAAAAAAACATTAATGGAAATATTTTTAAAACAGTATGCATTTGTTTTTAAATTAATAAATCTTACTCCCTCTGTTTCTGAAAGACCGTCCTCTATTTCATTTTGGTATGTTTCAAAATTGTGTCCAGCTTCTGTTTATGGACGTATTTTTTCAATGATCTCTCCAATATACCCTTAAACCTTTTATGTTTATAAATTTTTTTTTAATGGGACCCAATCTAAAAATCTATATAATTAAGGAAACACATTAATTCTACATTCCTTTTAAAAGACAATATATATGGTTTCAAATTAAATTCCTTATAAAGTTTATCCTCCATAAGTATACAATTTTTTTATCTCTATATTCTTTTCATCTCTTTCTTTTTTGCAAAAATGGGATATGTTTTAATTTTTTATTTTATTTCCTATTTACAATTCCATATCAATTTTTGGAAGTTTTTATTATTAACATTTTAATTGAACTAAATTAGGCAAGTACTTGAGGGTAGACATGTAAACTACAATGGTCTTCTTAATATCTTGACAAAGTTAAAAAAACCGGACTATCTTTGTGAAACGGAGGGAGTATTAATTTCCATGAAAAAAGATTTTTAAACCGGTTTCAAGAAAAGACGCACTCCAAGCATCAATCACACTACAACATTTCTTATTGCAATACAAGAATGCGACTCCGCGTCTTATGAGTGCATTACGAACTATTAAGGATGAGATACAACTTGATATGAACTTCAGAGAAAAACAAACCAACATTGAATCATATTGTGAGAAAATTTTATGAGAATTATTTTTTACTTTCTAATGAAATTATTATTTTGTATAATATTTGGGACCTATTAATGTTTAAGGGAAACTTTTGAAATGTATTATATTATGATTTTATCGAATTTATTATTTTAGCACTAAGAGCCCTAATCGGGACTGCATTTTTTTATTATTTCGCGAGACTATTATATTATCGAGTATTATTTAAAAACAAAAATACCGTATCTTTTCTTCTTTCAAACCCGACACGGGAGAATATCTTCATGTCCCCTGTTTTAGAAAAGTTAGTGAAACTTGTCTATTTTTCACTACTGGACATCCTATACAACTCTGTTTTGATGAAACAGACCCAACTAACAAAACTCTGTGAGAAGGTCCGAGTAAAATTCACCCAAAAATTCTCCCAAAACTCTCGCAGGTAAAAGTGAATTTTCTTCCCTGATTTATTGTGAATCACTCTGTGAACCTGTTTTTACGATTATAAACTCATTAGCATCCCTGTTTATATCAATCAGTCTATATCAATCGAAATCTAACTAAATCTCTCGAGAAAATCTTGTTAAATTCGATCCATGAAATCATGCAGGTGACTGGTCAAGTTTCCCGCCACTTCCATATTTGAACGTGAAGAAGAAAGGTCGCCCCCTAACAAGAGTAGGGGTTCCATTAGCCGTGGGGGTGCAAATAGTAAATGTGAGGTGTAAATAACAATGGGTTACCCCTTATCAACTGAGTGCCCCTTATCAACTCCTTTGGGTGCCTTTAACGCTTTTCTGGGGTGTTTTCGCCGCTTTGTCCGAGTGCCTCCAACATATATCCGGGATGCCTTCAGTAATTTTCTCCAGGGAGTGCAAATATCACTTTTTGAGCCAATTTTCGCCGCAAAAGCTTATTTCTCAAAAAACACCTACAAAGACATAAATAACCATAATAAATACGAAATCGAACACTAACAATACATACAATTGAGATCATATTAGACACATAAATGTGTCCATCACTTTATGCGCGATCGAATTTACGGGTAAGTATGAAACTTACTCAAATTGGTTTAGTTTGTCTAATTTGACTGAAACTTATTATCATGCTGTAGTTTACAATATTAGATAAATAAAATAATGGCCTTAGAGCGTCCACAGTGGTGCGAGTATAACTAAAGACCAAAGACTAAAAAAAAAGATCAAATTTGGGTTTAGTCCGTCCTGTGGCGTAGCGGGTGACGAGTAAATTTGGTCGCGCGTTAATATAAAGTCCGCTTCATCGTCCAGCGTAGATAAAGATTACGCCTGGCATGGGGCGTTGATAAAGATAACGCCTGGTATGGGGCGTTGATAAAGATAACGCCTGGCATGGGGCGTGAACTATAGCAACGCCTGGTGTGTGGGATGGAGATTATACGTTCGCCCGGGTTCAAAAATAAAAAAAAAAGAAAATAAAAATGGGGCATTGATAAAGACAACGCCCCAAGCAAAGTTTTCAAAACTTTGTGAAGGTGAGGTCATGACTATATCAACGCCCCATCCGGGCGGACATTATACCAACGCCTGGGTGTCCAGCGTTAACTTTACGTACGCCCCATCCAGGCGGACATTATACCAACGCCCCATCCAGGCGGATATTATATCAACGTCCCATCCATGCAGACATTATACCAACGCCCCTGCATCAGGCGTTAACTTTACGAACGCGCGGCTACAGGCGGACATTATACCAACGCCCGTCGGGTAGGCGGACATTATATAAACGCCCGACTATATTTGGATTTGGTCTTAATCGCCGACCAAATTTGGTCTGGGTTTTACTCTTTAATCAAATTTTGATCGATGGTCCGTCCCACTATGCCAGCCCACTCGACACCAAACTTGGATTTAGTCGTCCACTACAGTTGCTCTTATCTATTATATTATGATTCGGGATTAACTTATTAGGCTGTATTAAGTACAGACTTATTGGTTACATTTTCAACATCTATCCTTTCTTTTGGATTTGGTGAGCAAATGTAATTCGTCTTTTGATGCTACCATGCTTTATGTTTTATTTTTCCATTGTCATGGTCTGTAAAAAGCATTAAAATATGTACCAATTCAGTCTGTGCACAAAATATGTAAATCTGTGGAGAAGATATGCACGCATCCAATAATTTTTGCTTTCTGATCTTTGTGTAGAAAATATGCACCAACTCAGTCTCCGCATAAATTTCTTAATGTTTTATGCATAAAATATCCACAAGTTCATTTTTTGTGCAATCTTATGAGTATTTTCTACAGAGAGTAAACTGTGCATATTTTCTACACAGAGGGATTTGACATATATTTGTGGTCTCGAAAAGCAGAAACTTTAGACATTAAGATTTTAAATATGCACAACTAATTATGGCTTAGTTGTACTTGTCGTTTCATGGCTAACCAACTACATCACGGGCTTGTGAGCTACCGGATCAATTGGACCTCAATTAATCTTAAAACACTTTTTCAATAACTTGTTTTTTTCTTGTGCAGAAAGATGGATCAAGCTTGAATATATACGAGGGATTTACTGTTTAGTCCAGAAAGCCCGATCCGGGTTACTGGCTAGTCAAGCACCAAAAAATATTTACTCCCTAATCCAAAATTTTTTTGAAAAGAGTAAAATTACTCTGCTAACCCTAATATATAACATTACGTACAATAATACATATGTAGTATACTAGTATATACTACTAGTATACTAGTAGTAATTAGTAGTAACTAGTATACAGTAATCTTTTATGGTTGTTTAGGGTTTTCAGACCCTAATCTGAAAAGCGCGGGTGATGATCAATCTATTGTATTCTAAAATCAATCTATGTGTCTCCTTTTTATTTCTTCTGAGCATTATCAAACCCAAACCCAATATGAAAAGAGGTGGTGACGATCAATATATGGTATTCTAAATTTAATCTGTGTATTTTTATTTCTTCTTAATGTTTTAAACCATAGTTCATATAATTGATGTCTATCACCTTGCCAGCATCATCAATCCTAGCTTTGGAATGAATCAACAGGAGGTGGTGGTTAGGTGGTAAGTTTGTAAAAACTTGATGCCGGAGGTTCTTGTCTATTGAACCTAAATTGTTTCTTTTCTACTTTTACAAACTCACACAGGTAACACCAATCTATAAACTGTAACAAGAGTTTGATTTATGAAGTATTCTGTAATATGGGTTTGGATGATGGAGGTGTCTGTTGGAGGAGGTAACAACCGAGGAAGAAATTAGGAGGTGAAGAAAACGATGAAGAAAGGTCAGAATGGTGGGCGGCGAGTGGTTCTTTTTGGCCCTGTATATAGTAGTATCATTTTACAAATTACATTTGAACGATTTTTTTGGGGACCATGGTTTTTTTGCCTAGTTTAATTGGGGGCCATAACTTCCAATTAGGGGTCATGGAATTTTGTTTGCCCCCAAAATTTTCAGGGGTGTAAATATCGCAATATGAATATACTATTTTACCCTTCACTAATTGAAAATCAGTTTCACTAATTAACTACCCTAATTAAGGCCCCTAATCTATATACCCTAATTAAATCAAAGAGAAAATCAGTTTCTCTTTTATCTTTATCTTCATCTTCCTCTCCTCCCTTTCTCTTCTCCACCTCCACCGAGGAAAATTCTTCGAACCGATTCATCGCGTAATCGTCGATGATAAAACTTTAATCGACGATTAACTTCTTCTACAAATATGGCTAAAACAAAGCAAACCGCTCGCAAAGAACTTCAAATTCCTAATCTTGTAGATACGGTGAATGCAAAGGTGTACGTGCGAAGAGCTCCTGAAGCAAGCAAATCGAAACCCAAAAAGGGAATGGCTCCAATTAGAGGGTACGTGAACTTAAACCCACCTCATATTCGATGTTTTGGTTATTTTTTGATTGTGTAATCGAGATTGGTAACTGAAAAATAGAAGTTACAGAGTTAGAGTCGTTAGCATCGAAGAAATAATACCCTAACGACTCTTACATTGCATGCTTTTTCTATGAAAAATCGTTAACCTATTAGTGTAAATATGACGACCCTTGTTCTGCTACTTCGACCTTTTGTGCCCTAGAATAGAGTCGTCGCCATATTAGGTTGAAAATGACGACTGTAGTTTGACGACCCCAAATTAGTGCGTAACGACTCTGGGTTGAACTTGAACTGCCTTCTGTTGGAGAAAACGATAGAGTCGTCAGTAGTATATAATCCCTAGACTAGAGTCGTTAGTAATCTATAATCCCTAGAGTCGCCATCTCTTTTAAAGGGTCGGCAGTTACTTGTTTGACGGCCCAAGTTTAATCTTTAACGACCCTTTAAGGACCAAAATCATCCTCACTGTCCAATTTTTGCAAAGAGTCGTTACCTTATAAATTACAGTCGTTACTTTGTATTGAAGAGTCGTTAGTTTGTTAGAGCATATCATTGACGACTCTTTAACTGATAGAGATAAAGTTGATGTCTTATAATTAATTTTTTTCGTGTTTGGAATGTAGTGACAAGAAAATGAAAGACAAGGTTGAAATCACGATAACTCCTCCTTCGAAACCTCCCCGCAACGATAAATACTTACTTGCCGGTCCATTGCGCGGAAGAAGGCCGAGTGAGGTATCATTTTCTATCACCGAACCAAGAGACAAAGGTAATGAGTTGTCCGATTCGTCAGAATCAGACACTCCTGTTGTTTCAGCTAACACTAGTGCTAAGAAGAAGATGAACAAGAAGAAGAGCAAGTAGAGGAGGAACAGGGTGTAGAACATGAGATACAAGAAGAAGATTCAAGAAGAAGAGGAACAAGAAGAAGAGCAAGAAGAAGGAAGAGGGTGAAGGTAATGGTAGTGGTGATGATGAGGATGATGGTAATGAGGAGGAACAACATAAAGGTAATAATGGCGGTGATGATAATGATGATGAGGAGGAAGAGAATGAAGGTAATGATGATGAAAAGGATGAAGGTGGTGATGATGGTAAAACCACTGTTGAGGATGAGGAAGAGAATGCAAAGGCGAAAAAGCCGGTAAAGAGGGTTAAGAAGGATGGAACAGATATTGCACCCAGTGCGAGACACGTTCCCGCTACTCATTTGATGTTGCCTCCTCTTCGAGGTGGTAAACTTAGAGGAGAACCTAGAGATGGGGGCAAAGTTCTATTTGGATATCCTGGATCGTGGGCTCATTGCATTAGTGACAATCGTAAGAATCCCAAATTTGCTTGCTATTTGATTAGTTGGTGTTAACTTGTTTATGTTTTGTTTTTTAAATACGTGTTTGTTTATGTTTTGTAGGATCATAAGGATGCGCACGTCTTTTGGCACCAATCTTCTTTCAAGAAAATGGAGTTGTGGCCGCTAGAAGGTGAATGTGCAAGAGTTAGAGATTTGGTTGAAAACTCAGGTTTGTACAATGTCGTTCTGAACTCTGTGATTGCGTATGACAAGGTCGCAGTATCTAGTTTCTGTGAAAGGTATCACGCTGAAGTCGACACATTCCAACTTCCTTTTGGTGAGATGGCGATAACTCCTGATGACGCAGAACATATTAGGGCTGCAGGTCGAAGGAAATCAACCGGTGAGAAGTTCAAGAGAAGGCCTAGTTGGGAAGACATCTATACATGGACCAAGAACTTGTTTGGCTGGGATTCCGAGAAGACTAATGGGCTTTTCGAGAAGGGACCTAAGTACCCGAAGAAAGAGTTCAAACTTGTAGATATTAGGAACATGTTTTCTGGGACAGAAAAGAAGGAAAAAGAAGGAGGTCTCTCTGATATGGAATGTCGCTATGCGGCGGCTGGGTATTTGTTGTATGTCCTTGCGTCGGTTATATTTCCTGACAGCAAAGGTAACCGGGTGAGCGCCAACCTTCTTCAGCTTTTGGATCCCTTGGAAGATGTGAGCAAGTACTCTTGGGGGACTGCCATAATTGCACACCTGAATGGTCAGCTTTCTCAGGGATCTCGCAAACTAACTTCTCAAATTAATGGGAATTTGGCTCTAATCCAGGTATTTGGATTGATGAAAGTTTTCTTATTTTTGTACATTTTAAAAATTGAATTATTTATGTTTATTTCATTGGTTGCTATAGGTGTGGATTTATGATCATTTCCCATCACTGATCAAAGATAATGAAGATGTGGAACTCAACCCACAATGGAGCAAAGGTAGTCCAACGGGAACCAAATACTTGTTCACTGGTTCTCAAGATAGGGAACAAACTGATGCGTTGATACAAATGCGTCAAAAACTTGACAACATCACGGCTAAAGAGGTAGTCTTCAATCCGTACAAGAATAATAGAGTTGGCGCAATGGAAGATGTCGTGTATTACCATGGCCCTTTGTTTCACCCTAACGGTTTTTCAATGTACAATCCGATAAGAATCATGCGTCAACTTGGTTTTATTCAAGATTCACCCGATGAGGATTATGTACCTCCGTTCAAGCACAAGTTGGAAAAGTGCGAGGCTGACGAAGCGGGTATAAAGGTGGCTTATGAACCTGAAGTTGATGTCAAGCATTGGAATGATAGACACTCTAGGCTTGTAGACATCTCATGGTGGGTGCATGCGGATGAAGGTCATGAGGCAACACCGGATTACGTCGAATGGTATGAAGGCTTCTCCCATGGTAGGGTGATATGGGTAGATCCGACTCCGGGTAGAGGACCAACAGAGCATCCACCTCTTCTTCTTCAAGTCGACAGTAGAGATGCTACTTCCATTCTGACACTAGTGGTGAGTATTTAATTTTGTAATTGTGTTATTCATCTACATATAAGAGAGTTAATGTGAAATTGTTTTTGAATGCATATAGAGGGAGCGAATGAAGCTTCTTGTCAAGGCTTTTTGTTGCTCGGCTGACAAAGGGGAAGTGATGGATCCTGCGAAGCAACGTCGGTACGCTGATTACTGCACGCACATTGAAAATCCCAATGCAAAGAAGATGTTCAAGGAGCTGGCTAAGGAAGGTAAGAGGAGCCGGAAATCACGTAGCCAAAGAGCACAAGAAGTTGCTGAGCATGGCCAAAGTAGCCAACATCATGATGAACATCCCTCAGAGGTACAAGAAATTACTAGAGAAGATGTTGGTTCCCCAGAGGGTGCTCCTCCTAAGAAAAGCCGGAGAGTTAGCAGGTCAGGGAGGCAGTAAGGTGGTGGTCGAGGTCGAGATGGTCGACTTCAACTTATGTTAATTTTACTTTATGAATTGAACTTAAGTGTGTGTTGAAACAACTTATGTGTTTGGTTTGGAGTCTTTGTTTCGAGTACTTTTATGTTTGGTAACTCCTGTGTTTGTTGAAAATACTATGTTTTCAAGTATGCTCGTTAGAACCATGTAGTACTCCAATGCAGACAACATTTCCCTTCCTCATACCAAGGGTCGTCATCTTCGTTTCATAGTACTTTGACGACCCTAATTGTATTTACCACTTCAACACACAGAGTCGTTAATATCCTCAAATAGAGATCTAACGACCATTTTTCCCAAAACATCCAGGAGATGGAAAGAATATTTCTGGATAGAGTCGTCAGTGTTTATAATGAAATCAATGACGACCCTTGGTTAACAAAATATATCCAGGAGGTTTGAATTTATTTGGCTAGAGTCGTTAGCTTTTTCATGTCAATGACGACTGTTTGTTGGATTTAGGAGTCGTTACTCTGCTATGGATACCTGTGACGACTCTCATTTTGAAACTAGAAAGGATTTTGATTTCATTAGGAAAATAACATTACATCTATCTCGTATTACATAAGAGTTAATATGGGTATTCTTGAAGTTGATGCATCAAATGTTCGTCAACGTTGTATATTCTTTATGGTGAATGGAACTTAGTTTCCCCATTACGTATTGTCCATAAACCATCGAAACGTTCCAGCTGAAATTAAACGAGGAATGTTATAACTTTGAAGCATGACAAAAGTATAAATATTAACGGAATACTCACTTTTTCCTTAAGAGGAGCTCTTGGATGGCGAAGTAGATCCCAACGGTCTGTTTTTTTGAAATTCAAAATAAGGGTCGTTAGTTTTGTTTTTACACAAGATGACGACTCTGGAGATAACCGTCACTTTTTTACTAAAACTGATAACGACTCTTTATGAAAACATTACATGTTGTTGTTCTTTCCGGTGCGAGATTTAACTACCATTGCGGCTTCGATGTGATGAAACTGCTCTCCTCTCCATTTGGTATATTCTTTTTGGGCCGCACGTCTACCGCCTTTGTGCCTCGCGAGAAACTCGTTGTACTTGTTGCACAATCTCATAACGTGAATTGTTCTATCACGAATGTGGGACGGTTCATAATCATAGCTTAGATGCGCGTGGGAATTAAGGAAAGGACCGCAACCAACGTTTATCCAAAATATGCTTTCATCTTTTTATTCTTCGTCAAGATCTTTGACGCTGTAATAGTTTTTAACTCATTCGATCTCTTCCTCGACTTTGCACCCATTGATGAAGGAATTGCCATTAAAAAAAAGCTTTCATGAGGTTGTTTTCAATTGATTTTGCACCTTGTTATGTTCCTCTACTTATAGAATAATTTGTAACGGCTATTTTTTATGGGAAAAAAGTGTATAGAAAAAGAGTCGTTGGGGTTTTTTGCAAACAATCGTCATTGTATACACTGTCAATATGACGACTGTTGTACAATTCACTACAATCGTTTAGGTATTTGAAAATACCAATGACGACCCTATGTTGAAAAACCTTCCAGGAGACAACCTAATTTGGACTATTAGAGTCGTTAGGGTATCTGAAAATACCAATGACGACCCTATGTTGGGAAAACATCCAGGAGACAAACTAATTTGGTCCATTAGAGTTATTAGGGTATCTGAAAATACCAATGACGACCCTATGTTGGGAAAACATCCAGGAGACAACCTAATTTGGGCCATTAGAGTCGTTAGGGTATCTGAAAATATGACTGACGACCCTATGTACAAATATTAGGGTTCAGGATACAACCATTATCAAAAAGTATGCTTAAAAATGCAATGCATAGTTTTGAATGTACATCTTGTCTCACGATTCATCGCCCATGTATACGTAAACCGGGGTTGGGTCCATAGCGTTCCAAAGGTTCATTCCATACTCGTACTGATTTGTCCACTCCTTGGTGTAGTCTCCCCAATCACCATAGGCCACCCGTGGTAAAGGACATTCTTCGGAAATCTTCAAACCTATGTAATGGTTATTGTTGACATATGCCATTACAATTCTTCTTTTCTTTATCGTCGCGTCGCACCGAGTTCTTGAGGGTACGTACATACAAGACGCTCCGGGGAAGACTTTGCTGAATACAATTACCACACAAGTGAATGTGTCTGCTAAGAGTTGACCATCAAAAGGAATTTGCATCCAAAACTTATAACCGGCCTTTTTCGACCCCGTCCTCCATTTCACGTTACAAACCAACTCCCTAAACTTCATTTCCCTCTCTTTTGGATCTCTTTCCATGAGCATTGTCAAATACAGTTGTTTGTCCTGAACAAGCTTTTCTGCCATTTTTTTCCTTGCATATTGGATTTGGGTGAGCTTAAGTTCGTCGGCCTCGTTGAAATGCCCTAATTGTTCCGTTGCAACATGGTAACCACAATTTCCATCGTCGTCAACGTCGTCGGTGGATATAAGGTGATCCAAGATGACGTGAGGAAGTTGATCGGTGTACTCTTTATACAAAGTATAAGTAACACGATGTGGTCTTTCTTGAGAATCTCTAGGGGTGCGCGGATTTCCCTTAATACCTCTTATGGTCACCATTCCGCTAGTTTGGATTTTCTGGGTACCGACCACATGCTCTGCAACATCCATGTCTTCCATTCGTTTCACTTCTGTTTCACTTTGGGTCAAATCATCCTTTTTTGGTCGACCCTTTGCCTTGGGGAGGAGAGACTTCTCATACTCTGTATATTCCGTCTGGACATAATCATGACGTGACGGGTCACTTTTGCAACTCTTGGCCGCCTTCACGGTTTCTCTAAATGATTTTTTTGTTGTTGGTCTGCCCGATGGTTTTTGTTTGATTGGCTCTTCTTCTACTCCCAAGCTCTTACGGGCAGCCGGCCACAAATTAGAAACCAATATCTGTCTTCCTGCACAATGCGCTTTTTCATATTTCTCACTGATATACTTGCCAATCTCAAGGTCTCCAAATTGTTCATCAACGGCTCCTGTGGGATTAGGGGTGAATGAAAGTTGCTTCCAAAAAGGATCGATATATTCAATAGGAATGAGCGACTTGTAACCACCAAGATTATGTTTACACGGGAGGCCAAGCCACGTCTCAGTTGTACAATTACAGTTCATCACTTTTCCACTTGAAGCTTTCGCTCGAAATCTGTGAAGTTCAGCCATCATATACTTTATTGCCTACCATGACACTTGGTGCAAAACCCCGCGTAGCAATTGTTTTTCTTCCAGGTATTTATTCAAAAAACGGTCCTTACTATACTCCATATGAGTCACTATCTTGCTAAGATCATCCTGGGCGTGCTCATGAATAACTTCCTGTACAGTAACTACCCCACCAGTGTTTTCTCGAAGAACTTTCTTCAAACGTCCATGGGACTGCTCTGCAATACTGGTGGACTCATTTTGGTAGTGTTTGTACTTATTGGTCCATGCATAAACAAACTTCTCCTTCCAAGGATTCAACCAGGTATCTTGGCAATAGTCGACCACCTTCTTATAATCCGTACTCCAAACATCGATGAACTTTTGAAAATTTGCACAGTACTTTACTTCGGTATTCGAATGGAACAAAAGGTCCTAATCTTTGCAGAAATCCTCCCATACATCCCCCTCTTCATCAAATTTTTCCTTGGATTTCTTTTTCTCTTCCGCTATCTCTTTTTTTGAAAGTTTACTAAGACGCTCGTCTTACTCCTTGGAACGTTGATTACCCTTTGCAGGTTTGATCTTTTGGATTTGATTCTTGCAATTATTAAAAATATTCTTTTGGATGTGCCACGCACAAAGAAAATGTTGAGCAAGGGGAAAAACTTGACGAACGACACTCATGACTGCAAAATCCCTATCTGTAAATATAACCTGCGGTGTCTCTTCTCCACGGTAAATCAACCTAACTTGTTCAAAATCCCGAACATAGTCTTCTATTTCTTCCTTTTCCATAAAGCACCATGCCACGGTGAATGATTGCTTATCCGAAATATGACAAGCCACGTTCAACAACAGCATGTTATACTTGTTGGTTTTATAGGTGCAATCTATGAAAAAGACCTGGTAAAAGCACTGTGCCAAATCCATCATCCTAGGATGGGCAAGAAAAATATGAGTCACTTTGTCGCCCGGACCGACCCTTGTTTGCATGGCATAGTTATGTTTTTCTGCCAACCACTCTGATTGTTGCATAATTAATCTACCATCCCATTCAGTTTTCTTGATCGTTGCTTTGGCAGCGTAGATTGTGGAAAGAATACACAATTTTGACTTATCTTCCTCCTTTATTGCATTTAGAATCTTAAGGGGCCTACATCGCTTCATCTGCCGAACCTTTTCCATTTGATGTGGTTTCAATCAGGCATATACTGGGTGCCCTAAAAGAGTACTAGGTGGAGGATGGTTGTTACGACCATCCGGAATACTATACATCCACCATAGTAGAGTTTCAGGATGCCTTTTGAAAACAATCCTGAAGGGGCATTTTATCTTCTTCGACGAAGTTTTGTAGACCCTCGTCTTCTTCTTCACATACTTGTAGTTCTTCTCTTTGTGACTTTCTTCCTTATCCCCCGCTCTCTCTCATACCATCTCCATTTGCTTACAATCAACGTGTTTTCTTTGAACAATTACGCACATATTCTCTTTTTCCTTGGAAATAATCCATTCCTTGACCTCAGCCTTTGTTTTCCACGTCTACATTAAAACAAATAACACGTTCATTATAAAACACTAATTAAACAATTATCGTATGGATATACATTTACTCAAACAATAAAAACGTACCAAATCGGTCATATATGCTTGGGAGGTATCCGGGCCGACAGTGTCGAGGGGTTCAGATTGAGAGCTCACCTGTACAACCAACTACAAAAAAAGAACAACAAAATCAGTATAGGGTCGTCACTCTGTAAGATGTTAATATGACGACCCAAACAGTCGTCAACATAATTTACAGGTGAACGACTCTTTAAGTCGTCACCCATATTTTTTGTAGAAAAGCGACCCTTTTCTCGATGTATGACGACTCTTTTTTATAAAGTGACGACTCTACATTGATAGATTTAACCAACTCTGCTCAGTTTTCACCTTGAATCGTCACCTTGTATACATATAAAATAACGACTCTAAGAGTCGTTCTCTAGTACATATGAAGAGTTGTTTGGTTTTAATCTTTACGGATTAACGATTCATGTTAGTGGTTGCATTTATTTTTGAATTTAACTCAACCAAATGTGGTTGAGGAAGTTTGGTCACTCCATTCTATATATAGAGGCCTATATCTCACCTATTCCATATCAAAACCCTAATTATCAACCTCCTCTTCTCCTTCTCATTTAATTACCATTTAAGAGCAAAAAAAAAAGAGAAACATCATGACTCCATTCACTAATGAAGAGAATTATTCCATTACAAGAGATTGGAAAACAGTCAATAACCACTTTGAAAGTCTAGACAAAGAAATTGATGAAACATCAGATGCTTGGTGGAACTGCGTATTCATCGTTTTTGTGGCGTTGGACGGAAATTGCAACTCAAGGTCTTTGAAACAAGTCAAGGAACGCTTCCAGAAGATACAATTCGAGTGTGATGTTTTGAAAAGAGAACTTAAGGCTGTTAGGGAAGCCTTTCCGGATATGTTGAGTGTTGTAAGAGTAAGTATTTGAACAAGAGGTAAAACTTATAAAAATCTTTGATCGATACTAACTAAGTATATTTGCATTTTCAGTTGGGGAAGGCGTATCGCTATTATGAGGAGTTTCGTGGGGAAAAGTTTGAGCTCCACGATTACTACTTTATCTTGGAAGGCACTAGATATAACTACGCCATATATGATTAAGTGTATAAGTGCACCTTTATTATCTATTGTATTTCATTTCCTTCAATGCAACGTTATGCGAGATGTATGCCTTTTACGATTCTATGAAATCAAAAATTATGAGAATCTAGTGCAAGGGTCGTTATTTTATATAACTAATCAAACTAACGACTCTAAAAGAAATTAGTAATTGATAGCTAGGATCGTCATTTCATATGACTACATGTATGACGACCCTAAGTGTTACTTTTTACAGAGAGTTTTGGTTTTAGAGTCGTCTATGTGTAAACAAAACAACAAAACGACTCTAAGTGACCTAGTTAAAAAGGGTCGTCAATGTTTAACACACTACCCTAACGATTTTTCATAACCTAGAAAAGTTGCAGGTTTGAGTCGTTATTGGTAGTGTCAATATACTGACGACCTCAGAGAGTCGTTTGGGTATACACCCCCCGACTATGACGACCCTTTCTCTGAGTTGTTCCATAGTGTGGATGATTCGACCACTTGGAGCACCATTCAGACAATTTGAAGAGTATAGGAAGTTTACCTGATTATTTTGGCCTTGGGGTTCCTCATTTTGAGTGTTAGTTCCTTCATCTTGAGCAATGGGATCTTCATTCCAACCATTGTTCATGCCTTCCTCTATCAACATCTCCTCATCAAACATCCAACCTGTATCATTAGTTGAGACAATCTTACCATCAACACAATCATTGTTGTTATTTGAAGCTTCACCAATCTCATTCCCTCCACTTGAATCACCCATTTGTAAAAACCCTAGGTTTTCCTCTCAAAACTCCTCCTCTTCTTCTCAACACATAAAACACATTTTCCATAATTTTTTTCCTAAAATCAGATTTTAATCTAAATACACTTACCACACTAATCAAACTAATTAATTCCTAATACTAATCATATAAGGGCAGTTTTGCCATTTAGAAAATATTTTTTTAAGGGGTGACCCAAATTAGGATTGGGTGACCTTTTTTGTCCCGTAGTGCATGTCCCCCAATTAGAAGTTATATCCCCCAATTAAACTAGGTTGTTTTTGGGGGACCATGGTAAAGGAATTAGAAGTAATTCTAGGTCACCCCATATCTAGTTATTTATTTAATATCTAATCTACCCTCTTAATTAATTTTAGGTTATGATTAGTGAATGATTTAGTTAAAAACAATTAGTGAGATTAAATTAAAAGATGGGTTTATTATTAGTTGAGTAGAATTATTGAGAGATTAGAGTTAGAGAAGATGAAGGAGAAAAACATGAAAAATAATTTTTTTTCCAATTCACTAAGTTTGAGTATTCAAATGATGAAAAATCATCTGATTCTTCATCTCCATCCTCTCCTAGAATATTTGTTAATCTTCAAAATGATCCGGATTTGAACTGGATTTTGAACAGTTCGGTTACTTTATATGAAGAACAAGTAATCGAACTCATCTGAAGCTGTAGTTCGGTTGCCCCGTGAGATGAACAAGTAACCGAACTCATCTGAAAGTTTAGTTCGGTTACCTGTTCAAAACACGAAGGTTACCGAACTATCTAATAATTTCTAGGAGTTACAGCGTTATGTTCGGTTGGTTCGCAAACTGCATGCACTTTTGATCTAACCGAACTTTACGTAATATAAGAGTATATAAGTTTACAAAGTTCGGTTCTTTCGCAAACTTGAACCTAACATCTAACCAACTGAACTCTGAGTTTGGTTTATGCCATAAAATTGTGAAGTTACCGAACTTAACAAACAAAAAAAATGTGAAGTTCCAGCATCTATTGGCTAAGTTCGGTTACGTTGTAGTTTTAAAATTTTTTGCGAACAAACCGAACTCTATTGGCTAAGTTCGGTTATTTTGGAACTCAACATAGTGGCCACAACAACACAGTTCGGTTAGACTGGATTTGTTTTTTTTTTCGGTTCTAAGGGTGGAGTTCGGTTACTTTGTAATTTTAAATTTTTTTGCGAAACAACCAAACAGAGAGTTCGGTGACTTAGTTTTAAATCCAATAGAACCGAACTGTTCTTCGTGTTCTTCATTTTCAAGAAGTTCGGTTAGTAAACTAGGGTTTTTTGGAAAATGGACCTAACCGAACATGGCTCTGTAAATCCTATTAAAACCCTATTTTGACGATTTCTATTCGATTGAAGCAATCAAAATCAAATTAAAGCGAAGGGTTTGTTGGAAAATACCTCTGGAGTGGTCCCATGGCAGAATCAGGTTGCGGCTGACGTCTTTTATACTCGATAAAATTATTATGTAACCGAACTTAATTGTGATTGCATTGATGTTGTTAGATTCTTAAATAGGCGGTGGTGGTGGTGGTGGGAGGAGGTGGTGGTGGTAATCGGTGGTTGGTGGTGGTGATAATCGGAGGTGGTGATGGTGGTAATCGACGGTGGTGGGCGGTGGTGGTGGTGGTAATCGGTGGTTGGTGGTGGTGATAATCGGAGGAGGTGGTGGTGGTGGTAATCGGCGGTGGTGGTGGGAGGAGGTGGTGGTTATATATATAGGTGGTTATTAGGTTGGTTTTAAATTAAATTAGATTAAGGGTAGGTTAGTCATTTCAACATTTTAGAACACCCCTTATCACTATAGGGAAGGTGGCCTAATAAAACCATGGTCCCCTCAAAAAAACCATGATCCCTAAAAAATCATTCTTACATTTGTCACTTTGGGCCCTGCATAAAACTCGGTCGTGTAAATAAGATTGCGGCCCTGTTAACAGCTGCGGTCCAATTTTAAAAGGGGAAACTAGGGGGAGACCCATAAAAATAATATTCTTGTTCTCAGGCCCACAATTAATTTTGTATACCGTGACACCCATAATTATATGAAATTATTATATGAATCAATACATAACTGGTTATGCATACTATCTTTTCAGGCATAACTCGTTATGCATACTATCTTTTTCAGGGGTATAATTGGCAGCGCAACTTGGACATAACATATCTAAAAATCCGCGCCTTAGAATTTTACAAATTTTATATCGTTGGAAATATTTTTAAAAAAGCTACGCAACGAGTACAAACAAGAATATCAAATTTTTGTTTTTAACGAAAAAATCGGAGGTGATCCTCATTTTAGGGAAATTTTTTGAAAACTTGATACTTAACCATTATGCGGTCACCAAAAACGATGCATAACACATTCTGCAGACGCATAACGAATTATGCAACCATTTTTTTGACTGCATAACAAGTTATGTATCTGCATAACAAAGTTATGCATCTATAACAAGTTATGTATCTGCATAACAAAGTTATGCATCTATAACAAGTTATGTAACCATTGTTTTGGTTGATTTTAGCCGTACATATAAAAAATTGATGCATAATGCAGTATGCATCCATATTTACGGATGCATATCAGGTTATGCATCTATTTTCTCGATGCATAATGCATTATGTAGCCATATTTTCGGACGCAAACAGGTTATGCAGGTTTTCTGGACTGCATAACAAGTTATGCAACAAATTTTGTAGATGCATAACATGTTATGCATCCATTTTCACGAATGCATAACATGTTATGCAGACAGTTTCTCGACTGAATGACATGTTATGCAATCATAACCACATCATCATCTTCTTTCATGTTTCATTAACTCTCACGCAAACCATTATCTTTTAGTTATTCGGGGGCTCTTGGTCAAAATCATGTATTTACACCATCATCTTCTTTCATGTATTTACACCATCATCTGCAATTAAACCTGCATAACAGGTTATGCAGGTTTTCTGGACTGCATAACAAGTTATGCAACAAATTTTGTAGATTCATAACAGGTTATGCATCCATTTTCATACAGTAAGCTAAGTTGTTAATGTGCTTATTTTATTTGAAACTTGGCCACGACAGAGCAAAACAAATCATTAATCTATGCAATTACACACATGAGCTCTTGAATTCCTCCCGGCTCCCACCACGCCACATCATTAGCTAGCCAGTGCATGAGGAGTAGAGCATAGTACTTATGGATGGCAGATGTTGTTCATGTAATGTTGATGTCAACATGTGGACAGACATCATGCCACATCATGCCTCTTAAAATGAAATGATCCGAGGGATAAGTGTGTACACAATATCCATACGGCCTTTAATTCACAACTCAAAACGTTGATATTGAAGGAACATAATGAATAAAATGTATATAATGTCCGTCATCATCTGCTCTAGCAAGAAAGGTAATGACTGAATCCGCTGTTTTAATTTATATCTGCTCAAACAAAAATTACTGCTCTAGTTCCATACGTTTCAGTGTTAAGCTTAGTTCCTCTCATTTTAGTTCTAACAGTATACCATTAAATACCCTGAAACAGTAGCTTAGTTCTTTTTGAACAATGTCTCACAAAAGAACTGAAAAGACTAGCAGGAAAAAGTAGTAGTCACCCAAAACCAAAACCTACAAAGTGTTGTATATAATTACCGCACCTGATCCGGAAGACACAAATAATAATTTGGTCTAGGAAACCTGGTTCCGTGACTTCCGTCTAGTTCCCTGTTTACTTGTGAAGTCTGTGAGCGTAGTCTTCTTGATTCCTTCAGATTTTGTTCTCTTGGATGCAAGTTAACAATCAATTGCTTAATTTTTTCATGAGTTTTGTTTGAATTTCAATGTGCTTTGCTTAATTGAATTGGTTGATTGATTGATTGATTTTTCAATTCATATTGTTGGGACTTCAAAGGATTTCTCAAAGAAGAAGAGGTCAGCTCTAGCTACATCGGATTCAGAAGAATCATACACTAGCAGTTGCACTCACAGTCATCAACAACATCATCATCACCAGCAGGCTGAGAAGATCAAAATCCACTTTACACCATCAACACCACCGCCAACAATGGTAAACTATAGAACTACATAAAGAAGAAAAGGAATTTAGAGTTGATGGATTCTTCTGAATCTGATTTTGATGGACAATTTGGTTTTGGTTTGGATTATGAAATTATTAGATACAGAAAAGAGGAGATTAAACTGTTAAAAAATGCAAACAAAATTCTTAAAATTCTGGGTTTAGGAATAATTTTGACCGAAGAAATGGGTGCGCGCCTGAACTTTTTTGTCGGTGGGTTTCACAGTGTGCAAAATCTGAAAAATGGGTGTGGCTGTAGTTTTCACATTTTAAAACGTCCTTTTAATATTTTTTCAAGCAAATGTACTTTCTTACACGTACTCCTATTTTTCCCCTATTCCAACGACTTTAACGACGCTCCTAATGGCTAAACAGTTACAGTTAAGAAATAAATGAAAGAAAGCTCCCAAAACCATTATTTCACGAACTGCAACCTTGGATGAGAGCTCACGCCATTCCTAGACGATGATTATCACACAAGCTGCGATCATTAGAAACATTATGACGGTTTTAAGTTGTATCGAGCTGCATGAGTCGTCATCAGAAAAGCACAAGTACGGGTTACCCGGCAACACCCTGACGCAAAAAAATCAATAAACAACATATCAATAGTTAGAATAATATGCCTATAGAAACTCAATCAAATATGACATGAATTCAGTGCAGTTGACATATTTTTTTCGCTTACGTCAACTTTAAGTTCTGGTTCTTCTGTAATGAAGTAGGTACTGTTCCAATCATCTTGGTATTTGCCAAATTCCTACAAAAAAAAACACAATTAAGTATTAATAAACACAATTAGAGAGCAGTACATATTTTGATCTTCATTAAGGAAAGAATATTAGCTTACAACTCTTTGAGTTTAGGAAATTTGGCAAGAAAGTCAGGAAAGTGTTGTGTCAAATGGTTATTGCTGAAGTCTCTGCAGGAAGAATTTATGAACCATGAATCAAAAACAAATATATAAGTAAATTAATTAAGTAAATAGCGGATTTTGGATACACGGTCAGTAGTAACTTTTCGATTTTTTAGAAGTAGAAAGTACAAAATTAGATTTGTAATAAAATTTGAAAATGATTTTGAAAAGCACTTTTGCTCTAAATTACTCACATGATTTCAAGTGCATCCATTAAGCTAAAATCGACCAGGATTCCCGATAGGCCTTTACTGCCACAATTTCTGAAAATTGATACATATACAAGATCATTAGGCGAACAAAAAATGTCAAGCATCCCATTGTGAACAGGAAGAGATCGAGGATTTTATCTTACAGTGCTGTTACTCGAGGGATATTATCCGAGTTACAAGTAACCCATGAATATGGTGTAGGAAGACATGGATCAGTCAACGTTGAATTTACTACCCCGAGTGCAGGAAAAGCTGATTGTATGAGAATTATCCCCGCAACTGTTTAAACATTATTCAAACAAATTCAGATGGAATATAACAATTTACAACTTTGAAAAAGTGCATAAGTTGTTCAAGATAGGATGTGTTGCATTTGAACCAAATGGGAACGGGAAGATCTATCAATTAGCTAGCAAGTAACTAGAAACCTTACCATCAACGGGATGTGTTGCGTTTTCTTGTGCCGATACCGATAAAATGAGAAGAGAGAAAGACAACACTGATATGGAATAATCAAGATTGAGCTTTGTATTCTTCATGATCGACATTTTGAAGCAAACTATATTAGAACTCACAAACAAGAGTCTAAATGACATTACCTGAGGGTATATAATACATGCATAAGACTAAATCTCAAACGACCTAGTCAAAAGTCATGGCCATTTGTATATTAGACGTGATTGCAACTTCCAACCAATCCGAGATGTTTTCAACTCAACTTAATTACTTTCTAGACGCAGTCCATATCTTTTAGGTCATGTTGTATTTTACCTCTTATTTGTTTTTTCTTGACTCATCTGAGTCGTCTGAATCTAACTCGTCTGGATCTTATTGATATCATCTGAATCATCTGGATTTGACTCGATATGTTTATTTTTCTGAGTTAGATCTGACTCATAAATATACGAGTCTGTGGTTTAGTCTCATGAGTCAGGACTCTGGACAATACTTACAGTAAGGAAAACATTCATAGAGAGACCCTCCCGCATGTTGGGTCGTGGGGAAGTTTCTAAAACATCAAGTGTGAGATTTCAATCTTGGCCTTTTGATGGAAAATCTGAGAACTGCCATGTACATGTGGTAACCCAAAGATAATGCAATATACAAGTAACAAACAATCTGTTTATTAAGTTATGTTCTAATGCACCAAAATAATTCTGCTGTATTTTAACATACACATCATTCCTGGAATTTACAAAAAGACGGTGAACACACGTTTGGACTTCTAACAGCAAACTGCAATCAACTCAAAATCCAACCGAACTCGATTTATCATAAACCCAATCCAGATACAAACATTACACAATCATCGAGGTATGTTCGTTTGACCTATGAGACCATATTGCTCAGATTCCTCAGAATACACGCTGAACTGCCCAGAGTGATCAGCAGGTGTTGCCCAAGTTATTGGTACACTACAGAGATCGTCCGGTACTTCAAACTGCGAGTTGGATTTCTTCTTCCCCTGGTTTGGTTGTAAAGACAAAGATTGTTTCTCTGCCCCTCTCAAACTTTCTAGCTCGGTTGTTACTTGTCTCATCGTTGGCCTTTCTTCACCGTTGAACCTCAGGCATCTTATTGCAAGATCTGCAGCTGCAATGAACTGTTCTGGAGTCCCCTCGTTGAGTATTCGACGATCAATAAGTTGGAACAGTTTATTATCTTTCACGAACGAAGTGAAATAGGGAGCAAGATTTATCTGCTTTTCAGATCTCTCTTGCGAAATGGGCATTTCTGCCGTCAAGAGCTCTACAAGAACGACACCGAAACTATATACATCGCTCTTCTCTGTCAGTTGGCTTGTGTTGAAGTACTCTGGATCCAGATATCCTAACGTCCCCAATACCAGCGTGGATAATTCTGTTTGGTCAAGAGGAATCAGCCTGGACGCTCCAAAGTCTGCTACTTTTGCAGTGTAATTTTCGTCTAAAAGTATGTTGGGAGACTTGATATCTCTATGAATTATGGGTATCGAAGCTGATGAGTGTAAATAAGTTAGTGCACGGGCAGTTTCAACAGCAATCCTCAAACGGGTTTCCCAGGAGAGCGAAGGCGCTCCACCCCCGGAATGAATATGCTCGAAGAGTGTTCCATTAGAAACGTATTCATACACAAGCAACGGAACTTCAGTTTCTAAACAACAACCCAAGAGTTTCACCACGTTACGATGGTTAACCTGAGTTAGAATAACAACTTCATTTATAAACTGCTCGATTTGACTCTGATCAACTATTTTGGACTTCTTAATGGCCACTACCCGCCCATCTGACAAGGTTCCTTTGTAAACGGTTCCGTAGCCTCCTTTTCCCAGGATCAAACTCTCATCATAATTATTGGTAGCTAATTTTAGCTCTGCTGCTGTGAAGATCTTTGAAGAAGTCTCTGCACTACCTTCATTTGATGATAGTTGTTGTTTTAATATCAACCCACCATTTTGTTGGAAAAATTTCTCTTTCAGTTCGATCAGCTTTCTTTTTCTTATAATCATGTATATCCAAGATGTTGCAATAATCAGAAACAATAGCCCCAAACCAATACCTGCATTAATATATAGTAGGAGTTCATAAAAAGTACTAGACGGACAAAGTACGTGCATTATTATACAAATACGACAGATTGCAGCGAAAAAACACTATTATGTGCTTATCAAGGGAGCAGTACGTACCAAGAGTAACTTTTATGATTGGAAATTCTTCGGTTTTGACGACATTGCTAGTGCAACCTGTCCCGTCTTTTCTCCCATCGCCACGACTGCCTTCTGGGCAACTGCATTTGAAGCTTCCTTTCGTATTGATGCAGATACCTGCACAGGGATTGTTTTTAGCATCCTCACACTCGTTGATGTCTGTTGAGTCACAAAATAATACATAACATTGAACTTGTTAAGTTTTACACAAATAACGCCAGACACTCGAATATAATGAAAATCCAATCATATAGAGGAGGGAAGGACAGATATACGAACATACCTTGGCATCCAGGACTGAGATAAGGGTTCCCTTTGTAGCCTTCAAGGCAAGTGCAATGATACCCAGAACAGTTGGTTGAATTGCTACAACGACTGTTTTCTTTGCATGCGAAAGTGGTAGGATCTTTTTGTGCTTCTTCACATGTCTTATTCCCTACTGCCCAATCAAGAACGATCGGGATGTCTCTTGCATCGGGCATGGCCAGAAGATATGCTATAGAGAATTTGAACTGCTCATATTCAGCCACAAACGCAAAAACGCAAGGGTCGAAGGACAAGAAGGATGCCTTAGTATTATTGATATTCGTCGTCACCGTTGTGTTATAATTTTGTATACGTTTTGGGATGGTACTCTGGCAACATCCACTGCCATTGCAAGATCCTTCCTTCACCTTTTCCATGTTCTGACATGATGATAGGCAGGTGCTTGAGTAGGGTTTTCCAAGCTGATCATACCCTGAAATAAGCCCTCCAGAGTCGCACCCGACCACAAAAAACCTGTTCTTTGTGTCCGACAATGTAAAATGAGTCTTGGAGAAGCTTATGGCGACGTCCGAATGATTTTGCCCCAAATCACCATTCATACTGTTACATACACTAGGTACGAAGTTTTTTATGCGCATTTCGGTTTCTGATATACTTAATATTTCGACATTACCTGTTCCTATGAAAAGCTTGGGAGGTTCATATGAAGTATTACAGTTGACGCTATATCCATATCCAATTCCATTAATGGCGCACCCTTCTGCTCCTCGAATGTCATCCGCACCTCCAGGAGTTATACCAAAAGGGTAAGGAACGGTAATATTACCGCATTTTTCTTGGCAACCTTGCTTCGTCCCATCCAAAGCAGCAGCAAACGATACTAAAGCTAACCAGCAGGAGATCTGGATTAATAAGAAACACCGTGGATCCATAATTTTAGATAACTGAATGTTAATTTCTTTTGCTAGCTAGCTCTAAAGGAAGAGATCAGAGATGGATTAATTATCGATCATTAGTTACCGATCTTACATTGCATCTGTTTCAGCTTTTTTGAACGTGAACACTCTAATTTCCATAGAGAATTAGAAATGTTGTACTGCACTTCATAATCTTTGAGAGAGTCTATGTGCACCTTATGACCAAGTACAGTCTATTCTCCCTTAGCGGAGCTCCACAAATCACAACGTGCCTGCCCTATACCAAACTAATTAATATCCAATCAATATATAGTTAAATTATGTAGTCCGTTCCATGTCGTTGAGATGGAAAACAGTTTAAAATTCCTTAGTTCCAATTATGTGCACACCAACATGGACCCACAATACCACCTGTTGTTTCCTTCAAAATGTCAAACTCTTTTCCAATGTGGAGATCACATTCTAAGTGCAACTGTTTTGGTTTGGTTTTTGCAGTTGGGAGAGCAGATTTGAGAGGAGTAAAAATCGTAGTTGACCTGGTAACTAGGACGGATTTGATATAAATGTCCGAGTCAGATTAAATTATTCTTAGTGATGACACAAATTTTTCACGGACGTTTATCATTAACTAAAATCTGACCTCTCATCGTTTTCTCCTATCCATTACCACCACTACAAAAATTCAATCCAAACTCCAAGATAAAAACACACTTTACATCAAAATAAAAATATTAAGTTGTCGTAATTCCTTGAGTTAAAGAGAGGTAGTGCACAAAAATCAGTATCGGTTTCATAAGTAATAAAAATTTATCTATTATTCATTAATTATCATTGTTACCATTTTAAAAAATTAAAAAAACAAAATAGTATTATCGTTGGTGATAAAGTGAAATCTGGCATCATTGGTTGCGGCTTTGAGATACTAAGGACGCACCATCATGGTTCAAAACGAAGGAAACGCCAATGATGTACACTCATTCGATCGCATTATTTGCAGATAACCCTTTGGCCTATATGGACTAGGCTATTGCTTGGATTTTTCCTTGCCAGACGAGTTGAATTTAGTTGCTTGTCCAGACGATGGATGAACTACGGTCCATGCTTAATCTGTTCAAAGTATGGAGAAGGGTACGTAGGCATCCGCAATGAGTTGAACTATTAGTGGTCCATTACCTTGTCGCCCATATCATTTATATGCGAGGTGATTGCGACATTATGGTAACTCATATCATCTGATTCGGCATTATGACACCAGAGATGATTGTTGCTATACTTGATGAGTTAAGTTGCAGTCCATTCCTTGGATGCTCATACTTCTTATCAAGTCATTTCGAGGTAGGCATGCACCGATCGTGAATTGTGCATGACCAGGAAAGGAATCTGAATCAGTATGTAAGTAAGGGGGAGCTTGCATACACACTTGTTGTTGGGTGCAATAATCAAAACGAAGAAAAATCAAATAAGCAAAAGTTATTGATACTTAGCTCCTTTGTAATGGAAGTGATGGATTTAACGAAACGAGCGAGCTTCCCATACCTCCACAACAACAACAAGGCAAAACTTTGAAAAACAGAGTGAGTCACGTGTTCAACACGCTGCCTTTAAGACATTAGCGCCCGGCTACACTCAAGAGTGATGCTATAGCCCTCACGGGACGGATATCTCCAGGATAAAACACCCTACTACACCTACTACTAGCATATGTAGTAGATGCTCAACTTGAGCTTGGAAACTCCGAAAAACCCTTAAGGAAAATTGCAAACGCTAAAGAAAACAATATAAAATATTTTTCCCTTGGGGGTGTCTCTAAATTATAGAGAAACCCCTTTTACATTGATTTTACAAAAGTAGTGAATTTGTTTATATAGTTGATAAATATAACTTAAGAAGAGGAACTCCCCGATATGGGACTAAAAGGTTTATATAGTCTCTTAAAACTACTAAAATATGGAAACTCCACAATGTGGGACTAATAAGTTTCATTCACAAAGAAAACAATAAATTAATTTTATTTAGTTAAAACCTTAAAATAATAATTAATAAATATTGTTTCCAACAATCCCCCGCATGAATCAAAACCTCAATAAAACATGAAAACACAGATACATGTTGGTAAATCAACATCCCAATCTCACGACCCGAACGGACTGAACAGACAGACGGATCGTACAAGTGTTGAAATCATACTAGTCATTTTCTACATCCTCTCCCTCACACAAAAGTGTTTTGACCCCAGGGTCATACTGTGGATTGCACAAATCATAATAGTATAGAGAGCTTTCATCTTTAGTTTCTCACAGGTGAGACTAAAGGTTTCTTTCACCAAAGTGAAAAAGCATGAATTCGAACTAGTGAACCCTTAGTGACCCTTAGGTCCTAAGTTCCAGTAATACCAAAATCATCAAAAATGAAAATCACATAAAAAAAACGCAGGAAATACCATTTTAGGCAGAGGTGTCCATGAGGTCTTGAACCTTTGGTTAGTGAGATATTACCGGAATTACTTGCTAGAGACAGTGAACTATGTCTTGAACTGCTAGCGTTTGATGTAATTCGCGATAACAACCACGGATGATATCTCCAAAGTTGCTGCCAAGCTCGTGTCATTTTGTCCAATTTGGCCCTGGACATATCCTGTTTCTCAGAATGCTCTAGAGAATCAAAGCTCATATTCTCATAGGAAGCGGACCCACTTCCTCATTCAGATAGGTGAGTTTCCATAAGAGTGTTACTCTACACCCCACTTCAATCTTAAATTGAAACTATAGAACTCATTAAGACTTCTTAAAATTCATCCTTCACATGCAGTCACACTATCACGTCTACACCATAGGGAAGGGACAGAGAATGAAATTCTCTGGTAGTGTTTACCTTTACCCACCACCAATTAGTTGTCCCATTTGAAACCTTGATCTTGGAATCTCCAGTCAGCAAGGTTGAGTATCCTTCATGGCAAGTTTAACTTATGAGCTTAAGGCCCATCCCCCTCGATGCATTTCTAACTATCTCTTTGGATAAACCTTTCGTCAAAGGTTGCGCGATATTCTCCTTGGACTTTATTCAATCAATGGAAATAACGCCAATTGAGATTAGTTGTTTTTTAGCTTTAGTTATTATATCTTGGCTAAATATATAGACATAGCTGGCACAGGCCTATGACGGAGAGGAATGTATTCTAAAAAGCATCTTAGGCACTCGGCCCCCTCTCGTTCTTTCTCTAACGCAACACTCTCAGATTCCATAAAGAATTGAGCAATATATCTCTGTTTGGATATCTTCCAAAAACAAACCCCCCTACTAGAGTAAAAACATATCAACTCGTAGACTTAGACTCCTCTGAGTCAACTATCCAGTTCGTATCACAAAGTCCCTCAAGAATAGCAAGATACCTTTCATAAATCAAACAAAAGGTCATAAATTATTTTAGGTACCATAATACTCTACTCAGTGCATCTGAATGTTCTTGCTCTGGACTACAATTATATCTACTTAACTTACTCAAAATATAGGAAATATCTGGACTCTTACAGTTCATTAAATTCATCAGACATCCTATAACTCTTGAGTATTCAAGTTAAGATACTCCATTGCCCTTACTTTTCTTGAGTCTACTTATAATCAGACTGATTGTATCTCTTAAGTATAAATTCAACATAATGAGAATGACTAAGACTATAAATGTTAGATTATATTCTAATCATCATGCCTAAGACTACATAAACATGGCCTAAGTCTTTCAAGTCAACGATCTGATTCAGCGCATGTTTTTAGTGAAATTAATCACATCTATGTTTGTATCAATCATATCATCAACATACAAGCATACAATCACACATGCATCTTTAACAAGTTCTTAACAAGTTACTTGTAAATATACTTGTCATATTCATTAAATTAAATCCACTACCTACTATCACATGATCAAATTTTTCATGTCACTGTTTACGTGCTTATTTGAAAACCATACAAAGATTTTTCAACTACAAACTTTGTCTTCACAACCTTTCACTACAAAGTCCTCAGGTTGATCTATGTAAATTTCTTTATCTAATTCACGGTTTTAGAAAAGTTGTCTTAACATCCATCAGATGTATCTCTAAGTTCTTTATGGAGGCAATAGCAATTAGCATCTCAATGGAAGTAATTCTCATCACAGGTGAATAAGAATCAAGGAAATCTACACCTTCTTTTAGTTTATAGCCTTTAATTATAAACCTATCCTCATATTTTTCCACAGTTCCATCTACCTAACGTTTCCTCTTAAAGACTCATTTACATCTTATGGTCTTACTCCCTGGAGGTAAACTAGCAAGCTCCCAAGTCTGATTCTGATGGACTGAGTCTATTTCACTAAATGAAGCTTCTTACCAGAATGAGGTTTCAGTAGATCTTATGCCTCCTTTACGAGTCCGGAACTCATACTAAGCTAGGCATATTATGAAGTCAGGTCCATAAGAAGTCCTAGTTCTAATCCTTTTACTTCTCCTGGGATCAACTCTACTTCATCTTCCTTTGAAGATAAATTCTGACTAGTTTAAAGGACATCTAGGGGATCAACAACACATCCCTAAGAAGAGACACGTTTCAAAATAAACATGTTCAAAGAACTCAACATCCCTAGACTCCATAAAAGTATTCACACCAATGTCAGAAAATCAGAACTCACAACCAAAAACTAAATTCAGTAGGGTATTAAGGATACCTTATCTAAACACCCCCACACTTTGACGTATGCATAAGAAGGTTGTATATCTTTCCATAATCATATGGAGTTTTATCTGATCCTTTAATGGTTACTCTATTCAGTATATAAAAAAAATATTAGAGGACGACCTCCCCCCACAAGTTAGCGGTTAATTCTTTAATCAACATGGCATAAATCATCTCTTTAATGGTTCTGTTCTTACGTTCAACTACACCATTAGACTATGGTGAATGAGGAGGTGCGATCTCATGAATAATGCCATTTAACAAGTAAAGTTCTCCTATATGAATTTCATACTTCCCATCACGTTCAGACCTAACCCTTTTAGTGGTAACATATAATTCACTTTCAAATTCAAGTTTATACTCTTAAGGCTTCTAAGGCATCATCCTTACCCCTAAGCAAGTATACAAGAGAGTACCTCGTACAATCATCTACGAAAATTATGAACCACTTTTTACACTTTGGTTTGCTAGGTCTAATTGAATTAATTCTAAGGGCTTAGAATTACTATGAACATTTTTGTTAAAAGGTTTTATAGCATATCTTGATTCTGCAAAGATTTCACTTTTGTGTTCAAAATCCAAACTAAATTTGGGTACGCATTCTATGCTAGGCAGTTTATGCATTGACTTATAAGTTTAACGTTTTCAAGTCTACCATGCAAAACATTCAAAGACACACAAAAGAAAGCACAAGAAAAAACTATGTTCACTTCATCAGATTTTCCTTTAAGCTTATATAGACCCTAAGTCCTATAACAAGTTTTCCAGATTTAATTAAGATCTTCAATCTTTTTCCATCTACAATAGAAAAAGATACAAGATTCTTGCATCTTCCGGGAACATGAAAACTTCATTCAATGTGAGAATATTTACATGTATGAGCTTCTGCTCGACCTTCCCCTTTTATGCAACCTTTGTTGCAGACTCATATAGAGTTTCTCCACATCCCCTATCCTCTAATAGGAGGTGAACATGTCTTTGTTTCAACAAACATGCTTAGTGGCTCCAGAGTCCACCCACCAGTATCTCACATTGGTTATTAAAATAACTTCCGACATCATGCCACTGAAGTCGTTCTAGTTTGTTTCAACTAAATTAGCATTAACATTCTACTTATTAAGGTTTTTATGTTGTCTATAATTTACTGCCGTGTGGACAGGAATTTTACAAACATAAAATCACCCTTAACTAAAGTAATGCCGGATTCAGTTTTACGAAACATACCTTTCTTATGAAGATTACACTTAGAGTTGTGTTTGATGTTCTCGCCTTTGTCAGATTTGGAAGACTTGTGTTCATCCACATGCGCCTGGTAGCCATGTCCCTTTTCAATTTCGTGTCACAATCTTCGTTTATACTCTGATCACGGACACGGTAATTTTCCAATCACCTAATATTGTCAACAACAAATTTCTGCTCGTCAAAAGTTTTCAGGAACGTTTCTCTATATTGTAAAATATCAAACAAATACTTTTACAACTCCAAAAATTCTGAAATTTTATGTGGGTAACTATTAAGATGTCTACTACTTTAGGTCAAAAGGGTTTATCGAAATTCCTTCTAGGTTAATAGATTAACTCGAAACTCTACAGCTGACCAAAAATTTGTTTTTGTTTTTCGCTCCACAATTAACATCCATGATTAACAAACCAATCAACCACTTTCGATTATTACAAATGATAATATCTTAAGATTGTTGGGTGCAATAATCAAAACAAAGAAAAATCAAATAAGGAAAAAGTTATTGATACTTAGCTCCTTTGTAATGGAGTGATGGATTTGACAGAAACGAGCGAGCTTCCCATATCTCCACAACAGCAACAAGGCAAAACTTTGAATAACATAGTGAGTCACGTATTCAACACGCTGCCCTTAAGACATTAGCGCCCGGATACACTCAAGAGTGATGCTATAGCCCTCACGGGACGGATATCTCTAGGATAAAACACCCTACTACACCTACTACTAGCATATGTAGTAGATGCTCAACTTGAGCTTGGAAACTCCGAAAAACCCTTAAGGAAAATTGCAAACGCTAAAGAAAAAAATATAAAATATTTTTCCCTTGGGGGTCTCTCTAAATTATAGAGAAACCCCTTTTACATTGATTTTACAAAAGTAGTGAATTTGTTTATATAGTTGATAAATATAACTTAAGAATAGGAACTCCCCGATATGGGACTAAAAGGTTTATATAGTCTCTTAAAACTACTAAAATATGGAAACTCCACAATGTGGGACTAATAAGTTTCATTCACAAAGAAAACAATAAATTAATTTTATTTAGTTAAAACCTTAAAATAATAATTAATAAATATTTTTTCCAACACTTGCATCAAGAGGATGATGCAAGGAAAATACGGCATGAGCCTGACTGATGCGATATAATTGTCACAAGTAAGACAAGTGCATGAATTCATCTAAACTCCCAAGAGGAAATAGGCTTGTAATGGACTATGTGCAAATGCAAGGCATGTGCCATGCCTTGACAAAACTTGAAAATCAATAACGCATGCAAAATACATCAGCATTACACTTCATGACTTTATACCCTTTACAGACAAGGGAAAGTTGGAACAATGTGGAAGCTATATTTAAGGCATCATGCTTTATAAGCATGCTTGCAAGGAAAAATAGACGTGCATTTTCCAGGAGGGATAATAAGATCTAGGATCCGGTCAATAGCGTCAGAGTGGTGCATCGGGGAGTTTCGACTACGCACCATATGCAAAAAAATTCGGTCTGTCACAGTTGGTACAAGAGCTAGTTTCGAGATAACACTAGGGACATGACATTATAGACTTATCAATGAGTATTTTGTAATGAGACTACAAACTTTTCCTTGAAAGGAAAAGATAAAGTTCGAAGAGTATGCCAACTTTTATGCGGAAAAAACTTTGTAATTGTTCAGCAAGTTACTTTGTAAATCGAGTTGAGCTTGTTCGAGCACTGTGAGTCTGCCAGGAAATTCGTCAAGGGAGGTGACTGGTATCTGCCTATTAATGGCGTTGTGACAGATCACCCAACACCCATCTGGGAGGATATTGTCACGTTGTCTAGCAACCTATTATTATGGGTAAATGGAAATATGTCCTGGATGATGCCTTTCATCGGAACGCATTGGGATTAGAGTTGGATCCCCACAGTACTTCACCAAGAATTATTTGTCACTTGATGACACTTTCCAAGTATGCTTTACATAATCCAGTTATATCACAGAGATACTGCATGGAAAAAATAGCATGCCTGACTGATGCACCCTTGTCACGTATAAGATCATCATTGCACGCCTTCAACAAGGACAAAGCGAAATAAAGAAGCTGAGAATAAGCTTGCAATGGCCTATGTGAAAGTCCAAGGCACGCGGTATGCCTGGATAGAACTCGAAAGCCAGTGATGCATGCAAATGTATCAGCATTAGCCTTCACGGCTATATACCCTTTGCAGAACAAGGGTAGGTTTGTAAAAATTTGGAGATACTTATGGAAGCCACGTTTAAGGTAACATGATTGCAAATCATACTTGGAAATGAAAATCGACGTGCATTTCCCAGGTGATAAGTGAAGTTTTATGACCCTGTCACTGCTTTTACGAGCAAGGCGTCAGGATGTCTTGGCCTGTGCGGCTAGGAGCTGGAGAATAAATTTTCAAGTCCGTCACAATTGCGTATCAGAGAAAGTCCCAAGAAAATACCAGGAACTGTGTGTTATAGATTCGTTGTCGAGAATTTTTTAATGAGACGACAAACAAATTTGCTTCAAAAAGGAAATGATAAGTCGGAAGAGTAGACCGACTGTTGTGCGAAAAAAGAAGTCGTAACTGCTATTGTAGTTATTTTGGAATGTTAGACTTGGTCGAGTGTCATGAGTTTTCCATGCCTGGTGACCCACGAGATAATTGGTGACCCAAAGACCTTTGCAAATAGTAGGTACACAAAGGGATTGATCATCCGAGCCCGTTTGGAATGGTTTCATTGTTAGGCCTGCAAGACTTCTACTACCTGTGTGGAAACCTAGAAGACCGTCAGGTACGGTGGCTTCCATCTGAATGCTCCGGAATTCGAGTTTCGTCCTCGCAGTACTACAGTAAGAATTGCTTGTTATAAGATGACCATTTTCAACAATGTGAATTTTGGAGATTCTTGAATGTGTAGTATGAGACATTTAATTAGGATATTGTACTGAGATATCTTTTTGCCCTTCATGAGTATGTGGTATGTGACATATGCTTAGGGGATCCAAATCAATATTCTCGGCAATGTTGTGGACTCCCTTAGGAATCTTAGTTATGGAGTATGAGAAAGATGCTCAGAAGGTCTTAATTGTTGTTCACAACAAATTGAAGAAATCTTATGCAATTTTTGAGCATCATGGAATGAGACATATCCCAGTAAAACCAAACCGATGAAAATTATCCACAATAGTTTTTGTTTTGAATTTCGGGGATGATTATTTTTAAAGGGGGTAGTAATATTACACCCACACTTTTCTCATAACACATGCTCAAAGATGCGTCATTAAATTATATGAAGCTTCATCTCAAGCCTATGTTGCGCATTTAGGAAAAGTTGGCCCAAGACTAAAACTGCACCTTCATGGTGCATCAGGCTAGTGAAAGGTTAAGCAAGAACTCTATAATGTTCCACTATGATGCAATACTCAAGTTGGCCATCGGGACAAAACTCGATAATGCATCACCATGGTGCATTACTCAAGGGTGAATGACATAAATACCATGAATAAGAAAGCAACCATGTCAAACTTCTCACCAAATTTAATTTGTAGAATTGTTAATATGACATATATAGGGAGGGGAAGTCCGTTGAAGGTGCATTTTAGGAGGAATGTTCTAATAATCTTCAAATCTTAGCTGATAAATCCTATAGGATTTCAAAGCATCATTATGGCGCATTGCTTACTCGAGAGAGCTTCCTGATGCTTAGGCATCATCGTTGCGACTGTATGAAACTAAGGATGCACCACCAAGGTGGAAAATGAATGAATAGCGAATAATGCACCCTCTTGCGCATCATTTGCGAAGGACCCTTTGGCCTATATTGTGTAGGCTTTTCTTGGCCTTTGGACTTGCAACACGAGTTAGCTTTAGTTTTTTGTCATGACATGATGAACTATGGTCATTTTTTGATCCCTTCGATCCACGGAGGAGGGTACATAGGCATCCAAAATGAGTTGTAACATTAATAGTTCAGTACACTTTCACTCACATCATCTAACCGCGAGGTTATTCCGATATTATGGTAGCTTATATAATCTGGATTGGCAATGTGAAGCAAGATATAATTGTTTTCATACTTGATGAGTTAAGTTTCATTTTCTTGGATGATGATACTTCTTACTAATCCATCGAGTTAGGCATGCACCTATGAATTGTGCATAGCTAGGAAAGGAAGTTACTCGGTATGAAAGTTAGAGAAGCTTGAATAAGCCCATTTGCCACACAGAGATGATGCATGGTAAGAATGACATGAGCTTGACTGGTACACCTTTGTCACGAGCAAGAGTTCCACCTAATTCGTCTCTGAAAGTGGTTGGATGCAAATGGGTCTTTAGAATTGAGCAACATCCAGATGGCACTATAGGTTGATATAAGGCTAGACTTGTTGTCGAGGAATTTCATCAATAAGCTAGTCTAGACTACACTGGGATCTTCACTCTAGTTGTTAAGCCAACTACAATCAAGGTAATTCTCTATCTAGATGTAAATTTTAATTGTTCTACTACTCAGCTTGATGTTAGAATTAATGCATTCTGTATGGTAATCTTACTGAGGAGGTGTACATGTTTCAACCACTTGGATTTGTCAATCCTGCTCATACAAATTATGTTAGCAAACTGCATAAATCACTGAATAACCTGAAGAAAGCACCAAGGACTTGGTATGAGAAGCTTATGAATGTAATACTCACTTTTGATTTCAAGCTTTTTACTGTAGACACTTCTCTTATTGTGAAGAAGCATCATTCCGTAATTACTATCATTCTTACATATGTTGATATCTTATCACTGGTAGTTCTATGAGTATTGAGTTCATTTCTCAATTATAGACTCATTTTCCATTGAAAGATTTAGGTATAATTTTTTTTGTCTTGGACTCAAGAAAAATGACACTCTTGTTTCTTTTTATAACAAACTATTTTGTTGACCATTTGGAAAAAAATTGATATGGGTGGTGCAAAGACTTGTATCTCTCCATTTTTTGTGAATTGTAAGTTGTTGTCCAAATATGATACTTTACTTGCAGATCCCACACCTTACAGGCCAATTGTAGGTGCTTATCTTACGTGGACTACACTTGAAATTAGCTATGAAATAAATCAGGTATGTCAGCATATGCAGAATACAACATTTAATCATCTAATTGCTACAAAGAGGATATTGGGAGGTCGATTTGAAAAATAATTGTTGGAATCGGGCTGAGTCACGCTTTGCAAATGGGCGATCAACTCAGCGAATTTTTTCTTCATTTTTCTTCGTTCTTCGAGCTCAGATAATCAATTCAGGGCTCCAAACATCTTTAGTTCAGGTGTTTTTCAGGTGATTTTAACTACAAACTTCAATGATTGGTGATTAAAATCTCTCTTTATTACTTCTAGTAGTATTAGTTAAGGTTACTTCAAATTTAATTTCATGGAAAAAAACATAAACCCAGAAATGGGTTCATCAGTGGTTGATTTTAAGTAATTCTTTTGAAGAAAGTTCATCAATAGATCTTGTTAATGACACTGAAGAACGATGTGCTGCTTGGAGATTTTCTCTCATTGGTAGATTGGATTTACTTCGTATGAAATTTTCATATCTTGTTTTAAATCTGAAAAATCAGCGGAGATTAGAAGGTCAATATAAAATGATTCCGTTAGGAAAATGATTCTTTACAATTAAGCTTGATAATGAAAGAGATAAGAATTTAATCAAAGCAGGAAGATGGGAGGTTCAAGATCAAGTTTTATGGATTCGAAATTGGATTCCTGATTTTCGTCCTGAGAATCACGGAACATCATCAACAATGATTTGAGTTCACCTTCCAGGTCTTAGTTTGGAATACTGGGATGAAAAAAACGCTTTTCACCATCGGAAGAGATCTAGGAGATCCAGTAAAAGTAGATGAAGCTACCTTGAATTATGAGAATGGTTATCATGCAAGAATGTTGATTAATATAAATGTATAACAACTTATGGATAAAAACTAAGTTTGGAGGATTTATGCAAAATGTATTACTAGTCAAGCCTCCAAAATTCTGCAGTCACTGTAAGATTGTTGGTCACCTGCTAGATGAATGTAGAATTAACAAAGAAACATCACAAGGAGCTAGTAACCAACATGGAAATGTTTCTCCAAAATCAATACTTCAAAAGTCTACAACAAGTAAGAGTTTTGATATTTGTGAAACTTCAAAAGGAACTAGCAGTCAGACAAATGGAACATCTCCTAAAGATCAAGTCAGAGAGAAATTTGATATATGTCAAACTCCCACCACTCAAGTTCACTTGTCACCAAAAACTTTTCAACAAGCAAATTAAACAATTAAAATTACTTCTGGTATGTTTGGTTCACTTCCTTATGAGACTGAAGAAAATAATATTATGCATTAAGACAAGGAGATTTTAACTCCTGCAAAAGTGCTACAAATAGTTGAAGACAATTCATTAGAAAAGAGTGTCGTGAAGTACATAAATGGTAAGGATAGGTCTGTATCAGAAGAAAAAATTCCTACTACAACTTGGTCCATAATAATTCAAAAACCAGCAACAGCTAAACCATCTTCTACTTCCATTGATCAAACAAATGCAGCTCAAAAGGTAAATTCTCAACAAGTTCCAATCAAATATAATTTTAGAAAGAATCCAGGCAAGGGAGGCACTAAGGGTCTCCAATCTTTACAATGAAAGTCCTATATTGGAACATAAGGGGACTTAGGAGATCTAGGGCTCAAAATAAGTTGTGGTCTTTAATAAATCAATTAAATCCTTCATTAGTTTTTGTTGTTGAACCAAAAGTAGTGTGCGGTGCTTCTTTCTGCAATAAGTTGAATCTCCCAGGAATGCAAAATAAAGTAATTCACAACTCAATTTCTAATAAAAAAAGGTAACATTTGGTTATTTTGGAATAAATCTTTTCCAGAGCCAACTGTTGTTTCCATGTCTAGTCAGATGATAACTGTCAGCATTGGTGGTGTTTTTGTTTCTGGAATTCATGCTCATGTGGGGGTTGTTCAAAGAAGATTCTTATGGAGTGAGATGGAGTTAATCAGTGAGTTAAAGCAACCTTGGCTAGCTATAGGAGATTTCAATTGCATAATATCTTCTGAAGAAAAGGTTGGTGGCAGAGCAGCAAATAGAAAAGTTATGCAAGAAATTAACAATTGTCTAGATGTTTGTGATTTGATACAGGCTCCAAAAACTGGATTACAATACTCTTGGTCTAATTTCCAACATGGAATAAAATAATCTTGTGAAATTTTTTACAGAGCAGTCTACAATCATTTATGGTTTCAAAAGCACACAGATTGGGGGTACAAAGTTAGGTTAAGAATTTCCTTTGATCATGCTCCTTTGTTAGGGGGTTGTGCAAGCATTCTAAAACCTCCAAACATTCCTTTTAAATTTCAGAAGATGTGGGTTATTGTTAGAGCATTGCTCGGTAGAACTCGCATGTGATGTTATCTCAAGCATGTTTGTCAATGTTAGTGATCAAAACTATAAGTATTGATTTCTAGCCTATATAGCTAAAGGTCTCGGACTAGGATAGAAAGTGTAGTTGAGCTCAAGACTCCATGACAATCATCATATAAGACGAAGGACTACTCAAGGAACTGGTGGATCTTCATCGACTAAAAGGTATGTGGAGACTTGAACTTATCTGTCACTCAAAAGTCTATCTACTCTATCTCTTATTCTTGAGACAAAAGTCGTTTTGATATATAGACTTTCATTATACACATTTGCTATTTAGAGCCGAGTGTAACTCGCCTATCTATTTCTCGAAATATGTGTTGGTAAGCTTTCACTTTTTCCAAATTCATCTTTACCTAGTGACGAATGTCATGTTATGTTTCAATAACTTTGGAAATTGCTCTGACGAAAAATGGTCTGTGAATAACGGCTATATAACGTCCTCTGAGAATGTTTCAATGATTGAAATGAGAGTTTAGATTACATAACCATTGGTAGGATATAAGCATTATTGTGAAAACACATATATGTATAAGTCCTTATTCCTTAAACCAAAGTTTGCGAACTTTGTTGATCAAGAGAAACGGAATGTGGCGTGAGCCAAGTCCGCGAACTCAGTCCGCGAACTGGCGGAAGTTCTCGACCCGAGAATTTCTGCTAGAGTTTGTGATCTCCTTCCGTGAGCTTAAGTCCGCGAACCCAGTCCGCGAACTTGAGCAGATTATATCTAAAATCGGTTGTTCTTGAACTCATGTTTATATAAACTAAGGAATGTTTTTCAAACCGTGGCTATAAATTTCATGAACTGATTCGAGTGAATCAAACCGTTTTTGCTTCGATTGTGTCTTGTGTAATTACATAAGATCTAAGCAATTGAACAACTCTCTAACTAGTTCATTTGAGTCATTTGAACTACTTATGGTGAAGAAGAATATGGTGGATATGAAAGTGATCATATGGCTAGCCACCTGGTTAACTATTGTTGAACCAACAAATGTTAATGTTTGGGAACGGTTACATAAACCCAAAATTGGACATTTCATTTGTGTGTAACAAGCTAAGTTTTCGATCCAACTGTTGAGAAATATTAGCTTGAATCTAATCAGGTTTTCATCTAACGATGAATATTGAATGCTTTGTTACCAAGCTAACATTAATTGCAAACCCTGATTTGAAAGACTATATAAAGGAGAACTCTAGCAACTGCGAAACCTAATCCCCACACCTTATGTTATACTAGTTGCATAGCTAGAGTCGATTCTCCTTTAACCTTTGGTTTCTTCTTCTAAAACCAGGTTAACGACTTAAAGACTTCATTGGGATTGTGAAGCCAGACCGATACTACTTTTCTTGTAGTTGTGTGATCTGATCTTGCATCTTCTATCGTTACGATTACAATTGTAATAGGCTCGAGATTTCTAGTTCCGATAGGCAAGATGTAAAAGTAATCACAAACACTTCGTCTCATCGTTTGTGATTCCACAATATCTTTTTTCGATGCGTCGATTAGGATTATTGTGAGGTGATCGATAATACTAGGTTTTTCTTAGGGAATATAAGTCCGGTTTATCAATTGGTTCATGTTCACCTTGATTTATCAAAAGACGGAACAAAACTCGTAGGTATATTCATGGGAGACGGGTTTATTTATTACCTAGACTTTTCTGTGTGATACAGATTTGTTTATTAAATTATTCGACTTTGGGTCGTAGCAACTCTTAGTTGTGGGTGAGATCAGCTAAGGGAATCAAGTACGTAGCATCCTGCTAGGATCAGAGACGTAGGAGCAAAATTGTACCTTGTATCAGTGTGAGGTTGATTAGGGTTCAACTACAGTCCAGACCAAAGTTAATTTGGAGTAGGCTAGTGTCTGTAGCGGCTTAATACAGTTTGTGTTCAATCTAGACTAGGTCCCGGGGTTTTTATGCATTTGCGGTTTCCTCGTTAACAAAATTCTGGTGTCTGTGTTATTTCTTTTCCGCATTATATTTTTTTATATAATTGAAATATCACAGGTTGTGCGTTGTTCAATCAATTAGAATATCCGACCTTTTGGTTGTTGATTTAAATTGATTGACACTTGGATATTGGATCTTTGGTACCATCCAAGTTATCTCTCTAGTATTTGATAAAGACTCGCAGATTTCTATTTGCTTGAGTATATATCAAATCGAGAGATTAAGATATAAACTCTTTGATATACATTTTATCTAGATTGAGTCTGACTGTCTAGTTGATTCTCTAGAAAGTATATTGGAGTTTGTCCACACAGATTGCTAAGAGAAATATTGGGTGTGGTTGTTGTACCCCCACTTTTTCAATAGGTATCAAAGCAGGCAAACACTCCAAACTTGATAAGTTTGTGTTTGTTCATTCCTTAAAAATTGTGCCATGGGAAATTTCTTTGGAAAACTTGCTCTTGACATCTGTAATGAACGCCAGAAGTCTTTAAAGATTGCTCAAGATTTATTATGGTTAAAACCTCCTAGTTCACATGATAATCTTATCTCATCTAAAAGGGAAAATTTAGATGATGAGAACCAATATAAAGGTAAAAATAAAAAAGAAGGAAAAATTGAGGAAACGTTCGTCACGCTCAAGGATATGGACCCTCAACAGGTTATCTATTGATCTCTTGGAGGAATACTATCGTAATAGATCAATTTATAAAGATATATTTAGAGCGTTCGAAGGCGTTTTTAATCTCTTATAAAAACTTAATTATGTTAAGTCTAAGAATTCTTCCAAAAAGGATTCTGTACATGTTGTACAACCTGGGAATCGGAAGATTTTTCCTTCTAGGCAGATCAAACGAAGGATGGGAAGCTCTGACTGCCCTGATTATCATCATTATTTTGATTATACAACGGGGATTGTTCACACAAATGAACCAGAAATGTTGCATGAGAATTCCTTTGAACATTATGCCTCTTGGTAACAAGTTTGGCACTACCCCATTTATATATATCTTGAAATGGGGCAAGAAATGGTTGAGTTGTGTACAGTTTTACTATTCTCTTTTTGAATACCAAATAAATCTTTCTAGTGCATCCATCGTCTCTCACAAATGTGTGTTGTCACGGGATGCGTAGCCTTTGAAGTGCAACTGGATAATAAAATCCCACTTCCTTGTGTGGGTCACGGTTCACAAACGGGTCCAAGCCCATTATTGGTCTTATAAAGAAGAAGTTCGCGCACCCTCTTCTCCATCACCCGTCCGCGTACGTGAACCTCTAGGGTTTTGTGTGTTTTCCTTCTTTGAAGCCTTTTTGGAGAAGTTGAAAGAAAGAGTGTTCAAGTTTCACTCCATGTAAGTAAATTCCTCTTGTCCCTTTCAATTTCTTAGATCTCATGATGAATTCTAAGGGATCAAAAAGAAGCTCCAAAAGCTCAAATATCTCTAGCATGAATGTTCCTTGTGACCAAAACTTTCTTAGGATTAGGTTTGTGGATGATTCTTGTGCTAGAATTTTTGAAAAGATTTCATCTAAAGGTTTTATCCTAGAAAAGAAATTGGATCTCTCTAGTGGGCATGAAGAGGATTTAGCTTGCTTTAAAAATTTCAAAGTTGGAAATATCATTGATGGTTATGGTCAAGGTTTTGATTGTCTCAGAAGAATTTTCTATCCAACAATCATGATGTTGATCTAAATAAGATGGAATTCAAATCCATGATAAATAGAGAAAGGTTTCTTGTTGATAGAGAATTAATTTCGAAGATTACCAACATTCCGTTGGGGAACGTACGTCTTCCTAGACCAAGTGATGAACGACCATCATGTGATGAAATCTCTCTTGGGCTTTGTGGCAAGAAGGTAGCTTGGAATCAAGGGAAGTTTCCTACTAATGATCTTAGTATCCCGTTACTGGCATTTGGGAAACTTGGAATCCCCAATCTTTGTCCCTCCACAATTGAGAATTCTTGGTGGAGTCATAAGTTTGCGGAATTAGTCTATTTCCTTGAATCGGGTGTTCAAAGTCTCGATATTTATGGTTTTATCATTTATCAAATGTCTTTGATGAATTCACCCATCAAGATGTTAGGTTACCCTTGCTTGATTGGAAAAATTTGTCGTGATCGTGGTCTTGATTCGATTGGCAACTCTCTAGGGGTTCCCAAACCTGTTCGACCTTGTACCTTTAGACGCATTAGGGAGAACGTGTGCAAAAGACAAAGAGATGCTTCACTTAATGATTGTGACCCTACCAATTTGAGTCTTCTTCAAAAAATTCGTAAGGGTTTGTATAAGGTCGATTCAAGGGTGAAGTGTGTCCAAGAACAATTGTCTTTGGTTGCAACGAAGTTTTCCGAGCTCAAGGAAGAATTGAACACAATTCAAGCATCTTGGAGTATCTCCGATGAGGAAGAAGAGTAATTTGTGTTTTTATTTGCCTAGTATATCTTCTATTTTCTTTTTTTTATTAGAAGAATAACTAGAGTTTGGAATAGCCATTATTGTGATTACATATAGCTATGTACAACGTTTTCATCTTCATGTTTTTAGATTTATTGGTTTAAATTCTAAATTTGTTTGGAAGATGAATTTTGCAGTATTAATCTTTATGGTTTTATATATTGCAATATTGTTATGGGATATGTGTGTTTGCGTCCGTGAACTATGACTATCCCATACCTTGTCAAAAGTAAAGTCTTTCGTATGTCGATATGCATGTATTGATAAAAGAATGAATAGACTTTTGAAAAATACAAAAGTTAAGCCTATTATGTCAATTATTGATGGAAGATAGGTTAAAATCTTTTGTTTGCAAGGATTATGTCTATTAAATATCGTTATGCGAATAGTGATGGAAAATAGAATGAATCCTTGTGTATTCCGCAGTAATTGATCTTCCCTGATCCATATTTTATGTATTATTTTGAGGCTCCGTAAAGTGTCTTATGTTGAGCGTTGAACGACCAAGTTGATTATTTTCATGATTAGTTATGTTATTGTTTCGTAAGGTACTTTATGTCGAGCATATTCAACTAAATTAATCATCTTGTTTGGTTATTTAGTTGTTGCTCCATAAGTTTTCTTATGTCGAGAACGACCAATTAAATTGATTACTTTTGTGATTAGTTTGATTGCGTATTTCGATTAGATCAATTATGGGTTCTCTTGTGATTAATATAATTGTATATTTTGAGTCTCCATAAGTTCACTTATGTTGAGCATTTGTCAATTAAATTAATCATGGGTTCTCTTGTGGTTAGTTTAATTGAATATTTTTGGATTCAAATTCATACTTGTATGTGATTTGTTTTATCCAAAGAAATCCTTCTTTTCCTTCGAAATTAAGGTCGCTCTTGTTGTTCTCTCCGGAATGAAATTTTATGGGGGGGAGTTCTTTTGAACTTGCACTTAATTGCCAAATATTTGTGGGGAGTGCGGATGTGGAATATTATAGGGGTTATCTTGTATCTTTACAAACTCCTTGATGAATGCATTTAGCTTCGGCTCTATGATTGCATGTAAATAAGATGATATACTTTTGCTTTCTTTTGGTCAAGAAATGTCTCTTTCGGAAATTTCATTAGGATCCCGTTCTTGTACCTTTGCCAATTTTATTGACAAAAATGGGGAAAATTAATATGTAATTCACACTACAAATATATATGGTTTTCGGATCATTATGTAAGGGGGAGTGGTTTCCATGTGAGATGGAGTATTGACTAAGGGGGAGTGATACATATCACCATAGTATTGTTGTTGAAGTTGTGATACAATTGGACTTTGACGCTGTGTAATAATACTATGACACTGTATAACAATGATTGAGGACTATTGTCTTTCTTGTTGTTATAGCTACGGATTTTCAACAACGATGATACTAAACTTACAACCTTTGGGATCATTGGAGTACTTGGAAGTGACGAAGATTTCGAGTAATGTTGAAGATTAGGCATGTGGAATATGAGCTACAAAAGTTAATTTATTTATTTTTTGTATTCCATATGTATTAATAGTTTTTCACTAAAATTGACAAAGGGGGAGATTGTTAGAGCATTGCTCGGTCGAACTCGCATGCGTTGCTATCTCAAGCATGTTTGTCAATGTTAGTGATCAAAACTATAAGTCTTGATTTCTATCCTATATAGCTAAAGGTCTCGGACTAGGATAGAAAGTGTAGTTGATCTCAAGACTCCATGGAAATCATCATACAAGACGAAGGACTACTCAAGGAACTGGTGGATCTTTATCGACTAAAAGGTATGTGGAGACTTGAACTTATCTGTCACTCAAAAGTCTATCTACTTTATCTCATATTCTTGAGACAAAAGTCGTTTGATATATAGACTTTCATTATACACATTTGTTGTTTCAAGCCGAGTGTAACTCGCCTATCTATTTCTCGAAATATGTGTTAGTAAGCTTTCGTTTTTTCCAAATTCATCTTTACCTAGTGACGAATGTCATGTTATGTTTCAATCACTTTGGAAATTGCTCTGACGAAATATGGTCTATGAATAACGGCTATATAACGTCCTCTGAAAATGTTTCAATGATTGAAATGAGAGTTTAGATTACATAACCATTGGTAGGATGTAAGAATTATTGTGGAAACACATATATATGTATAAGTCTTTATTCCTTGAACCAAAGTTTGCGAACTTTGTTGATCAAGAGAAACGGAATGTGGCGTGAGCCAAGTCCACGAACTCAGTCCGCGAACTGGCGGAAGTTCTCGACCCGAGAATTTCTGCTGGAGTTTGTGAACTCCTTCCGTGAGCTTAAGTCCGTGAACCCAGTCCGCGAACTTGAGCAGGTTATATCTAAAATCGTTTTTTCTTGAACTCATGTTTATATAAACTAAGGAATTCTTTTGGAAACCGTGGCTATAAAGTTCATTAACCGATTCGAGTGAATCAAACTGTTTTTTCTTCGATTGTGTCTTGTGTTGTTACATAAGATCTAAGCAATTGAACAACTCTCTAACTAGTTCATTTGAGTCATTTGAACTAGTTATGGTGAAGAAGAATATGGTGGATATGAAAGTGATCATATGGCTAGCCACCTGGTTAACAATTGTTGAACCAACAAATGTTAATGTTTGGGAAAGGTTACATAAACCCAAAATTGGACATTTCATTTGTGTGTAACAAGCTAAGTTTTCGATCCAAAGGTTGAGAAATATTAGCTTGAATCTAATCAGGTTTTCATCTAACGGTGAATATTGAATGCTTTGTTACCAAGATAACATTGATTGCAAACCCTGATTTGAAAGACTATATAAAGGAGAAATCTAGCAACTTGGAAACATAATACCCACACCTTACATGTGATACTAGTTTCATAGGTAGAGTTGATTCTCCTTTAACCTTTGGTTTCTTCTTCTAAAACCAGGGTAACAACGTAAAGACTTCATTGGGATTGTGAAGCCAAACCAATACTACTTTTCTTGTAGTTGTGTGATCTGATCCTGCATCTTCTATCGTTACGAGTACAATTGTAATAATTGGCTCGACACTTATATCTCCGATAGTCAAGATGGAAAAGTAATAACAAATACTTCGTCTCATCGTTTGTGATTCCACAATATCTTTTTCGCTGCGTCGATTAGGATTATTGTGAGGTGATTTATAATATTAGGCTATTCTTCGGGAATATAAGTATTGTTTATCAATTGGTTCCTGTTCACCTTGATTTATCAAAAGACAGAATAAAACTCGTAGGTATATTCGTGGGAGACGGATTTACCTATTACCGTAGACTTTTCTGTGTGCTACAGATTTGTTTATTAAAGTCTCCGACTTTGGGTCGTAGCAACTCTTAGTTGTGGTGAGATCAGCTAAGGGAATCAAGTACGTAGTATCCTGCTGGGATCAGAGACGTAGGGGCATAACTGTACCTTGGATCAGTGTGAGATTGATTGGGGTTCAACTACAGTCCAGACCGAAGTTAATTTGGAGTAGGCTAGTGTCTGTAGCGGCTTAATACATTGTGTGTTCAATCTGGGCTAGGTCCCGGGGTTTTTCTGCATTTGCGGTATCCTCGTTAACAAAATTTTGGTGTCTGTGTTATTTTTTTTCCGCATTATATTTTGTTATATAATTGAAATATCACAGGTTTTGCGTTGTTCAATCAATTAGAATATCCGACCTTTTGGTTGTTGATTTAAATTGATTGACACTTGGATATTGGTCTTTGGTACCATCCAAATTATCTCTCTAGTATTTGATAAAGACTCGCAGATTTCTATTTGCTTGATTGCTTGAGTATATATCAAATCGAAAGATTGAGATATAAACTCTTTGATATACTTTTTATCTAAATTGAGTCTGACTGTCTAGTTGATTCTCTAGAAAGTATATTAGAGTTTGTCCATACAGATTGCTAAGCGAAATATTGGGTGTTGTCGTTGTACCCCCACTTTTTTAGTTATCTCACTCTAATTTTATGGAGGTTGTTTCTCAATGTTGGAATGAATATGTTGCTGGTGATCCATCTTTTGTTCTTCTACACAAATTAAAGAAGCTGAAATATTTTAAAGGATTGGAACTGGAATGTGTCTGGTGACATAAATGCCCAAATAAAATTAGTAGAAGAAGAAGTTAATAAAGCAATGGAATTATCTGATAATAATCCATCAAATACTGAAGCTTTGGACAGACTAGTAAATGCAGAAAATAACTATAATTCTAGAGAAGTTCAACTCAATACTATGCTTAAACAAAAAGCTAGAATAAAATGGGTAAAAGAGGGGTCTGCCAATATAAGTTTCTTCCACACAAATCTGAAGATTAGACAATCTGGAAATTTTATTAGTGAACTGGAGGACATTAATGGTGATATAATCTCATACCAAAACAAGATTGCAGATTGGTTCAACATTTTGAGCAAAAATTTCAGTATAAAGCAGCAGAAGAAGTTGACTCTCTTCTTGAAGTCATTCCAGAGGTAATTACAAAAGATGATCAACAAATGCTTGATGCAATTCCAAGTGCAGAAGAAATTAAAGAAAATTTGTTTAGCATGGATCCTGAAAGCTCTCAAGGGCCATATGGTTTCTCTGGGTTTTTTTTATAGAGCATGTTGGCACATAATTCATGATGATGTGGTTCATGCTATTCAGTTATGTTGGAGAAGAAGATTCATTCCAAAAGGGCTTAATTCAAACTTTCTTGTACTTCTGCTTAAAATTGAGGGTGCAAAATCTCCCAACCACTTTAGACCAATTGGTCTTAGTAATGTCATCTTTAAAATAATTACCAAGATTATTAATACAAGAATGATCTCAATGATGACAAAGCTTATAACTCCTCAACAAGTGGCTTACATTAAAGGTAGAAGTATACAAGAGCAAATCATATTAGCATCTAAAATGGTGAATGAAATGAACAAGAAAAGAAGAGGAGGTAATGTAGCATTAAAACTTGACATATCTCAAGCCTATGATTCAGTTAATTTGAATTTTCTATTTCAAGTTATATGCAAGTATGGCTTCTCCAAGTCGTGGTGTCAATAGCTGCAAATACTGTTTGAATCTGCTAAAATTTCAGTTATGATAAATGGTGGACCACATGGTTTTTCTCAGTGGGGAGGTGTTTGAGGCAAGGAGATCCATTGTCTCCAACTCTTTTTGTTATTATGTAAGATGTCTTAAGCAGATGCATTCATAAAATGTTGGAAGAAGGAAAGATAGCTCCAATGGTTATAAGAAAAGAGATACATCCAACACATTTGTTCTTTGCTGATGATGTTTTCATTTTCTGCAATAATGCTAAGAAAAGTGTAGAAAATCTGATGATGTTGCTGGATAAGTATCAAAAAGGATCTGGTCAAGTAATTAATAAAGCAAAAAGTAAATTGTTTCTTTCTTTTCAAGATAGATTGATTCTTATTAAATCAGTTTTGTGCAGCATTCCAATTTACAATATGGCAGTTTATAAATGGCCAGCATATGTTATTAAAGTTTGTGAAATGATTATAAGAAACTTCTTGTGGTCTGGTGATGGGGATGTCAGAAAATTCACAATATTGTCTTGGAAGAAAGTTTTCACTCTTTAGAATGAAGGTGGATTGGGGATTCAAAGACTTGAGACAATCAACAAAGCATTGCTCATGAAGATGATGTGGAGAATCATGAATTCAACAGAAGAATGTGCATTATTTTTAAAGCTAAATATTTGAATAAAAATGGTCAATGGAAGGAAAACTGGAAGTTATCTTCAATATGGCCAGGATTGAAGTGGGCTTGGAGTTCTTTAAAGGACAATCTGAAATGGTGTATAGGAAATGGAAATAAAGTTAATGTCTGGTTTGATTGTTGGATAGGTGAAACACCTTTAATTGAGAAGACTGAACTAGCTGATTATGCAAAACAAAATTTAACCATGAAAGTATCAGATCTTATTAAAGATGGTAAATGGAGCATTCTTTCATAGTTGTTGCTGATGCTTATTTCCATGAGCTTACCTGACATTGCTGGAGGGCATGATTCTCTAATATGGACTGGTGATATGCAAGGTAAATTTACCACATCTTCTGTTGTTGAATTTCTTAGACACAAAGAACCAATTTTAAAATGCTCAAAATACATATGGAATACATTACTGCATCCAAATACTGCAAGTAGTGTATGGAAAATTGTCCAAGGCACTTATGTTGATGATCCTACAATGGTCAAGAATGGATATGAACTAGCTTCAAGATGCTGCATTTATGAAAACAATCTGGACAGTATGAGTCATATTTTAGTGTTAAAATATGGAGCTGGTTGTGTTTTATCTTTGAATTTAGAATGTGAAACCTACTACCAGACCCATTTTTTGTTTTCCTTCCATTATGAAACCCACTGCCAAAAAAACTAACGGTCGCACCCATTTTCGGTGATAAAATTATGCACAAGCCCATACTTTAATGTTTGATGTTTTCTTCTTTTTTTCGTTTCGTATCTCTTTTATAAACAAGAAAAATATGAAGACGAGAACACCACTAACAACTTTCTTTTGATACCTTCCTATCTAATTCAATCAAAATCAAAATCTTAGAAGACATGACCTAAAATTCAATTCAATCTTTTTTTTGTTTTATTCAATTTGATAAAACTCATTTTAGATCTGGAAATTATGATCGAGAACTAGCTGATATGGTTCTTATCGAAGCAGGGGAGAGTCTCATCAAATCAAAGAATGGTTCAAGCTGGTGGCGTCTTGCATTATCCGTGGTGCGGGATTGCAATAAATTAAACCGGTGGTTGGTTTTGAAGGATTAAGAAAGGGTTGGAAGTGAACTAGAACTCAAGTCAAAGACTGGTGGGTGTATCTCGGATTTGATTTACAACAGTGAAGAGAAGGAAGTGATTAATGGTGTTATGTATCTCAACGGGAGTTGTTCTTGAGAGAAAGAAGACTTGATTGATGAGTTTGTTCACATGGGTTTATGTTAAATTTGTACTGCCAGGTTCTTGTACTCAATTTGGAGATTATTGATGCTCTCAGATTTCTGAAATGGGTGCTGGCTTAATTGGTTTTCTTTGATTCGATGATGGAGCTGTCTGCTTCCGTTGATTTCAGCGAGAAGACTCGGGGAAGGAAGATATTACTACTCTTAGAATCATATCATCGTTTCAAATCCCTTTGGAGAAATGATTACCAAAGATTTGCATTGAAAATGAGTTTTGATTTCCCAAATGAACTAATTTTTGATTTTACCTGAAATCAAGTAAGAATCTGATTCTAGGTTTTACGAAAAGCCATGGATAAGTCAGGTGCTCTGGAGTACATCAACCAGATGTTCCCTACAGGTTATTATTGATTCTAATTTCTTTCAATTCAATTCGGAGTTTAGTTTTTGGTTATGAACTAAAATTTGCATGTGCTTGGACATGTTTTGCTTAAATTAGTTTAAGAATTGAGACATACAAGCTGATAGACAAGAGCAACGGATATATCTTTGCTGGTATAGATGCGAGTGTAGTCAAGTTCAGCAAGATTGCAGTTCGTCCTCTTGATTGGGACTACTATAGATATCCTTTTCTCATTCCCTTACTTTAGATTCACAGAAAAAATGATGCTTCTATTTTGCTTTTGCTGGTTAGGTGTCAATATGTTGCTAGCTAGATTGTTTGAGTTGGTGGTTTTTATTGATAGTCTTACTAATATATTTTAGGGATTTCCTTTCACCTGTGTGTATACTTTCAAAATCTTTCCTTTACTTAAGTTGGTGGTTTTGGCGCATCCTAAAAGTTTACATTACTCAGCATCTGGAAGTATGCAATATTATGTTGGCAATTTAGGGCCTGCAATGTCATGTACTAATGTTCACATTTCACACGAATTGCACTTGTGTGCCTATCATATTGTTTATATTTGTTAGGATTCTTTGTTAGGACTCCGTGCTTATATTCAACCTTTTGATAGTCTACCCCATTCTTATACTGACGTTCTATCTCATGGACAGTCAGTGTAGTACGTTACTTAGGTGGATGTGGGGGCTAGATTAACTACAACGAAGTTGATTTTCTTGTATTTAAAAATCTATTGCTGAACTAAATTATGTGCCACTTATTCAATAGATTCAGAGTGAGATCAGTCGGTTTGATGCATGGATACTAACTACAGTTCGTAAACAGGTTTTTTGTATTGTTTCCTTACAGCAATTTTCGAATTCGCAAGTCATGAGATTACATCTGAGTTTAGTTCAATGGAGGGAACAAAAGGAGGTGCTGAAATGTTGTTGGCTGTGTGTCAACTGTCAATGGCTAAGAGATGGAGGGAATGGTATTGAATCGGCAGTATTGTTGTGGCAGAAGTGCAGCCGAAATTGGAAGCCACAGCAACGGATTGAAGGTTTGAGCTGAAATGAAGTGTTGTCAATTAGATGTATGCTAGGATTGAAATGTATGAAACCTACAGGGAAGGAGTTGGTTTTTTGTGCTCCTGGTGGTGTTAAACTAAGGCTTGAAGGTGTTTGTGTTGGTAATGCATTCAAATGGGACCAAGAATGGAAGTTGTGGTGATGCTATGGCTGTGACAGAGTGAGCTGCAAAATGGTTGAGGTGATGTCAAGAAGGCGTGATTCGAATGGATTTGCTGGTGATTAATAGGTGCAAGCAGTATTATTGCTTTTGGGAGCTCGGCATGAACCTATTGTTGCGCGTAGTGTTGATTCTTTTTTATTGGTTGAGGTTCTGGTGTTGGTAGGTTGTACAGGTGGTGCTGGTGTTGGTCATATTGGTTGAATAATTTGTTAGGCATCTACGAAAGATGCATAACTTGTTATGCATCTACAAAATTTGTTGCATAACTTGTTATGCAGTCCCGAAAATGGTTGCATAACACGTTATGCAGCTATTATTGTAGGTGCATGACAAGTTATGTTGCCTTTTTTTGCATAACTTGTTATGCAGCTACTTTTTTGTTAGTATTGAAACCAACAAAGAAAAAGGTTGCATTACTTGTCATGCACCTACAATAATATCTGCATAACATGTTATGCAGTCGAGAAAATGGATGCATGAAGCATTATGCAACCATATTTTTGTAAGCACTGAATTAAAAAAATTGATGTATAATCTTTTATGCATCCAAGGAAATGTATGCATAACATGTTATGCATAAATTAATAGATGCATGAACCAAAATCTGGTTGCATAATGTTTTATGCATCTTTTGTTGTTTCTACGTAATGTGTTATGCATCATTTTTGGTGGCTGCATAATGCTTATGTACCAAATTTTTGAAAATTTATCTTAAAAGAACAATCGCCTCCAATTTTTTCGCAAAAAACTTAAATTTGATGTCGTTGTTTGTACTCGTTGTGTAGCTCTCTTAAAAAGATTTACAATGATATAAAATTTGTAAAATTTCAAGATGCGGTTTTTTAGATATGTTATATCCAAGTTGTGTTGTCAATTATACCCCTGATGCATAACCTGTTATGCAGATACTTTTCAAATTTTCATATAATTATGGGTGTCATTGAAGCAAAAAATAATCTTGGACCTGACAATAAGAATATTATTTTTTTTGGGCTTGCGCCTAATTTTCCCATTTAGAATACCAAAGTCTTTTGAAGACATATGGAAGAATGTAAAACATAAAAGTCCACTGGTGAAAGAAGTTTGGATTACAGCTGCTTGTTCAACCCTCAAAGAGCTTTGGTTTCAAAAAAAATAGGAAAATATTTGAGAATATCAAGCCAAATGAACAATAGTTCAAATGCGGAATCAAAAAACTGGTCTTGGAAGGTGGATTAAGAACGAAAGGCAATAAGTGGAACCAAAATTATGATCACAGGATTATATCATTCTTCAATCTGGGTTATAAAAACTCTAAGTTTCAGTGCACCAAAGAATGTTATTGGTTCCCTCCTCAATTGGTTATACAATGTTTTGTTGTGATGGTTCATCATTTGGCAACCCAGGTACAGCTGGATTTGGACTTGTAATTAGAGATCATGTATGTCAGGTGATTGGAGTGTTATCTGGAGGCTTAGGCATTGCAACCAAATACATAGCAGAAAATTATGCACTACTATGTGCAGTGGAATTGGCAGGTGAATGGGGATTACAGAACATCATTCTGTGTTCAGACTCCAAAACAGTAATTGAAGATTTTGCCAGAGATCAAGTCCCATGGTTCATTAGAATGAGATGGCAGAAGGAAACAAGTAAAGTTTCTTCCATTATTTTTCAGCACAATCTTAGGGAGGTAAACTTTTCTGCAGACATAGCATCTAAGCAAGGAGCAAGATTGGCAGCAGGTGAAAGACATATGATTCTTGGAAGACCAAATTTTCTTCCAGAGTTGAAATGCCAGATGTTACATATTACAGGTTTTGTTAGGGAGTATATTTCTGTCTAATTTAGTGTGTAAACATAATCATTTTAGTTTCTCCTTATTTCATTGAGCCTATGTAGTTGGCTCCTCTTGTTTTAGGGATGTCAACGGTAGCTATCGAAACGGATATGGCCTCTACCATATCCGTTACCGATAAGATTACCGGATATCCGATAATATCCGACGGATATTCAAAAAATAGTTCTGTTATCCGTTCTGATAATAATGTCAGTTATCCGATAATATTCGGTAATATCCGGTAGTAATTTATCATAATAAAAATAAATTAAGTTCTTTTTTAGTCTTTCTCTAATTTCATAAATTACAAAAAAAATCAAAGGAACCTAAGGAAATTCGACTAAACAAAACCAAATACCTTGATAAAATGCACAAATTTGACTTTAAAATTATTATATTAAATTAGATTTAAACAAAACTCAAATCTTTTCCATCAATATTGAAAAATTCTCCGCTTTTCTCACAACTAATAAAACTAGTTATGTTTTTGTTCTTTCATAGTATTTTTATTTCTATCACTCTTCACACTATCAAACTAACAACTAAATATATTACTCAAAAAAAAATATAAAAATTTGCATATGCATTCTTTAACGGATATCGGATATTATCCTATAGGATAATGCCTTTTTCGTATTTGTTTCGTTAAAGTAAGAATATCCGATAAGGTATCTGTATCCGATATCCGTTATCCGACATTTCGGATAATATCCTAACGATTCGGACGGACTCGAACGGATATCGAATATTCGGTTATCCATTGACAACGCTATCTTGTTTTGAACCTTAAAGTTGTAATCTTCCAAGTTTTTGGTTTTATCAATAAAATTAATGTGATTCAGAAAAAGAAAAAGAAAAAAGAGAGGATGTTGAGATATATGAAAGGTACACTGGATATTGGAATTCTATTCAGAAAAGATTTATCTACGGTGCATGGATTCAGTGATGCTGATTGGATAGGAGATCCTGATTCAATGAGAAGTACAAGGGGCTACTGCATATTCTTTGGATCAAATCCAACTTTTTGGTCTAACAAGAAGCAAGCCACTGTTGCCAACTGAAGCTGAATTCAGAAGTCTAACCAACTCTGCTGCTAAGGTAGTTTGGATTTGTAAGTTGTTGAATGATCTACATGTTTTTCTTCCTAAAACTCCCTCTCTTCTGTGTGACGACATGAGTCCCATTTCCTTCTCCTCCAATCAAGTTTTTCACACACGAACGGAGCATTTATCTGTCGACTACAACTTTATGCGAGAATTGGAATAATCCAAAAACTTACAGATCTCCTACATCTCCACCATCTCCTACATCTCCACCATTGATCCAGTTGCTGACTTATTTACAAAGGGATTACCAAGTTTCAGATTTTTTTTATTTTTAGGGACAAACTGAAGGTGCTTCCAAGGTATGCCCACTTCATCTTGAAGGGGGACAATAACACATAAACAGAGTTACACTCTTATTACACTTGTTTTATGTGTTGTCTGTTTCTTGTTGGCTGTTAATTCAATTCTCTATTCTTTAGTCCAGATGGTAATGTACGTTTACTATCATGCACCCCCTGTCTATGCATGTTAGTCTTGTTGTATTAGCAACTTATAAAGCTGGTGCCGGTTTCCTCTTTCTTTCTCAAGACATTGAATCAGTCAATGCAACATAGCATGTGCTTAAACTATGGTTTTACACTAAATCCGATATTCTTGTAAGTGAAGGCATTAGCTTGATTTCTGTTATCGCTATATGGTGGGATTAAAGTGTTTGGGTTGGAGTACTAAATTACGCAGGAATTTACCAAATCAATTGCTAAAGGTTTGGCCTGATATTTCATTTTCTTGGATGTTTACATTTTCTTTGTTGGCCTTTTTAGAATACTTCTGGCAGGTGGTTGTTTAGTGTAAACAAATAATGTAAGAGCACAAAAGACCCTTCAACATTCAGATTCTCCATACAATCAAGAAATGTGATAGGTACTAAATCCAATCACAAATGAACATAAAAATACATTTACATAACTAAATAAAGATCCATAAAACAAACATGATTGTAGGGGTCATACCACACTAGCACTGCCTCCCTTAGCCCAAAAATGCAAACAAAGGAGCCAATAATAGTGAACCTCCAATCACCATAAAATTCAAGTTGTAGTTGCTAGTTGCTGCACCAGTGCCCCTCGCTAGTTTTGGGGTAACAGGGCTGGGAGCATCTGCAGGTGGTGATGTATGATTTTTCGGAGGCCCCGCATTGCGAACTTTGACGGACAATTTCATTCCACTAGCACAATGATCGCCTTCTTGGCATATGAAATACATGGTTCCTTCTACCAAAGGAACTGTCGTCCTTCCACCGCTGAAAGACTTTATGGCATCTGGCCCACAGTTATCGTACGTATCCTTCTTTACGACACTTAGTGAATGTGAAGGCCCATATGAAAAAGCTGATCAAGGTTATGACGGGTTGAAATATTAGATGATTAAATAGTTCATAGAATTGGATGAAAAATTAGTTAATGGACTGCATTCCAAACGGCTAGTAACAATCCACACCAATAATATTTATATCACAAAACTGTTTTTTGTTTAAAGTTCCAAGAGACCATGTTGTAATTTACCGTCTCATTCTAGATGCAGTATGTTGTACACTTATATCAACATCAACCAAGAAATGAAGGGCTTCTATTTTTAACCCTGAAGGTCATTATTGAACTATTTTCGACAAGGGAAAATCAAATTGAAATAGCAATTATGAAATACTTACTTATAGTGTCTCCGGGGAATAAAGTTTTGTCTGAATCCCAATCTTCATAATTGGTGCCTAAGGTCCAAGAGACTGGATAATCCACAGCAAAAACAGCGGGAGCTAGCAACAGAAGAACCATTAGGCCTGCGGTAGTAATAATACTAGGAGTTGCCATGGCTATAATTTTCCGGTTTCAAGAGTCGATCACAAAATTATAGACTGGTAACAATCATCTTGCAGAAGCGAGAGTTAATAAATAGATCGAGAAAGAAAAGAAAAACAATGTCTTTATCATACTTGTTATCATGTCTTTATTAGTTCATACGTATAGCAAGGATAAAAACAATATATGTCACCCATATATCTAATGGAGCTAAGTCAGCTGACCAAGCCAATTGAATATAAATGCTTAAAAATAATGCCATATGATTTATTCTGCTTTGCTCTATAGGTGCTATAGGACTAATACTAACTATCACACAGGAAATAGAGCAAGGGATTTTCCCATCAACTTCACAACAATAAGAGAACTTGCCAGGGACGGAGCTGAAGCAGCATTCAAAAGGGCTACATAGTTAAACACAAAAATGAACTTTAAAGGAAACTGCTACGGAGGTTGATCGGGGACATCTTTTCCCGCCTTACTACGGAGGTTTATGCTATTTGACTGCGTCACATTTTACTTTCCTAGAACTGAGTTTGACATGGTATGTTTGATGCAAGTCTTAGTGCTCTCCCTATCACGAATGTCAACTATTCAATCGAACCAATGGAACTTCAATGGAAAAAATAAAATTAACCAAATTAGTGGCATGTCAGCTGACAAAGTCCTAGACTCCTACATCCATCCACTTGATCAAACAACCTTACAACAATCATATTGAAGAAGACATGTATATGTTAATGGGCTAAAAAACACAATTCTATTTACCGTCAAGACACTTCTTAACAGCAGTTCATACTACATAGGAAACTAATTTTAAGCCCAAATATACATCCAGTAAAAATAAACTTTTGCTAAAAGTTATAAGCGTATCCAAACTCGCTGAAAAAAAGGAAGAACTATTTCAACAATTCATTCCATAACAGCAAGGGGTGTTGAAAAACACTTATCTACAATGTATGGGTGCACCTCACAATACCAAATGCAAAAACAAAAAACAGACGGATATATACAGCAATCAAGCAGAGCCATCTACCTTAGTTTCGTGCGACGTGCATCCCGCAAAATCATTGGCAACTGCCTAATGAAAACAAACACGAGCTAATACGCAGTTGCAGTCCACCCCATAGAGTTCGACAACACAGTTGCCAAGGAACTGAATATGCTGCAACTTCGCTGCATTTACAAACTAGCAGTTCATAACATAAGCTTTGAACATGCATAAGCACATTGTTCAACTAAAACAAAATTAAGACATCTTTATCATCAATTTGACACTATTGCAGTAAAATCAAACAAATCATACCTTGCATTTACATCTAATTGAAAAGGAAAAACAATAAACCAAAACTAGGGTTTAGGTTATACCTTTGTTCTAAATCTCCAATGGGTTTATTAGGAAATCTTCTGAAAATAGAGAAAGCATTTTGAGGGGGAAATCTCGCGCCAATAACACTCACAGAACAGAAAAACCCACTTGCTTACCGGATTAATGAATATCTAATTTGCAATCGGATTAACTCTGGTTTCCATCATTAGGTCGAGAAATTGTGATTTGTAAATGATTTATAAGATAGTGAGCATTGCTGGTAATGAGAACGAGGGTGGTGGTAGTAGAAAAGGGGAAGAACGAAGGTCTTGTATGCTTCGAAAGAAGTGTTTTTTCTCTTTTTTTTTCTAAGATTTTTTTTTCTTTCTTTTTTTTTTTTTGATAAAAGAATCATTTTATAAAACTAAGAAACAGAGGATACATTGTTTAGCTTACATAACTGAAGGATCCATGCAGCCTTTCTAGCCTTATCCCAGTATTATACATATTATTATGTCTATTAAGGATTTTCGCTAATTTATCCGCAAAGAAATTACAATTTCGCTTAATTAAAACGAAAGAAAAACTAGCAAGAAACTTGTTATAATTTAAGGCTTGCTGCAGAACTGCTTTGGATCTCCAATCAACCGCAAAATTGTTCGTCATTTCCATACTTCTTATAACATTCTTGTTATCATTAAGGAAAATTAATCTTTCATCTCTGAATTCTTGCATCCATTTGATAGCCTCTCTGCAGGCTCTGGACTCTGCTTCTTCTGAGCTTGAGCACCATCTTGTGCCTCCTGAAAAGTCGAGAATGTGACCTGAATTATCCGTTTTAACAATACCCTAAGCAAAAAAAATTGTATTGCTTTGAAAAGCAGCATCAAAGAAAATATAAGAAGCATCCTGCTCCAAATCAAATTCAGCAAAGGCACAATTAGGGTGAGGTTACCACAAGCACTGGCAGCCTTTCTTATTGATTCAGAATACTTCTTGTTTTTAGTGTAGTTTGGCAAATCTTTTCTGATGAACTCAACCAAGTCAATTGGGTTAATACTGACATTATCAAAAACGACTCTGTACCTGTACTTCCAAATATACCAGAGAACATAAGTAATATAATCACGATTACTACCATCTTTTAGCCAAGAAATACACCATGACTTTGAAACTTAAATTAGCAGCATCATAGAAGACTTGAGAAAAATCTAGGCCTCTCCAGATAGCTTCAGAGAAAACACATTCTATAAAAAGATGCTTGACATTCTCTCTAGCATTACTGTTACATAAGGGATAAGTGATATCCATTGGAGTGTAGAAACCTAAACTTTCCCTAACTGGTAAACATTCACTTAGAGCTTTCCACATAAAAGTTTTAACTCTAGGCATAACATTAAGTTTACATATTCCTACTCATTCAACTTTCCGGTTTAAGTGTTTCTTATTACACAAATAATTATAAGCAGACTTTACAGAAACTGTGCCATCTTTGGTTCCCAGCCACCTTCTTTCATCTTTCTTATCCAAGTTATTACTAGGTTCAAGCAATTGTAATTCTTCAATGTCATTTTTCTCAAACAATTTATTCATAATACTGAAGTTCCAGTTCCCCTACTTTTCATTATGTCAGCAACTTTAGTAACTGTATTAGCCATATAAAATCTTTTGGTTTTGGAATTTTACCACTTGGTAACCATTTTTCTGACCAAATTTGTGTATCTTTCCCATTTCCTAACTCCCAAGTATGATTTTCTCTGATAATGTCTAATCCTTTACAGATACTAGTCCAAACTCAAGATTTAATTTTTTTTTTTCTTTTTATAGTATAGGGGATTATTTTTTGGAAGTATTTGCACCTTAGGATCACACACCATAACTGATCTGGATTTTCTAGAAGCCTGCAGGCCAATCTAGTCAGTAAAGCTAGGTTGAACTTATAAGGGTTTTTAATTCCTAAACCACCACCAGCCTTGCTAATACACATTGACTCCCAAGATTTAAGGATATTCCTTTGTTACATTTGTTTTTTTTTTTTTGCCACCAGAAATCTCTCTGAAGAGCATCTATCTTATCTAGAGTTTTTTTAGGAAATAGGAAACACATCATCTGGTACATAGGAAGAGCACTAGACACTGAAGAAATTAAAGTAGTTCTTCCCGCTTGTGAAAGAAACTTAGCCTTCCAGCCTTGAACCCTACTATAAATTTTATCCAAGAGATTTTGATAGTTAAAACACTTTGATCTATTAAAGAATAAAGGAGTTCCCAAATATGTGTCATTCTTTGTTATTCTGCATACCTTAAGAATCCTAGCTAGCAATTTACAATGTTTATTTTCAACTTTTTTGCTAAAATAAACGCCCGATTTTGATAGTTGATAACCTGTCCCGAAGATTCACTAAAGGTTTTAAGCACATGCATTAAATTTATAGCCTGAGCTATACTAGCTTTAGTGAATAAGAAGGAATCGTCATCGGAAAAAAGGTGAGTAATTGAAGGACACTCTTTCGTTACTTTTATTCATGTTATTTTACCTAACTCTTCAGCAAAGTTCAACAATTTGGATAAGGCTTCCATACAAATGATGAAAATGTAGGGGGGAAGAGGATCCCCCTGCCTAATGCCTCTAGTAGGAGAAAAATATTCACCCGGAGAACCATTCACCAGAACTGAGTAAGTAACCGAGGATATACAGGCAAAAATAAGATCACAGAAGTCTTCAGAAAACCTTAATTGCTTTAAAACAAATAATATGAAGTTCCATTCAAGCCTATCAAAAGATTTTGATAGGTCTAATTTTATTGCCGTATGACTATTCTTCTTTTTACTAGTCTTCATAGTGTGAAGAATTTCCATGTGCAACAACGATATTGTATGTTATCTGTCTCCTTGGGATAAAAGCCGACTGATTCCGGGAAATTAAATTTCCAAGAACAGGTTTAATTCTATTAGCAATTATCTTAGATATTATCTTATAGAGAGCATTACTTAAACTGATTGGCCGAAAATCGCTAAAAGTTTTTGGGTTTTTTATTTTGGGTATTAGAGATATAAAAGTATGATTTATCTTTTTGTTAAACGTCTTTTCCTTGAAAACTTTTTGGACTCAACTAACAATGCCTTCTTTTAATAACTCCCAGTGTTGTTGATAAAAACCTGGGGGGAAACCATCCGGACCAGGAGTCTCCCAAGCATTCATCATAAAAAGAGCTTCTTTTATTTCATCTTCACATGGGATTTTACTAAGTTTTTCATTATCAGTTGCTTCAATAACTGGTTTTAAAATCTCCTTGAAAATATGTTCAATATCCATTCCACTTGTTTTTTCCACATTATTAAAATGTTTAGTTAACATAGAACTTAGCTGACTCTGCCCTTCTATCCAAACACATGTACTGTCTCTAAGAGTGTATATACTATTAATTCTTTTTTTTCAGAAGCATTTTGGTGAAAAAATCTAGTATTGTTTTCATTTTCCTTAATCCATTTATCCTTGACATGTTGACTCCAGTAGATTTTTTCAATTTCATACCATGAGCTAAGATCATTCTGAAGTTGTTCTATTTTCAATTTCGTCTCCAGACTGTATGGTTTTCGATTTTCTTCTTCAATGGCATTGATAATAGTGGAAATATTCCTAAAAATATTACCAAAATCCTACTTATTCCAAGTTCTGAGATCATATTCTACATGTTTAAGCAACCCTAGCAGATTTTTCTGTTTACCTCTACTCTTGTTAATTGAGTTATTTATAGTATCATTATAATTTGTATGTTCAGACCAGCATCTCATGTATCTGTAAGGTCTAGAAATTTTGTCTCTTGGTGGAATTGTTTCTAAAAGAATAGGCGCATGATCTGAGGCTAATCTTGTAAGGTGATTATTCCTAGAATTTGGAAAGTATTCTAGCCATTAATGATTAACAAAAACCATATCTATTCTTTCTTGAATGTTTTGATTTCCTATGCGCATGTTTGTCCAAGTGAAAGGAAGACCAGTGAAATTTAAATCAACCAAACCCAGTGTTTGAATACAGTGAAACACATATGCAAAACTACTAGTAGAAGGATTATTGCCTCCCTCTTTCTCATCTTTGTGCATAATGAAGTTCATGTCTCCAATAATTTCCCAAGGTATATCTATTTCACTAATACTGCTTAAAAAATCCCATTGTTCATTCCTATTATGATTGTCTAAAGCTCCATATATAAATGACATGTTCATACTAATGTTGTCTTTAATTACAGTAAAAACTCCATATATTGATACTCCATATATTAATAAACTCTATATATTAATAAAAAATCATGGTCCCAACTTGGGCCAGTTTACAAATAGTAATAAATTACACATTTTAATATTAATAGATTTTTCTAGTCGCACTTTAATGAATTTACCTCCATATATTAATAAAATCAACATAATAGGAAAATTATAGATCTTGTTACATCAAAATTTAAGATGAAGGAAAATATTTATCTATAGTTGGTTGAGAAAATGATGTAATTTTTTGGATTGTTATGGCATCTTTTGATTTGCGTATGTGTAAGACCTCGTTGCTATGTGCACCATCTTGTTGAAGCCAAAACATTTTCAACTTGTCGAGCATGTTTAAAGCTTCTTTGCATGAAACTTTTGGTATCTCCATACTATCATCATCGGGATTATCTGCCTCCGCTTCTTGTCTAATTCCATCGATTATTTCTTCTTCGGTTGAAGCATATACGACTTGTTGCTCATTGGGATGATTAAGGGAGACATCCATATCCATTCGATTAGTGTACTGCAACTGTTCAATTCGATTACTCATAAGTATCTTTTAACCATTTCACAAGATCTTTTTGCGTCCAATTTGGATGTGATTTTTTCTTTTCACACAATTCTATACGAATTTTATCACTCATATGAGTTCTTTTCCTAATATTGGATGACATTTTGATTTGATTGAGAAGAAGAGAATATTAAAAATAATGAATTATCTTATAATATATCTAATACTATTTATAGTGTAGAGAAAACTTTAAAAATTCTTAATAGGATATATTATTCAATATATTAAAGGATATTCAATATATAATAAAGGATATATTATTCAATAGGATATATTTTCAATATATTATTCATAAAGGATATATATCCTTCACATAAAGGATATATTATTCAATAGGATATATTTTCAATATATTATTCATCTTTTTTTTGGTATACCTCCCAATATTAATAAATTCCATATATTAATAATTTTGTAAAGTCCCAAGGTTATTAATATGTGGAGCTTTTACTGTCATTGAAAATGAAACACATTACTTTTAAAAGATAACAACCTAGCTGAAACCCCATTATTCCAAGCAATTGCAAACCCTCCTGATCTACCTATGGATGGCATGATGAACCAATCTTTAAATTTTATTTTTCTAAAAACTTGCTCTACTAATGACATCCAACCTTTGTTTCAGATAGAAATATAACATCTAGATCATTAGATTTATTTAAGTGATTAAGGTGATCCTGTTTTAGCTTAGATCTAATGCCTTGAAGATTCCAGGAAAGAAGTTTAAATTCATGACCCTTGACATCATCTCCAACAATGACATATCTAACAAGTAAGTTATATTGTAGAGGAAATAAGGTTGCATATAAGTTGCAGAGGTAGATAATTAAATATTTATAGCCCCAATACATGCAAACAGAACAAACAACACACTTCATCTTATCATATAATTGAAATAAAGAAGAACACTTATTAGATTGCCAATGTACCACACCAGAAAGCATTTTCATGCAAAAACTTTATGAAAGCTATGTTTTTTCCTTTTTTAAATTGTGATATGGGTGTGAGAATATGTATGGAGTAATTAAAATATTTTGTGATGGAAAAATTCACACCAGATATGCTTAGAGAAAGAAATGTACCAATCATATAAAGAATATAGATTTTCATGCAAAAACATAAAGAAATAAGTTTTAAATTTACCTCTCTAGTTTCAGCGGAGGAAAGAGGTTCATAGCCATCTTCAGTTTTGTCCATGCCAGTGTCAGCAACTTGGTCTCTGCTTTCTGGGAGAAAAACAATCCAATTAATATCTTGTGTTTTTTTACTACATTCAACATCTTCACCCATTTGTTGCATGTTTTCACATTCCTCCTCTTGTAGAACTTCTTCTGCCACAGCTATTGTAATAAAACTATTATCCCCCTCAATTTCTACCCAAGCAGCATTAAGATCATCTTCTTTTTTGTCTCCCTCATCATTTATTACAATACCAATTCTTCTTCCCAAAGTAGAGTAGTTATTTAGGAGTCTGAACCGATCAGATTCCTTTTTCTTATGCCTTTCATCCTTGAAGTTGTTTTTAATTGCCTTACCTTTTAGGGATGCCTTTAGATCATCAGCAGTAATTGCCTTTCCTTTTAGAGCTGTGTTAAAATCATTAGCAGTAATTGATGACCTTCCATCTCCAATAATGCCAACTTCTTTAGCTTTGCCTTTTTCTTGCATGCAAGTTCTTTCTGCACCTCTACTACTTTCCCCAGTAGATTACTCAACATCCATTCTTCTTCTTTTGCTTCCTCTGTTTAGATAATCCACCTTGTCTATCTCACTTTCATAAATCCTTAGGCCTGCTGCAGCATCAGTGATGAGATTAACTCTTTCATTACTCTGGATACTCTCTTGTTGGTTGACTGGAAAATCTTCACCTTCACCTTCTTCATAGATAAATTTTTTTGGGAAGTTTCTTTGATAATCCAAATACCTAGCTCTACATTTATCCTCTGAATGTTCAACATCAACATGCCAGCAGTCTCTGCATGTTCCAAGAGGGATTTCCATAAAGAAAATCTTCATCCTTATTGTCTCTCTATCAGTGCATTCAATTATAATAATTTTGATTTGATGAACTAGCACACTTTATTTATATCAATCAGAACATGAGCTTTGTACTCTCCTTCTTCAGTTGGCCCCCTGAGGTTTAAAACTCTACCAACTTTTTCAGCCACCAGTTCTGCTAAAAATCCTTTTGCTATCAAATCACCTCTCAAAGTAAATCTGATCCAGTAATCTTGAGCATTAAAATCAATATCTTTAATTCTTGTATCTCCTCCCAGTGCCTCATAGTAAGTAGTTTACCATGCACCCTATTTGGTATAGAATATATTGCAGCATCATAGTCACTAGCATTAGGGAATCTTATTATGAACACTCTAGGATCAACAGTTTTCTTTATAATGATCTTTCCAGTTGGATTCCGCGCTATGTTCAAAGCATAAGCCATTTCTCCTACTCTTAGGCCTCTTGGGTCATCTCCTTGTTTTATTTCCTTGAACAATTTGACAACTAGTCTTGGAAATTTTCTCTGTTGTATCTGCCTAGTTGCAAAACGAAGAAATTCAAGGTAGAATTTGAGAGAGGAAGTTAAGGGGTTCTCTTGATCTTCTATGATTCTAGTGAGATGAGCTATGTAATTGTTTGTGGGAATATCAGACATGTTTCCTGGTACTTGAAGTAACCAATAATGGGAGCTATTTTTTGTTTTAGAAGTGTAGAGTTTGTAGAAAATATTGTGTTGGTTTCTTTTAGAAACCTTAATATTGTGATGCAGTTTGCTTCTATATATAAAGAAAAGTTTTTGCATGCTAATAGTGCTATAGTTCTTCTAAAAAAAATTCCATTTGTTGTGAACCGATATTTCCAAAGTTGCACGTATTGAAAGAGGCTGACAAGAGAACAGTTCCTGTCAAAATCCTCTACTTTTGTATACACAATATCTTGTTGATGTAATGGGATCAATGTAATGATTATATTTGTCTTCTCCCAAAGATAGTGTCTAATTATAAGATTATTATCCTTACTTGCAATTGGGAAAACTCCACCGCGTAAGGGAGAAACTGACCAGTAGCACTATAGCTTCTCCATCTTTCTCTCAACAGAGATACTGACCTGACATGGCCTCAACCGAGCATTAGCTCATACCAATCTTTCCCTCCAAAACAGAGAGAAGAATAAACAACTGATATTAAGTATAATTATGATTTTTATCCATAATGGAACTGACAAAGTAAAGTAATTGATTAAGAAAAAGACCAATAGTAATGGATTGAAATAAAACTAATAAAACAAATCCCCAGTGCGAATAAATAGACGGATTACGAGATGAGAACTAGGTTTTATAAAGTTAGATCGGAAAAATTGAAAATCCAGTGTAGGATCATAATCTCGCAACAATAATATCTTAGCGAAATTATCAACACAACACAACAGCGTCGCAGAACAATTTCAGAAATGATATAATAAACGACGTCAGCTAAAGTCATGAGAAATATACGAGGGTCCTGCGAAAATTAGAAAGTTTGCGAGATTAAGATTTGTAAGATTGCGAGAATGTCGCAAGTCTTATCCGAAAATAAAGGACAGATTAGCTGTCATCCACTATGTATTTCCCTATAAATAGTCGTTCAGTTGTAAAGGAGAGGAGAGATCTTTTTTGAGTAAGAAACAAGTAAATAGGAGAGAGAAAGTTTAGAACAGAGGTCATTCTTGATTCCTTTATCTTTTCTTGTAAGAACATTCAAAGATTGATCAATAAAATTAAGAGTGTAAACCTAAAATGAGTCGAATAATAATGAAATCATATAAGGGGTGTAGTGTAGGATTTCCTGCAACTACATAATGGCGCTAGAAACAGGGAACTTGAAGATCGAAAATTGAAGATTGTTGTTGAGAATATTCAAATCAAGAAAGTGATTAAATAAATCAGTGAACCAGTTAAAAGAAAGATGATTAGAATTAATGAAGATGACAAAAGATTGGAGTGTAATATGATAACAAAAACGATGGTTAATGAATTCCATGAAAACATCAAAGGAAGAATACATAAACGAAATTTTGAAGGAAGGAAGGTTATGGCGGTAGAAAAGACATCACCCTTGAAAGATTGGGAAAAGCAAAAAATTACATTCATGGCGGCAGAAATACCAAAAGAAAATTTGAACCACACATCTTCATTGGTTATCACAGTGCCTATTACGCGAAAAGAGAAGAAGACAACAACAAAATCCACGGGAGAATGGATATTGAACAGAACTTTAATCGATACAGGAAGTTCAGTGGATATAATATTTTACCACGCATTCCGGAGAATGAGATTTAAAGATGAAGAAATGTCCAGTTCAACATATTTTGTTCACGGCTTTGGAAAATCCACAACAAAACCTAAAGTAGAGATAGTGGTACGAATTCCACTTGAAGAGATCGAAACACATGTAACACTGTGCGTGGTGGATATGGAATCGCCATATAATATGTTATTAGGAAGACCATGGATACATGCGATAAAAGCTGTAGTATCAACGTTGCATCAATGTATTAAATTCCCCAGACCAAATGGAATAAGTGAAATCAGAGGAGATGTTGACAATGCGAAATTATGTCATCAAATTGAAGTAAAGCATTATGAAGGACAAGCAAAAAAGAAACAATTTCGCAGAAAGTTGGTAAAGGAAGCAAACAAAGAAGAAGAATTTAGAATATATATGATAAGGGCAAAAGAAGGCAAAGGAATACCCAGCGAAATTTCGGAAGAAATAGAAGGACCTATGAAAACAATAAAAGAACCAACACCAATGGGAGAATTTAAACCCAGTTACACTGCTGCAGAACCAACAAAAGAAATAAACGTTGGGACTATAGAAGAACCTTTAATATTGAGAATTGGAACCAAAATGGATGTGGAAGAAGAAGAAAGACCTGTTAACTTGTTGCGAGAATATAAAGATGTTTTCGCAGGAAGCATGGATGAGATACCGGGAATAGATCCATCAATTGCATGCCACAAGTTGGAGATTAACAAAAATGTGAGACCATTTAAACAGAGAATAAGAAAAATTGCAACAACTTATCATTCCCAAATAGAAGAAGAACTACAGAAAATGCTTGATGCGGGAATCATAAGAGAAGCTAAATACCCAGAATGGATAGCGAATATGGTCATTGTCCCAAAGAAAAACAAAGGAATCAGGATTTGCATAGATTTCACTGATTTAAACAAAGCTTGCCCCAAAGATAGTTTTCCGTTATCAGATATTCCTCAAATGGTGGAATCCGCAGCGGGAAATGATAGAGTATCGTCTTTAGATGGATACAAAGGGTATAACCAAATCCCTCTCGCTGAAGAAGATCAGGAACATACTGCTTTCTTCTCCCCTAGAGGTTTATATTGTTACACGAAAATGCCATTTGGTTTGCGAAATGCGGGAGCGATATACCAAAAAATGGTAGAAAAGGTGTTCGCAAAATGGATACACAAAACATTAGAAGTATACGTGGACGACATGTTAGTAAAGAGTAAAGAAGCTAAAGACCATGTACAAGACCTGAGGGAGATTTTTGAACAAATGCGGCAGTATAACATTAAATTGAATCCTGAGAAATGTACTATTGGAGTTGCATCGGGAAAAATTTTAGGCTACATTGTATCAAAGGAAGGAATACATGTTGATCCAGAAAAAGTGCAAGCAGTTCGTGACATGCCAACACCAGCAATAATAAAAGATGTACAGAAGTTGAATGGGCTTCTAGCTTCGCTGGGGAGATTCATTTCGCGATCATCAGACAAATGCAAATATTTTTTCGATATACTCAAGAAGGGTGCGAAATTTAAATGGACTGATGAATGTGAAAAAGCTTTTCAAGGGATCAAAGAACGTCTTATGAATACAACTATTTTACAAAAAGCAGAATCAGGAGAAGAATTATTGATTTATCTTGCGACGACGTCACATGCATTAAGTGCTGTGTTATTGCGAGTAGACGCAGGAGTGGAGAAACCCATTTATTACATTAGCAAAACTTTTAATACTGCCGAGAAGAATTACTCAAAGATTGAGAAGTTAATCTTAGCATTAGTTTATGCATCATTTAAGTTCCGCATATATTTTCAAGCGCACAAGATAAAGGTATTAACAAAAGTACCAATTGAATCAGTGATGAAGAATTCTAAAAGATCAGGAAGAGTGGAGAGATGGAATGCACAAGTAGGCCACTTTGATATTAAATATGAAATTTTGTCTTCACCAAAATCACAAGTTGTTGCAGATTTCTTGGCAGAATTTCCTTTAGAAGAAGATGAAGCAGTAGAAGAAATGATGGATATAGAAGAAGAACAAAGAGATCCAAAAGATTTATTAACAGAACCAAATATATGAGAGATATTGGTAGATGGATCATCAAATGGAGAAGGAAATGGAGTTGGAATTGTTTTAATTTCGCCATAAGGAATAAAGATGGCTTTTTCATTCATATTAGAATTTGCATCCACTAATAATGAATCAGAATATGAAGTTGTGATACATGCCTTAAAATTCGCAATAGAAATGAAACTAGAAAATGCCAGGATCACTAGTGATTCACAGCCAGTTATTCGCCAAATAAAGGGAGAGTATACTACAAATGAACCATCCTTGAAGAAATAGAAGAAGCTGGTTGAAGAATTGTCAGCGAAAATCCCAAAAATAAAATGGAGGCACATTTCAAGAAAGGATAACAGACTCGCAGACTCTTTTGCTTTCATCTCAAGCATGATGACAGATCCAACTGCCACTTCTGTCACCATCAATCAATAAAGAAGAAGAAGAAGTGGATGTGATGATAATAGACAATGAAGAAGAAAAAAAAACGAACAATATCGCAGACTGGAGAATGAAACTTCATGCATATTTTGCGACAGGAGAAACACCAAGAAATAGATTGGAAACACACAAGTTAAAAAGCCGTGCAACGAATTATGAATTAAGAGATGGTTTGTTATACCGAAAATCCTTTAATGGACCATCACTCAGATGTTTGACACGAGAGGAAGGAGAAAAAGTGCTAAAAATGCTACATAGTGGAGATGCTGGCAATCATAGCGGGGGAAGATCTTTGGCACATAGAGCAAAAATGCAAGGCTATTACTGGCCATACATGCACGAAGATGCAAAACAAATATCAAGTCGTTGCGAAGATTTTCAGCGGCATGGAAAGAAAATACATGCACCTGGAGCACCACTATCATCTTCAACCAGTGTGTGACCTTTTAGAAAGTGGGTCTTAGATATTGTGGGACCATTTTTACCAGGTTCTAGACAAAGAAGATATTTAATAGTCGCAACAGATTATTTCACAAAATGGACAGAAGTGAAGGCAGTACAGCATATTCGCGACAAAGATATCTTTACATTCATATTCGAAAATATCATTTGCAGATTCGGAATTCCTGCGCAGTTGGTATCTGATAATGGGAAACAATTTGAAGGACAGAATATAGAAATGCTACTTAATGCATTCAAGATAAAATGTGGAAAGTCTACTCCTTTGTATCCACAAGCTAATGGGCAGGTAGAAGCAACAAACAAAACAATTGCAGATATATTAAAGAAGAAATTGGAAGGACATCACAGAGCATGGTTTGAACAAGTACATAATGCAATATGGGCTTATAATACAACTAGAAGAGAAGCTACTGGAATGTCACCTTTTTGTTTAACATACGGAGTTGAAGCGGTGTTACCAACATAAGTTTTTATTCCGACAACAAAAAGAGAAGCTTGGGAGAAAAATCTTAGTGCGGGTTTGATCTTAAATAAACTTGATGAATTAGAAGAAAGAAGATAAAAAGTTTTACAACATATGGAGAATTATCAGTGAAGATTAGCCCGAGAATATAATAAACGTGTCAAAATACGCGAATTTCAACCAGGATATTTAGTTCTGCGAGAGACACCAATATATCAGCGAGAAAATGGTGGAAAATTAACGAAAAAATGGGATGGACCTTACATCATTAAGGAGATAGTTTGAACAGGATCTTATATATTAATGGATCCAGAAGGTAGAGATGTTGGTCATAGACTAGACAGACCATGGAACAGGTTGTACTTAAAAAAATATTATCCGTAAGAAGCTTTGAGAATTTATGAATTCTGAAAGAATAATTGCAAGAATACTCATATCAAAACAAGATCATGATGTGCGAAATTTTCGTAGAGATAATCACAAAACAATGACATAAAAGAAAGGGGCGAACCTTTATGGCGTACACCTTAGTTCGCGAATAAAATTTGGCAAGAGGAAAATTTAAGACCTAAAGTACGTCATATTAGGGGGTACCTGTTGCATGGCTCAGGGAAAGGCTACACCACCACCGGAACCTGAGTCATGGAGATTTGGGGTCAATAAAGCCCATCCGGGAGAGGCACCTTGGATTCTCAGCTTAAGCATATGACTTGGGTTGGGCGACTAAGGTAATAAGGACTCTCCCAAGGAGTGCGGATCTGATCAAGGCACCGCGGTACACGGTTGAGTCAAGAGTGCCAGGAACGTTTGAAGGTTACCTTGCCATTCTTGACAAGTCTTGGCTTATACTGCACTCGGCCCGAAGAAAACCCCACTTAGGGTGCAGTCTCGTAACCATAAGCCCTATAGGTAAAAGGGATAAGAGGTTGCGAAAACAACTGGTTGTTGTTAAGACTGAATGGGAGGAGATAACCTTGTAGGGTATAAGTACGCCTCCTTGAAGGGGCAACCAGGGGGAAGATAAGGGCGGCACCCTCCATTAGGGAGCTGATAAGTGTCTTAAGACTCAAATGTCATAAGGCTTTCTATTCGCAAGAGTATTAAGGCTTGTCATATTTGTGCAACAATCCTGAAGAGGCAATAATACAAAAGAAAAAGATAAGACGAGATCAATGGGTTTTCGCATGAAAGTGCGAAGACGTCCTGCGATTTCGTCGCAAGACGACAATGTCATGGGGCTTTATTTTCGCAAGAATATTTAGGCCTGTCATATTGTCGCAACATTCCTGAAGAGGCCATAATACAAAATAAAAAGTTAAGGCAAGATCAATGGGTTTTTGCATGAAAGTGCAAGGACGTCCTGCGATTTTGTCGCAATGACAAGAGGTGGCATAATAAGACCTTTAATTAGGAAGGCAAAATAAGACCACATGATAAAACAAAATATTTATAAGTATTCGTAACAGATTATTTTTGCAAGAAAGATAATGAGAGGCAAGTATGGGAATCAATAAACAAGAAGCATTATCTTCTCATCAACAAAATATAAAAGGAAAAGTTGATTCCAAAGTTGGTTGAAAAATGTAACTCGCAAAAGTGATAAAAATAAGACAGTTCAAGAAGACAAACTAGATAAGAAGCTCAAGCTTCAGTATTAATTCAGTAGCAGGAGATAACAGAAATTCTTCGCCAATATTCTCATTATCGCAAGCCTCTCCTTCATTTCGGTTTGATCTTCGCCTTGACTAGCACCTTGATTATCGCCAGCAATTACTTCTTCAGGAGAGATTTCTTTCTCATTTGATTAACACCAGCAGATGCTTCTTTAGAAGGAATTTCTTCTTCATCTTCCAAGAAATTATCCTCTCCTCTGCACCGCTTTCGTAATCATAATCACTATCAGCAGGACGAGGAACTTCATCATCATCTACTTCAAAGGTCAATTGATGTAGGAGGAAGAGATTTGGACAATAAAATCATTTACAAGGACTTCAGCCCGGAGATGAACTTGACGAAGAAGTGCTCTCTGATGATTCCTATCTTGAATATCCTTAAAATAAGCAAGATAATCAAGTCTTCTTTCTGCTCGTCACGAGAACCAGTAAGGGCAGAGACGAGCAATGCATTTTCTTTGCGAATTTTGGCATATTTAGCCTCCAAAACAGAAATGGAAGAATGAAGATTCTTCTCAGACTCTGCGAAAGAAGAATACAAAATTTCATTAAGATGAAGAATCAGAAAGATATGACAAAGAAAAGATAGTTAAGGCAGTCAAACTATTATGACTACCTTCCTTTTGCGAAATAAGGTGTTGAATCAAGGACAGACAACTATTCTCCCAACGGTCCATTGCGTCATCAAATTTATCTCCAACTAAACCTTTAAGTCGAGACTGAAGATTTTTCTCTTTAGAAATAAGAAAGGCATTTTTCTTCGCAAGAGAAGAATAAGATTCTTCTAATTTGGAATATTGTTCTTTAAGTTGATTCGCCTTTACACTTAAAGCTATTCTACCTTGAATGAGTGTATCTCTTTCAGCGATAGATGACTCTGTTACTTCTTTAAGTTCATTTCTCAAAGAGCGAAGAGATTGCTCTTGGTCATCACATACTTTCTGAAGAATGCTAAGTTGTTGCGAAGATATCGCCATCTTGTTTAAAAAGTTCGCTTCTCTTGAGATAAGGTTTTATTCTCATCTGATAAAGTTTCCATCCCTAAATTAGCTTTAGTTAAAGAATAAGAAAGGCGAGATACTTCATTACTTAATAAATCTTGTCTTGAACTAATTGGGTATTTTCATTGGTAAGATTATTTATATGATCAAGAGATATGAATAGAGGTTATCTAATTGGTTATATTGATCCATCAAATTTCTTTATCAACACGGGCTTCTTCAACAGCAGATTCAAATTGATATCTCTCCATTATTCGTTTCTGGTTTAAGCTTAACATGCGAAAGAGGGATTTCAAGGATAATTAAATATGGGAAGGATAAAACCATTAAAAGGAAATTGAAGACACAGATAAGAAAATCATACCTCTCAATTCATCATTCTTCTTGCGAAGATTGTCACGATCCAGCAAAACATTCTGAAGCTTTTGATTTTCGAGACGAAGAGCATTACATTCTTTTTCCAAAGCTGTCTGCGAAGCAGCTCTGTCAGAACCTAAATGCTTGCTCAGAATTTCGCAAACATTAGACTTGATAGGATCAATAGAAGACTTCTTGCCATCATCCAGGACTTCAGATAAAACTTTGAAAGCAATATTATTCCTTCCACGGTTTCTTTCGAAAGAGGAAGAGACTCAGGTAGAGAACTGGCAGTGATAGAAGGTTGAGAAACATTCTCAATAGGAAGAGAAGAGTTTCATTCACAGAAGGATCAAAAGGGGGGTTTCAATCATTGAAAGGTCAGCTGAAGAAATGAAGTCTGAGGCAGCTTTTTCGCGAATTGGAGATAAAGGTTTATCTTGCGAAGATGTCGCAGGAGATTTAGAAGAGATGAGTAAGTGGAAGGGAACAAGTTGGAACAGTTTTAAGGTGGCGAGATTTCTTGAGAGGTTTATTGACATCCTTATCACCCTGCGAATTACAATCCAGATAAGAAACAGAGGCAACAATATTGTTATTAGAAAAGGATAGTTTCTTACTACCTTCTCAGCAGACTTTCTTTTATGCGCAACAACCTTATGCTGCGGTTTGGGAATTAGGGTTCTGAACTGTAAATTAGTGTTGGAGGCGCTTTTGCTGAAATAACAAGAGTATGGGAATCACATAAACAACATCAAATAAGGCAATAAACAAGATCAATTTCAGCAAAACCCATAAAGAAGAAAAAGAAAACTAACCTTGATGAATCCATGGAAAACATAGCAGGAAGATTATTTCGAAGAAAATTACGAACGATGAAGATCTGCAGAAGAAATAGTATGAAGATGAAGAAGAACTTAAAAAGATTGAAGAAGAAAGAAGAAAAGTTGCAATAACGGAATTTGCAGAAGAACGATGAAGTTGCAGAGAAAATAAAAAGAAAGAAAAGAGAGTGAGAAAGAATATATAGAGGGAATTTTCCTCGAGAAATAAACACGATTAATACGGAAAGATATAAGCGGTTAAAAAGCAACGGTTACAAAAGACGTGTCAAGAAACAGATGGAAGAAAGAATACGTGTGATAAATGCAGAATATGAAGAGAGAACTGCGGCATTTCTCACATCATTCTCTACTTCGCAGAAAAGATATGAGAAGAGGCAAGATGTAGGATCAGAATCTCGCAACAATAATATCTTAGCGAAATTATCAACACAACACAACAGCGTCGCAGAACAATTTCAAAAATGATATAATAAACGACGTCAGCTAAAGTCATGAGAAAGATACGAGGGTCCTGCAAAAATTAGAGAGTTTGCGAGAATGTTGCAAGTCTTATCCGAAAATAAAGGACAGATTAGCTGTCATCCACTATGTATTTCCCTATAAATAGTCGTTCAGTTGTAAAGGAGGGGAGAGATCTTTTTTGAGTAAGAAACAAGTAAATAGGAGAGAGAAAGTTTAGAGCAAAGGTCATTCTTGATTCCTTTATCTTTTCTTGTAAGAACATTCAAAGATTGATCAATAAAATTAAGAGTGTAAACCTAAAATGAGTTGAATAATAATGAAATCATATAAGGGGTGTAGTGTAGGATTTCCTGCAACTACATCCAGCAAAAAGAAACCAGAATAGAATAGAATAAGAAGATTGATAATTAATTAAAGAAGACAGGAATCGATAAATCGAAACAAATCTGTATGAAAGAAGATGAAAATGGTGACTGAGTCAACTCCGATTTTTATCGCCGATTTGCAGAGCATCTCTCTCTTCTAGTCATTTTTTTTTCTTTCTAAGATTCAAGAATCAAAACGAGCCAACACAGTTTCTCTAGAAAACCAACGGGGATTAGCCCAGTTTGCCATGGGTTGAAGCCCAAATAGGTTGGGATCGATTCTTGTGCTGGCTAGGGGTGTGCAAAAAAACCGGAACCGCGGATTTCACCCGTATCCGTCCGCAAAATTGCGGGTCACAACAAAGTATGAGTGATATTCTTTGCAGAAAAAGTACTTTAATGGGTAAATGTTGTTTTCTCCTTTGTCTTTTAGGGTTTTGTTGTGTTCCAGGATTTTTTTAGGTTTTCTTTTTTATTCCTTCTTTACTTTTGTCGATTGGTACTTTATGTTAAAAATTGGTACATAGTATTGTTAATTTAGTGATGAGTGGGTGAGAGTATTGTGGTCCTGTTGATGACTTAAAGAGTATATAATTGTATGTCTGGAAAGTTGGCGTGTGTGGTTGAGATATTTAAACCCAGTTACTGTGAATATTTTCAATAATTGTCTGCTTGTCAATAGATGGCTTATTTGAAGCAATTTTTACTGTACCACAGGCTAATGGTAAATATGGAACAGAGTGATGTATATTGTGACAATGAATGACTTAGAATGATTATTCTAATTTCTTTTGGTGGTTGTGTATATTTAAATGTAGGTACAATGAATGAATTACTTACATACTATCCCACTAAAGGTGGTTATGTTGTCGGAAAAAGTGCAAGGGTTGAGCATCCTAACATGGAGAAGTACCTGACTATAGACCTGAAGAAGACTTGGATTTTCTTCCCATTTGGACCCAAAGAAAACTTCTACAGAGGCCATATCTGAAAGTCAAGCATCTACTATTGTTGACCCCAATGAAGTGATTTCACAGCTAGATGATGAAGATATATTTGCATGTCTGTACGACGAAAGCAACTCAGAAAATGAGACAGTAAATATGGATGACTTTCCTGATGAGCCAGATGAGAGTGATGATGAAGAACTTGTTTATGAACCTGAGATGGATGATGATGAAGAGATCAACCCAACTTGTCAGATTCAAGCAACACTAGACTCAATTGAAGAATTCAAGGAATATGTTGTAGAAACTGAGAACATAGATGGAGATCACAAGTTGTCTGAAAGTCAAGAGTTCGTGGAGAAACTGTTTGTTGGGCATCAATGGTTGAGTAAAGAACATTGTAGGGACTATTTAAAGAACCTAGCACTTGACCTGAACCATTCCATTGTCCAAGTGAGAAACAAGAAAAAGCAGCAAAAATACAAATGCAAAGATGAGACTTGTCCATGGAGGGTTTACTTCTCTGTACTTTCTGATAAGCAAACATTTGAATGCAGAAAAGGTTAGTAATTTGTTTAATGTAAGATGTACAGTTATATATCCAAGCCATTTTAACTTGTATAACTTGTGTATTAACTACATTTTATGTGTCTTGTTTGAATTTTCGGGTCATTTTATCCACACTTGTGAGGCAATTCATGGTCTCAAGCATCAATTGGCCAATGCAAGATGGGTATCCAAGGTGATGCTTGAATCTTTCAAAGCACATCCAAACTACAAGCCCAGGGACTTCATGAATGAGGTAAAGAAGAATCACAAGGTTGAAATTTCATATTATACTGCTTGGCATGCTTATCATCTGTGTAATGAGAAAATTTTGGGTAGTTATGAGGAAGGGTATTCATTGCTGCCTGCATTATGTGACCAACTTCTGAAGGACAATCCCACAAACATTGTTAAATTAACGACTGACCCTTTGACTAAGAAGTTTAATTCACTGTGTGTGGTATATAGGGCGTCATTAGATAGTTTTGTGAAGTCTGCAAGACCTATTCTAGGACTAGATTGATGCCACTTGTATGGAAAATATGGTGGTACTTTGTTGGCCATCACATGTCTTGATGGCAACAATGGTATTTTTCCCATTGCTATATACATCTGTGAGTCAGAGTGTAAGGAAGAATGGATACATTTTCTAAGTATAGTGGACGAGGAATTGAAGGCACATCCCAGGGATTTGATTTTTATTAGTGACAGGCAAAAGGGTTTGATTGAAGGTGTTGTTGTAAATTTCAGTGATAGAAATCACTATCATAGGTACTGCTTTAGACATCTTTACAAGAACTTTAAGAAGCTTCATCCTGGAAAGAACCTTGAGTTTATGAAATGGAGAGCAGCAAGGTCATTTATTGAGGTAGGTCATAAAATTTGGATGGATAGACTCAAAGAGGCCAAGGAATCTGCACCAGAGTGGTTTGACAGAGAACCAGTTGAGACATGTGCAAGAGCTTACTTTGATAGGTCATCAAAGTGTGAGCATGTGACATCAAATTTTTTTGAAGCTTTTAATTCATGGATTCTTGATTTAAGGAGGCTGTTTGTATGTAAGTTAGTTCAAAAGTTTCATTTTCTTATGATGAGAATTTTCTATGATAGAGAGCAAGTGGGTAAGAAAATGCCTGATGATGAAGTGGTCCCTAGAGTGACAGAAATTGTTAAGAAGCACTTGTATTTTAGCCATGAATTCGTTACACAACCTTCATCTGTGTATATTTGGTAAGTTTTTGACACCAAGAAGGACATATCATGGGTGGTGAACTTGGAACAACATACTTGCACCTACAATTCATGGCAAGTATGTGGAATACCATGTGTGCATGTTGTCTTTACAGGTCTACGTGCAAGACCAAAGAGTTATAAGAAGTAAGTTACTTTTTTGTTACAATTTTTTTTTCATTTCAACTACTTAATTACACTTAGATATGTATGCTCTTACATTGTATGTACATTTGTTTGCAGGTATGTGCACTCTTATATGCATGTTGACACATACAAAGACTTGTATGCTCCTTCTATTGAACCTCTAAATCACCAAGCTTTATGAGCCAAGGTAATATTAAGAAGTTCATTTCTTTGAATCTTACTGTATGATCACATGTTGACACATATATCTGACTTATGCATAATTCAAGGGAGGTAAATCCTCCTAAATGTGGTAGACCACCAGGTAGACCTAGAAGCATAAGAACAAGGGACAGGGATGAAGGTGGCAACAACAGAAAATACATGTGTGGTAGATGTTATGTATATGGTCATAACAGGAGCACTTGTAAAGGAGCTTCAGCTGAAGATCAACATCAAGGTAAATATAATGGGCACATTTGTGTATGTTATGCTTTATTGGGCTTATTTGGCTTATTTGTTCATTTTTTTAATGTTTCAGCTCCAGAAACTTACACAGGGCCTCATGTGAGGCCTAATCCAGGTACTAGGCAACCACCACCTTCAGCATCTGCAGATGAAACTACTGCAACACCAGCTTCAAGAGGAACTAGAGGAGGGAGAGGAAGAGGCAGGGGAGGAAGAGGTGGAGCTACTCATGCATCAACTTCAAATGTTGCACCATCAGTTCCGCCAACATCTGAACCAGCAGTACCAACTACTAGAGGAAGAGGAAAGGGAGGAAGAGGTGGAAGAGGAACTAGAGGAGGCAGAGGTGGTGCTACTGCACCAGTTCCACTGACAATTATTACTCCACCAGTCCCACCAGTTCAAGTTACAGCATCTACAAAAATTGCTTTTGGAAGAGGTGTTGGCAACTCATCCACTAATTCTAGGGCTGGTGCATTGAGAGGAAGAGGGGCAAGAATCAGGGCAAGAGGGAAGATGGTGCATAGAAGAAATGGGAGAATTGTAGGTGTAGGAATATTGCAAGATGAGGGACCAACACTGACTAGAGAACCAACACCAGTGCAGGTATCTGCTTTAACCTTTTTTCTGTCTTGCAATGTGTGTCTCTTGTGAACTTACAATATATTACCTGTTGTTCAATATAGGTAAATCCTATACCAGGACTAGCTGGATGCTTCTTAAGAGGTAAGTATGGTGGCAGAGGAGGTGGGCTAGTGATGAGAGGGGGTGGTGCATTTTCTTCAACATCTGGAAGAGGAAAGAGGCCAAGGATGATGGACTGGTTTGGCACCCCAGAGCAGTGGGCCAATGAAGAAATACTTCCATGATGTCAATGTGGACTAATTTAATCTCTTCCTTACTGTTTTTATGGATCTTTTGCGGACATCTCTTTTATGTTGATAACATGTTACTTTCTTTAGAAAACATGGAATGTGTTACTTTAATCTCTTTTTTTATGAAAATACTTCTTTTATTTACTCTTGGTTTAAGTTCATTACATCATTGCATCACATGTTACATAACTATTACAAGATAACAGTTACACAGATTATATCTAGCATTAGGTATAAGTTCACTGCATCATTGCCTTAGCAGCTACTAGTTTAGTCAGATTTCTGATAAACCCATTTAAAAGCACTGCAAACATTGCACTTTAGAAACTTATCACCTAGACTATGTTGTTGTCTTTATGTAAATAGACTCATAGTGTTGTTGCAGTGAGGAGTGAAGCATTTGGTTGACTTCCATGGGAATTCATATGCCAAATGAGTGTCTTTGTGACAATGAAAAAAACTCTTTACATTTATTTTATCTTTTAACTCAGCATATAAGACCTTTTCTTGCTTGTCAGTCAAATGAGTTTTCTTCATTGTACAGCCTCCATTGTAAGCAGTAATCGCATCGACAATCCATTCATAACAAGCACATGATGCACATCTTAGTATTTTCTTTGCACACTCTTTGCACCGTAGGTTGTGACAGTTTGAGTATCTCTTTGGGCATACCAGGGTTGTATGACCTGTTTCATTGCATATCTGACATACCTACAATCAAATAAGAAACTTAACTTGTGTATGCCTTATGAAAGCAAGTTATAGGTGTGTGTGAAATTGATTATGGATATAAATTACCCCATCTTCTTGTATGTCTTTGTTCTTCAGTTTTTCCATGTTGAGATCTCTTGATTGCGCTTAAAGCTGACTGCATGTGTGAAAATGAGTTGGTGGAATAATGGAAGGATTTATGTGTAGTTATAGGGGCTTGAACATCAGACGAACGGTCTGAAAACGTACAAATAACGTAGACCTTTAGATTGCATCTGTTCTCAACCGTCAGATGTGTCCAAGTGGGATTCTAACCAACACGTGTGAGTCACGTGCTAATAGTAACTAACGGTGTTAAGTAAATAAATAATTTCTTAAAAATAAATTATTTCATAACTGTCAAGACGGTCAACAACGGTCTCGTGACCCAAACTCTAATTAAAATTTTGGGGTGACCCAAACGCAATTCTGGTCACTTTGTTGTGACTCAAAGTCAAAATATCCCAAAAAAAAAGGTTGGGGATCGATTTTTGTGCTGTATGATAAAAAAAAAAAGTTTCTCTATGGGAATTTTAACAAACTGCCACACTTTGGATTTCCGGTTTAAAGAAAATGCCACTATTTTTGTCAGAATTTATAAAATGTCACTGTCGTTAGCACTTCTGTCTGGACCAACATAATTGGTCAAAAATCTGTTAACCTGGTCAAGATTACTATATATCGAAGGTTGGAGATTTGGTTTTACCAGATTATTACACGTGACAGTTCTAAAATTACTATTCTATCCTTCGTGGGGATGATAACCAAGGGTTCTTTTTTTTTTCTTCTCTATTTCATTCTATGGTTCCCTTTCGATTGTATCAAAATTCAATCACGAAAAAAGGGCTCAACCACCAAACACCATCATCTTTTTCAATTTCTATTAATCTTGAATTCCAAAATTTATGGCAAGAATCATGACTTCAAAGTAGAATTTCAAAATACATCTTCGTAATTGAGGTTCCAAAATACTCTTGAGTTCCACAATATATCTTTGTAATTGGGGTTCTGGCGTTGTTTTGATGGAGAATTTCAAATGAGAAGAATTAGGGTTTATCAAGGAGAGATTAACTGCCATGGATTGGAGGTGATTCAAATGGTATTTTGGAATGGAGATTTGATTTAGAGTTACTGCTATTTCAGTTGATTGAGAGACTGATGGAGATGATGCTGTGGTAGAAGATGGTTGGTGGAATTATACCCCAAAGTTTTTTTTGCTTATTTTGTTGCCTTTTTTATTTTTCCATTTCCAAAGAGTTGCCTTTACCGAATCTACAAAAGCCCAATCAACTACAAAACTACTTATAAAATAGTTCCACGACTTATATGTCTCCTTTCTAGAAAGCTTATAAAGAGCATTATAAGAATTCTGCAATAAATTATCTCCAATGCATTTGTCCTTCCAAAACAAGATTAATTTTACCACCATTTTTAACAGTGAGTTGTGTGATCTTTGGCTTTCAAGATACCAGCCCATAAGATGTGTTTAATAGGAAAATTTGAGTTGTTTGGCAAGAAAGAATTTGGATTACCATCAAATTTTGGATGAATAATTTGCCTCCATAAAGCTCTAGTTTCTTTTCCATACCTCCAAATCCATTTGCAATGAAGAGGCTTGTTTTCAAGTTTGAGATTTTTAACTCCAATATCACCTCTGCTTTTAGATAAGCAAGCTCTAGACCAAGAAACCCAACTCCTATCTTTAATAGTTGTAGAATAACCCCAAATGAAGTCTCTCATTATCTTATCAATTTCTTTCATAACAGAAAAAGGCATCGGGAACATAGAGAGATAGTATACATGCAAACTAGCAAAAACACTATTCACCATTATCAACCTTTGTCCTTTAGGTAAGTACCTACTCTTCCATGTAGCCATTTTTTGATGAATCCTTTGAATAAAAATATCCCACATAACTTTACATTTGGATTTTCTACCTAAGGGAATCCCTAGATAGTTCAATGGAAATTGTGATAAGCTACACCCAAAAATTGCAACACACTCTTCCGCATTGTGATTACTGCCACTTCCTACAATTGTTCTTTTTCTAAAGTTTACTTTTAACCCAGAGAAAAGTTCAAAAACAAACAAAATATTCTTCAAGAAATCAATCCAAGTGAAGCTGATTTCTTCACCATTAATGGAAGTACTTCAATCACCATAATGAAAAGATAGGGTGATATTGGATCACCCTGCCTGATACCCTTCTGGGATATGAACATATTAGAAGCTTCACCATTAATAAGAATTTAAAATCTAGCATATGATATACACCATCCGATCCTTCTCCAGATACGACCAAAACCAAACCTCTCCAAAACAATATCCACACAACCCTAGTTAATGTTATCAAAACCCTTCTCAAAGTCAACTTTGCACACAATACCAGGTTTATCTTCTCTTTTCCTTGAATCAATTATCTATGTTGCTATCAACATCCCATTATTTATTTGTCTTTCATGAATAAAGGCACCTTGAAAATCAGAAAATATGGATGGCAACACAATTTTTAATATCCCAGCAAGCAACTTTGAAATAATCTTATAGATACCTCCTATTAAGCTGATTAGTCTAAAATTATGAAGAGATACAACACTAGCGCACTTAGGAATAAGCTTAAGATTAATGCATTTAACTCCCCAGTCTAAAGAATGAGAAGATTAAAATTCTTTGATAAGTCATTTTTTATCACATCCCAAACACATTTGAAAAATTCCATAGCGAACCCATCTAATTCTGGAGCTTTATTAGTACCAAAATTCCAAATAACTTGCTTAACTTCATCTTCAGAAAAATGTCTCTCCAAGTGAATACTATCTTCTACAACTATTTCATTTTTAAATTCAGAAATATATTGAGGATTACCCAAGAGACATGATGTTTGTTCGAAGTTGGAATCATGGTTGGGTGTGGCATTATGAAAAATATATACACCGTAACTAGCTAGTCTTGCTCTTTCTGTAAGCAAAGCGTAACAGTTTGCATTGTACACAGTAAAACAAAAAATAAGAAAGCTCAACACACCTACAACTATAAGGAAAAAATGTTTAAAAAAAAAAAGAATTCACAGTTATCTTTTCCGGCATTTCAAATCCAAGTGTTCCATAATTACCTTATCAATGAGGGTAAAATAAAATGACTTTCATAACTACCTTAGCCGATGTCACTGTAGTACAGTGGTAAAGTTATTGGGTGATGATACCAGTGATCAACTAACCTGAGTTCGAAAGGATTCAAAAAAAAAAGTTACCTTATCAATGTCGCAAGCAACCGGTAAGATTATTTATAATTATAAGCTTATACATCTAACCATTTATTTATTTCGTTTTCAGAAAGGATTTTATTTGATGTACATATCTATTACAATATTGTCCATGCTATTCTCTAGCCCTTTCAACACACAGGGAAGTAAACACTAGGATATAGCGGAAGAACCGGCACTGATCCTTAAACACGGTGAATCTTTTTGGGATACTGCGTCTTACACGAAAATCATTGCGTTTGTCGTCATCCGACACTTATTTAAAATAGAAAAACATGCAACATGCCAAATGGATAGATTGTTTGGACGTGATATCTGTCCACACATATAGAGGTGTAAAAGGTGCCAGCCGGACACAGCCTAGCCCACGAAGTCACGTGCTTAGCGTGCTACGTGATGTGTTGGGCTGTGCCAGAAATTCAGACGTGCTATGTTGTGCTGTGCTAAATGGCGTGCAGAAAAATAAACGTGTTGTGCCGTGCTGTGCTGGGCTAGCACATTTATTTTATGTTCTCCAAAATAAATATTTTTGAGATATTTTAGTTAGTACATGTATTATTAAAGAAATAAATTAGCATAACGAAAATAAAATGTCAGAATTTGGTTAAAACAATGGTCTTTTTGTGAAATATGCATCAAATGTGATGTATTGTGTAGTATTTTACTCATGACGTGGCGTGCTTTCTTCGCGTGATGTGTTGTGCCGCGCGCTAACACGTGTCGCGTGCTGTGCTGTGCCGTTGTGCCGCTGTGCCTATTTGTCTGGCACAACACAACATATTAAACAAATGTGATGTGCCCGTGCTGAGCCGTGATGTGCCCGTGTTGATCCGTGTTGAGCCGTGTTGTGCTCGAATTTTAACGTGTCGTGTTGTGCCATAAACATGCTGGCCCGTCCCAATTTACACCTCTACACACATGCAAGATGGCATGTCTTTACTTAATTAGCAGCATCCGGTTTCTTGTTGCAGATCTGGAAGCATGCATTGCTACAATGCTCCGTCGCTTCTTTCAGAGCTTCTTCTCGTCCATTTGTGCCGTCTATTTTCAAAAAGTAACTCGTATTAAACAGAATGAAACACACCAGATATATTTACCAGAAAACAAATAAGCCCATGCAACAATTAATATTCATCGTTCTACCTGAAGATTCTTGGTTGAGAACGATTATATTACTGCGCACAGAGGACATACATCCCAACTTGCGGTATAGCCCACACTTTTATTAACCATAATCCATTTTAACCGTAATCCATAATATTTTTCAATGAATGATATTTTAGGGACCATGGTTTTTTTGGGGACCATGGTCTTATTAGGTCACCTTCCCTATAGTTATAAGGGATGTCCTAGAACATTGAAATGACTAACCTACCCTTAACCTAATTTAATTTAAAACCAACACAATAACCACCTCTCTCTTTCTCTCTCTATATATATATATAACCACCACCTCCTCTCACCACCACCTCCCACCACCGCCGATTACCACCACCACCACCTCCAATTATCACCACCAACAACCACCGATTACCACCACCACCTCCGATTACCACCACCACCACTATATATATAGCTTAATTTAAAACATTAACAAAGATATTCTCACAAACCCATTACTTGTCATTCGTTTGTGGTTGAATAAATGAGAACTAATCATCAAAATGAGTTGAAAATGGAAGTTGCAGAGAGGTTTAATGGAGTTTTTTTTCAGTAAAAAATTCGGTTATTACAAATTATTTTTTTCTTAACCGAACTCAAAGTTCGGTTGATTCGCAAAAAAAATACTTTTAACCGAACTCCTTGTATTAGAACAATACAAGTCCATAAGTTCGGTTCGTTCGCAAAATTATTAAGTTTTCTTTGTAATCGAACTCTACCTAGAAGCCCAGTTCGGTTGATTCGCAAAATATGTTGAAGTTTGCGAACCAACCGAACTTCTAACACTAGGTTACTTTTAACCTGAAGTTCGGTTGGGAACTTGGTTGCGTTAAAGTTTGCGAACTAACCGAACACACAAGAAGTACTCAAATAAATTGTCAAGTTCAAAGTTCGGTTACCTACCATTTTATCCTAGGTAACTGAACATTGCACTGTACGACCAAAACCTCCATTAACGAGCGAGTTAGGTAACCTGCGTGTTTGGAAAACGTAACCGAACTACACTTTCAGGTGTGTTCGGTTACATGTTCTTGACATATGGTAACCGAACTACACTTTCAGATGTGTTCGGTTACATGTTGCTGACATATGGTTAACCGAACTGGCCCAAATTTACATACAAAATTTCATTTTTTTGAAAGTTTGGAGCAATTCAACCAACATTATCTATGTTTGAAGCATACATGGGTACCCAAATACCCTTCCTCCGGTTGTGGTTGGTAAAATCCATCGTTTTTCATGTTTTCCTTCTTCATCTTCTCTAACTTTACTCTCTCAATAATTCTACTTCTTTAAAAAAAAAAACTCATCTGATTTTTTAATCTCACAAATTATCTTTAACTTAACCATCTCACTAATCATTACACTAACTATTATTAACACTAGCTAATCATCACCCAAAATTAATCAGGAGGGTAATTTAGGTATTAATATAAATATCTAGATAAGGGGTGACCTAGATTTACTTCTAATGTCTTTACCCAAAATAAAACCATGGTCCCCCAAGAAAAACCATGTCCCCAAAAAATCGTTCTTTTCAATTTATTAACCATAACCCATACCATAGCCCATACCGAGTTACCATAAATCGGTAGTTAGTTAGAGGCGAGTTGAGTTGAGTTGTTATATAACCAATCCAACTGAGTTGATTCAGTTATTAAAACTAAATTCCAAACCATCCATATTCACGAACCTTCTTCTCCTTCTTCTTCTAAACCGGCCAACGACAACCTCTAACTATGAACCCTAAAAATTTATCTTCCAAATTTGTTGAAAAATCAACCCAATATCATCATGACGAACTAAAGGAGAGAGAATCAAATCAACTTCATGAGATAATTTAAGGTTAGTTTTACTAAATTTTTAAGAATTTAAATTGAAACCCAAATGAGAAGAATTCATGTTAATGGGGTTTTGATGTTTAGGTAAAAGAAATTGTTGTTTAGATTATGTTCATTAATTGTAGACCAATTAGTATACAACGAATTTATAATTTACAGGTTTTATCAAAGTTTTTTAGTTTTGGAGTGTTAGTATTAGGATTCTGCATTCCAGATGTTTGATAAATTGTCTTTGTTTGTGATGCTGAAAATCTATAAGTGTTGTTGAGTACTTGAGTTAGAATGTTCTTTAGCAATGTAGCACTAGTTACACATTCTGAATCACGTACTCTAGTACAGTTTCCATGGGAATATGACTCAACCTAAATAATGGATCATCATTGCCAAAACAGTCGACGTAGTTCCCACAAAAAATACATATTCCAAAATCTATACTATAGTTAAGCAAACGCTTTTTTCGAATATCCGTTTGATATTTATTTAAAAACAAAGCAAAAACAAACCTGCAGGTGGCTTTTCACATGGTAAATGGTTAAGCCTTCAACTTTCATTAGCTTCAGCACACCCTTGGAAGTAGCTCATGTAGGTCATATATCACTATTAAATACTAGAAAAAAATCCTGATTACTCTAGCCAAAAGACGATAAATTAGTAGGTTAAGGCATAAAGGTATATCTACTTTCACTGCTACCATGAGGGGCTTACTGAATATCACCTGCAATTCTACTAGATAACTAGCAATATTTACGAAGCAGATGCTGCTCCTGCCTTGTTCCTGCTTATATTCAGGAATAAATCATTTTGGACACGGTACAATTCTAAAAGCTCTTGTCAATATGTTTCAACAACGTCAATCTAAGAAACCTTTAGTATACCAGAACTGTCTGAGCCATTCATATTTCCGGCGTACCACTACTTCTGAATCAAATTCTGAAGTTGTCGTAAATATCAACAAGTGATCTTTGCAACCAAATTCCAAATGCATTACAAACTTAGAAGTGGTTTTATAGCAATGAATACATTTTATCATTACTTTCGTCGCTTACTGTTGTGCTTTTGGTTCTTCGCCATAAGGTCGTAATGCATATACAACGGAACAGGTAAAAGAAAATTATTGTCTTGGGTGCAACATTATGTCTGGCATCCACTTTCACTGCCACCAAGTTGGTCTTCCCGGTCCTGCCATTCACTTGGTTTGTTGTGGTCATATGTTCCTGTACCACCCACACTACTTCTTCCCGTTTGACTGTTCTGTATTGGGATATTCTCAGGAATTAAAATCAAGAAAACACTCCACAGGATCTGCACACTAGGAAACATCATTATTATCTTTTATATACTGATTGGATGTTGTGGATTTAAGTACTCCAGAAGGAAAAGGTTGATTTAATGGAAAAGATGATCCATTATTTAGGTTGCTTTTAATTTTGATAGTAAGGAAATAGTTGATTTAATGTTTATATTAAGTAGATATGTCACATTAAATAGAATTTAATTTCCCCTCTTATTGTTTTAGGTTTACAAAAAGAACGACAAGAATGATCTCATCTTCAATTCGGAGGGGTGATCGACCACCAAGTAAAGAAGTTGCGGATGAGATAGACGAAGATACAATGGAAGAGAGTGATAGGGATGAATACAATGAGAATACGTATAGTCGTGAGGTAAAAAGTGATGAGGTTGATGACGAGAATGGTGATAAGGATAATGAAGAGATCAATAGTTATGAGCATGACAACGAGAATGTTGATAAAGATGATGAAGAGAATACTTACAATGATAGTCATATAGAATATAATGAAAAAATGGTGGTTGAAGCAAGTGACATCCCCGGACAACCGATTAATCCACATCTTTTATCTTAGGGATTGAATTCAAACTAGAACACACTTACTTTCAGTGTACATTAAGAATCTTAAATGTTACAAACATATTTTTCACTTTTTATGTTAAGCAGATTTTGCATTTGAAGCCGTAACATATAACTTTTAATGTCTTGGATGTGTTGTTCTAGTAGTTATACAGACATTTTTTCACTTTATAGTTTTCAGAAAAAAATTTCAATAGTTATCAAAGTCAGGGGAAAAGAACATTCACAGTAGGTACGGTGTATGAGAATTCAATGAATTCACGTCCACCAGAGGGTCCGTGAGTTTTCAATGGTAATCAAAGTCAGGGGAAAAAAAAATTCACAATGGGTCTGGTGTATGAGAATTTAGTGAATTCACGGTCACCAAAGGGTCTGTGAGTTTTCAATGGTAATAAAAGTCCGGGGAAAACAAAATTCACAATGGGTTTGATGTACGAGAATTCAATGGATTATTTACCACCAGAAGGTCCGTGAAATTCCTATGTCAGGTCAACAAACAGATTAAAACGAGATTAAAGGTTAAAACACGTAATACAAAAAGATCAAACTTAAATAACCTCATTATAAGATATCAATGTACTAGTAGAATTGTTAGTACCAACATGATCTTCCAATTGATTTTTCTAGGGTTTCAGATGGTTAGACAGAGAACTTGATGAATTTTCTTCCATTTTAATAACAAATATCAAATAATAATTATATAAACTTAGTATCTAGTAACAACTAGGGTTCTAAGGGTAAGATAAACTTTTTTGTCTCATGTATATAAAACTCCAGTTGAAAGAAAGAAAAATCCAACAACAAAAAAAGAAAACCCTAAAACGTTTACTTTTTTATAAACATTTACGTATTTTATTGATTCAGCGAGTCACTAGTTTTTCAACTCACTCTCTCACTTATTCACTGATTTGCTAGTCTAGTTTATGGGCTATGAATAATAATAAAAAAAGGTCAAACTTCGAAATTTAGTAAAAAAAAATTGACCAAAATCAAATGGGCTATGATTAATAAAAGTGTGGGTTATATTTAAGAGAAGCCTGCAGAAATCATTGGGTTTGCAATGTTTGTTCTTCTTTTCCTTCGCCAAGTTCTGATGTCCAAAGCAGCTTGGATTAATCAATCAGTTCGGTTAAACACAAAATTAATGAGTTGATTGGTTTTATATGCGGCAGTTTAGAAAAATACCTATGTTGAACCCAGATCTACAGGTACAACTACACCTTTTCTCACAAGATACTATGGAAGTGCCAACCATAATACAGGGGGGATAGCATGTTTTTGAGTAAGGGCTCCTGCAGCATGCATATCCACCGGCCACCATGGGAGTGTGTGCTAGGAACATCCCAACTAGGAGCACACCGATCATCACAGCACTGAGAGCAGAGGATTTGCCTTCCATCTTTTTGCTATATTGATGTATGTATTTCTCTCCTTGAGTGGTTTTGAATACGTAATATGATGATTGAAGGAGGAGTTGGAGGGCACTATTTATAGTAGCAAATCTAAACTCTAAACCTTATCCAACCACATCGTCATTCCATATGCAGACATGTATATATGTATTGATTTGTAGACTGGTTGGTGTGATTAAGAACCACAAATTATTTCATAATTAATTCAAAGATTTTCATATTTCAAAAGAAAGAAAAAAATGATTTCTAATACACATTTGTAAATGAAAATGAAAACGGATAAGATTTTTTGGGTTTGCCGATGCACAAGTGCCTCCAGCTAGTTCATAACACCGTTTCTTGAACGTCATTTAATTACAAAATCCCTACATTACACAATGAACATTTTAATCATGGAGATGGAGGCCATCAAGTGCCAACATGATCATCAACTCGATCGATGACAACAGAAATAGAAACAAATTATATGTAGATGTAGGCCTTTCTGAATATTAGCTTGTAATTTGTTCAATCTGGCCAGTAAAATGGGGAATGACCAATCAATGGTAGGCCTATCATCCATGTTGGTCAGATCTAGGCTAAAAAAATGAGGTCCTTACCTAAAACCAATAAGCAAATTTTATCAAAAAAGAAAAAGAAAATGTTTAACGACTACCTGCTGGTCTCCCCATGGCCCCTCTTTACAATGTCGCCCCAAAAGTGGTTGTCTTCTTTGTTTGTTAGGCGGAAAGCAGTGAATTTTCCCTTCCTAAGAATATTGAAAAGTATCTTCTAGCAAATAAATACCAATTGCCCGTCAATCCAACTTCACGAATTGAAAATCAAAATCACCACAATCTCTGTTCAAGCACCACTCCTCGTGCTACTACTACAATGGCTTTCAGAATAATTGATTTCAATGATCCAATTTTCTCAGGTCTTCATAACATGCTCAATGTATCTGATCATGATGTTGAAAAATCAGTGAATACACCATTAAAGAAGTATGTAAGGGATGCCAAAGCAATGGCCGCAACACCAGCTGATATCAAGGAGTATCCAGATTCGTATGTGTTCGTACTTGACATGCCAGGGTTGAAATCAGAGGAAATCAGTGTTCAAGTTGAAGATGACAACATGCTTGTAGTGACGGGAACGCGCCAAAGGGAAGAAGACGAAAAAGAGAGAGAGGTCAAATACGTGATGATGGAAAGAAGAATTGGTAAATTTATGAGGAAATTCATACTTCCTGAGAATGCTAACATCGATGCAGTTTCAGCTGTTTGTGTAGATGGTGTTCTTACCATTACTGTCCAGAAATTGCCTCCACCTGAACCAAAGAAGCCTAGGACTATTCAGGTCCAAATTGGGTAAAAAAATTGATGCATTAAGGACACTAGGACATGCACGTCTGTTCGAAATGAATGTAGTTTTATTACCAAAATGGAAATGAATGTAGTCTCTCTTAGTGTATGTTTCTCTTCTTTTAAGCATGCTTTGTTTTGTGATGGCTGTCCTGTTTTCTTTTCTGTTGGGTTGCACTTTAAAGAAAATAAATAAATTTAGGATTTTTTTTTTTTTTTTTTTTTTTTTTTTTTGGAACTTCTCTCACAATAAGCAGCATTTCATTTCTTTTGACAAAAAAAAAAATCAAAGCAAATGAAAATAAGAATTTCTAAGATATAAGATTTATATGTATTGCATTTTAAGAATCTACAACAGTACAGGCTTCCTAAAATCTGTGGCTTGGTTTTCCAATCGAGACTGTAAAATATGAGAGAATTTTGACTCAAATCACCAACCTTACAGTACTGATGCAAAGTTTTTTATGCATTTTGTTTCTGTATTTCTTCCCATTGTGGACAAGCAAGAGATGGGTAGTTGTAGCCTCAGAATTGAGTTCTCTTGTAATGAAATTGACAGGATAAACTAGTTTTTGTACATGTTGGTCTGCCAGGTAATCCTTAGCCCCGGCGATGCATGCTGCTATCACATTTTTGAGCTGCCTTTCCAAATCTATGCGAGACAAAACAATGCTTTTCTCCCCAAATTTGGACCTGCAAACAGTTGTATAAAGTTAGAGCTGGATTGTGTTTAAACAGACACAAAGACAGAAGAAGCTAACTTATATGCTGATTTTTTTCTCTTTATGTTGGAATCTGGATCGCTCATTGTCATTAGTCACCTAACGACAATGCATGGAAGCCATTCGTATAAATTGGGAATCCCACAAAACTCAGAAAAAGAAAAGAAAAAGGAATTAGCTGTTCAGAAAACAGCGCAACGGACACCGAAGAAGACTGACGCATTAAGTGAGAACACCAGATTCTTTACAACACAACAACCAGACTCGAAACTAGATAGGAACTAGACTGAATAAGTAATACATTCAGTTTGCAAGTCTGTGAACCAGTTAAGGCATTTGATTTTAAAGGTGACAACAGTCTTTTACTTATTCACACATTCCAACCATACAACTGAATCTTAGTTTACTTCATGGGACTTGATCCAAAAAACCTAAGCAAAGAAGTATAAATTACCAAAAATACAAATTAACATATAAATAGCCGAGAGAACATCAAGTTGGGTAACAAAAGAACTCACCTAACTAAGTAAACGAAATGCACAAGGTTCTGCCGTACTCTTGCATTTTTCTTCCTTTTGTCTCAGTATCATTGTACGCACCAAAGCTTTCTATGTAAAGTTGCAACATATTTTTCCTATCACATTCCTTGGGTTGCCTTCCAGAAAAACTTCTCAGCTTCCTAATTGGGAATCCTACTCAAAGCTTATATGATCCTAATGCTCTGTATCATTTAAGATGAGACATCCAGCTGGGAATCTTTTCGCACGCAATTAATGCCTGCACAGTTCACATATTTCATATGATTATGAATTTGCTTAAGTTATAATGAAGAGAACAAATTATATAACTATTTGGAATGCAATCAATAGTTAATTCACCTTGATGATATAGGTTCTCAAACAATACAATTAACTAGATTAACTAGATTTCATGTCTAAATTGCATGGTTCTCTTAAATCAATGTCATTTTAAGAAAACAAAAGACAACCTTTTACGATTATATTGAAGGAAAGATAAACCCCACCAATACCAATAGCAGAACAAACTTCCCAAACATTCAAGGTATTCCACTTCTTTTTGTCATTGTCAATTAACTTTGATACAAGTGTTATATTCGGGTTACCATTAGGGACTAAGTTTGCAAGAATCTCTTCCCTATTAGATAGCCATTTATCTTCCCATATATTTATGAATGTACCATCTCCAACCTCCCATATGCTATATCTTTTGATATGTTCAATTCCCTACAATATGCATTTCCACACCCAAGAAGCATGTGATTTCTTCTTAGAGTGAAGTGCTCCTCTTCTTTTTTTTTTGAAATATTTACCTTTTAAGATTTGTGTCCATAAGTCATCAGGACGACTTACCAATCTCCGAGCAATTCTGCTTATCATTGCTTGGTTAATCTTATTTGCTTCTTTGAAGCCTAGCCCTCCCTGATTTACAGGTTTGCAAAGAAAATCGAAAGATTTAATATAGATACCTTCAGAGTGTTTCCCCCACCAGGTTAATCTTATTTGCTTCTTTGAAGCCTAGTTAGATGTTTCCCCCACCAGAAGTCACGTTGGATGTCGTTTATTCTCTTAGCACAAACAGGCATGCTAGACAATACAAATTTGTTAAGCACTATTTTGCTAGGCTGTGACAAAATTTTTCCTAACCAAGTCTTGATTCTTTGTTCCATCTTTTCAATGATGCTATCAAAAGCTTTAAACTTTGATTTATCTATAAACAGAGATACCCCTTAATTTTCTTTATTTTCATCAGTTTAGAAATAATCTCTTGATGTTTGTTATGTACCTTTTTGCTAAAAAACAAACCCGATTTAGAGAAATTGTTGACTTGTCCTGAGGATCTATAGAAAATGTTAGTAGCATCCAACAAATTTTTACAACTTCCTAAATCTGCCTTGGTAAACAATAGAAGATCATCAGCGAAAAATATGTGTGATAAAGGTGGTGATTTTGGTGTTAGTTTTATTCCTTGCACTTTTTTAACAGCTTCCAGATGACTAAGCTGTCGAGAAAGGACCCCCATGTATAAGATGAGAAAATAAGGGGATAGAGGATCCCCTTGTCTGATTCCTCTTGTTAGAGTGAACTCTTGACATGGATTTCCGTTAGAATGACAGAAATAGAAGAAGAAGAGACACATTGGAAGATTAACTCACACCAGTCTTAGAGAAATCAAAAGCAGATAGAGTTTTTTTTATAAGAAAGCTCCAGTTAACCCTATCGAATGCTTATGACATGTCGATTTTCAGGCATATGTTCCCAGTTTTCTTTTTTCTTTTTTTCATGGAATGCACTACCTCATGAGCTACAATGATGTTATCAGAGATTTGCCTAGAAGAAAGGAAAGCAGATTGAAGAAGTGAGATAATTTTTTCTAGGATTTTTTTGAATCTGTTTGCCAATAATTAGCAATTACCTTATAAGGGGTATTGCGTAATCCTATTGGCCTAAAGTCAGTTGGATTCTTTGGGTTCTTTATTTTTGGAATGTGAAATAAGAAAGTTTGATTTTGTGCAAGAAAATAAATAAATTGAATGTAAGCTTTGTAACAAGCCATTATTTTATCTTATAACGAAAAATGGATATTTCTTAGTACAAAAAAAAGAAAGTTTTGTTCAAAGTCTGGGTTGAGATTTTTAGTTATGAAAAAGTCTTGGATTACTGCCACCATCTGAGGGCCAACAGTTTCCCAGTTGTGTTTACAGAAACTAACAGGAAATCCATCAGGCCCAGGTGTTTTATTGGATTTAATTTTTTTCGCTACATCCCAAATCTCCTTTGAAGAAGGGATTTCTGTTAGTTTTTCGTTTTGTTCTAGAGATATGCTAGGCTTTAAATGAGAGAAAATTTCAGTTTCAGCATTCAGAGAAGTTTCATTAAAGATATCAGAGAAATAAGATGTTAGAACTACTTCTATTTCATTTCTAGAAGAGACTACTTTGTTATGGCTATCCTGAATGCAATCTATATTATTTCTCTTCCTTCTTTTCAGAGTTGTGACATGAAAAAAATTATATTTATTTCTCCTAATGCAATAATATTGTTTCTAGATTGTTGTCTAGCAATTTCTTCTTATGTGTCATACAATGATTCCAGTTCTAACAATTTTTTTTGCTAATCATTCTAGTGTTTGATTCACTATGATTCTTAGCCTCTAATTTTTCTATTATCTTTAGTAAGTTTTTAATTTTTTTGTTTGTTTTTCCAAACACATCCCTTTTCCAAGTTCCTAGATTTTCTCCTAGAACTTTAATGTTTTTTAAGAGATCTACATATGGGTTCTTTGTTATTACCTGATTTTAATAATTTTGTATGACCTGTAAGCATGAATCCTCCTCCAGCCAAGTATCATAGAATTTAAAAGCTGGATTAAGATGAACTTGGTTAGAATTTATGGAAATAAAAATAGTTCCATGATCATATAATTAACCTGAAATTTTTAGGGGCGACCCCGAAAAAATTAGGGGCGACTTTTTTATTCACATCCCATAGGTGTGGTTATGGGATGTCCTAATGGTTATAAAATACCTATATTCCCTTTTACAATCGGTAGTTTAGTATTAATTTTATCAACCGATTATGACTGTGTTCCTCTCTTCTTTGCTTTGTTTTGAAAAAAAATTAAATTTGGGGCTACTATCACAATCGATTGTAAAAACAGAGATATTCTGATTTTTGAAAATTTTGAATATGGGATGACTACCATAATCGGTAGATATTGAACATCATAAAACTACCGATTGTACAATCGGTAGGCAATAAACATCATGAAACTACCGATTGTGAAAATAGAGAAATCCAGAATTCCATTGTTTTTTGAATATCTTGAATTTGGGGCTACTACTATATTCGGTAGATAATGAACATCATGAAACTACTGATTGTACAATCGGTAGGCAATAAACATCAAGAAATTACCGATTGTGAAAATAGAGAAATCCAAAATACCATTGATTTTTGAAAATTTTGAATTTGGGGCTACTACCATAATCGGTAGATAATGAACATCATGAAACTACCGATTGTACAATCGGTAGGAAATAAACATCATAAAACTACCGATTGTGAAAACAGAGAAATCCAAAATTCCATTGGTTTTTGAAAAATTTGAATATGGGGCGACTACCATAATCAGTAGATAATGAACATCAAAAAACTACCGATTGTACAATCGGTAGGCATAAATATCACGAAACTGCCGATTGTGAAAATAAAGAAATCCAAAATTCCTTTGATTTTTGAAAATTTTGAATTTGGGGCTACTACCACAATCGGTAGATAATGAACATCATGAAAATTCGAGAATTTAGTACCGATTATGTTTGTGTAGAGAAATAAAAAATGTAAGGATTTTGGCACAATCCAATTTTGGGGCTACATTGTAATCGGAAGCCAATTAAATATCATTTTGTACCGATTGTAGATATATTTTGGCTCAGTAGCTTACAATCGATAGACACGGTACTCCATTATCTACCGATTGTGGGTAGTTCTCAATCATGTGAAAATGAAGTTTCCTCTATATAACAAATGTCTCCCGATTGTAAACTTAACTACCGATTAAGGAGGGCATATTTGCCATTTCGAAAAAAATTGAGATAAGGGGTGACTTCGTTTTACATTTGGGTGACCCTATTTTGTTTTATTGGTCGCCCCCAATTCTTTCGGGGTCACCCATAAAAATGCCAGGATAATCTGTGGCGGAACCAGGATTCAAGATTAGGGGGCTTGTAATTTTATTTTTTTTGCGCAGTAGCAGAACAAAAAAATTACCTCTTAAAAGAACATCTATAGCTCATGGAATAACTTGTTCGACGTAGAGCATATCTCTAAGAATTTTTTCTTCTATTTTGTTGCTAGTAGCTTATATAATCAATTTCATTATTGAGAAAGATCTATACGTAGTTTCCATAGAAACCAGAAGAATGGATACAGTAGCTTATGTAATCAATTTCTAAAATAATCCACTGCCACAAATCTCAACCCAATCAACATTCATTTAGTTTAATAATAAAAAAGGAACTAAATCAAAGTAGAAGGAATACGCTTACCAGCTTGCATGTCAGACTATAGTGAGAGACTTACACAGTCTCTTACTAATATTTGAGTGAGGTGCTTCACTACTGTTTCTCAGCTTCTGAATATGCGCCCAAATGCTTTCGTAAAAACTTGAAACGAATTTACTACTACAGTCATTATTAATTGAAGAAGGGATCCCACGAAGTTCAATTGCAGTGAACGTCTTCATCTTCATCCCGTACGAATAAAGAGTACATGCAGGGTCTATTCCACTAACAACCTTTCGATCAGATTGTATGAGTATTTGGTCCATTCCTGCACTTGTATACAAACCCCAATATATATTTCTGTCCCAAGAAAAAGGAAATGTGATAGTATGCTCAGTCCATTTCTCCTCACAAGTTCCGTTGTTATCATTCTCGGTATCTTCTCTGTATACCCAAATCTTGGCTATATAAGCACTAAATCTGCAAGCTATAGCCACATGCCCATTCACTTCTAACTAGTAGGCATGTTGATTAAACCAATCATCATAAGGCAGGCTACTGAAGATGATATTATGAATTGGAATCGTTCTGAACTTCTCAACACCGACATCAAATGCAACCAATACAACATCACCATTACCTCAACCACCAGCCCAACTGTTAAACAAAAACTTAGCAGTGCAATAATAAATAGAACAGTTCACATGAACAGAAGAAGGCAAGATGCAGTCAATATCATGTTGGAAAACGATTAATAAAAAAATAATTTTTTAAAGTTTTAATAAAAAATTATAATTTATTATTTTATTTTGTGAATGAAATTTTTCAGTCCCACATTGTGGAGTTTCCAATTTTTAGTAGTTTTAAGAAACTATATAAACCTTTTAGTCCCACATCGGGGAGTTTTTCTTCTTAAGTTGTATTTGTCAATTATATAAACAAATTCACTATTTTTGTAAAATCTATGGGAAAAGGGTTGCTCTATATGCAGAGGGACCCCCAAGGGAAAAAAATATTTTATATTATTTTTCTCAAGCGTTCGAGATTTTCCTTTATGGTTTTTTTGGAGTTGCCAAGCTCAAGTTGAGCATCTACTACATATGCGAGTAGTAGGTGTATTAGGATGTTTTATCCTGGAGATATCCGTCCTGTGAGGGTTATAGCATCACTCTTGAGTGTAGCCGGCCGCAAATGTCTTAAGGGCAACGTGTTGAACACGTGACTCACTCTGTCTTTTCAAAGTTTTGCCTTGTTGTTGTTGCGGAGATATGGGGAGCTCATTCGTTTCATCAAATCGATCACTTCCATTATAAAGGAGCTAAGTATCAATAACTTTTGCTTATTTGATTTTTCCTTGTTTTTGATTATTGCACCCAACAATCTTAAGACATTAGTATTTGTAATAATAAAAAATGGTTGGTTGGTTTGTGAATCATGGATGTTAATTGTGGAGTGAAAAAAAAAAAAACGAATTTTTGGTCAGCTGTAGAGTTTTGAGTTTATCTCTTAACCTAGAAGGAATTTCGATGAACCTTTTTGACACAAAGTAGTAGACATCCTGATAGTTACCCACGTAAAATTTCAGAAATTTTGGAGTTGTAAAAGTATTTTTTTGATATTTTACAAAACTGAGAAACGTTCTCGAAAAATTCTGACGGGCAGAATTTTGTTGTTAACTAAAGTAGTTTTTATGGGGTAACCATGAGTTTTTTGATATGGTGGCTTAAACGAAGTTTATAAATCTAGATATTATATTCAAAACTCATATTTTATCTGAACTAAGGTTTGTGAGATATGGTGTATTAGGTGATTGGGAAATTACCGTGTCCGTAGTCAGAGTATAAACAAAGTTTGTGACATGAAATTGAAAAGGAACATGGCTACCAGGCGCATATGGATGAACACAAATCTTCCAAAGCTGACAAAGGCGAGAACATCAAACACAACTCTAAGCATAGTCTTCATAATAAAGGTATGTTTCGTAAAACTGAATCTGGCATTACTTTAATTAAGGTTGATTGTTATGTTTGTAAAATTCCTGGCCATACGGCAGTAAAGTGTAGACAACATAAAACCTTAATAAGTAGAAAGTTAATGCTAATTTAGTTGAAACAAAATGAACCATGATGTCGGAAGTTATTTTAATAACCAATGTGAGAGACTGGTGGGTGGACTCTTGAGCCACTAAGTATGTTTGTTGAAACAGAGACCTGTTCACCTCTTATCAGAGTATAAGGGATGTCGAGAAACTCTATATGAGTAACTCATCTGTGACATAGGTTGCATAAAAGGGAAAGGTCGAGCATAAGTTCATATCTGTAATATTCTCACACTGAATGAAGTTTTCATGTTCCGAGCTTATGAAATAATATTGTATCTTGTTCTCTTGAAGATGGTAAAAGATTGAAGATCTTAATTAAATGTGGAAAACTTGTTATAACTAAGGGCATTGATTTTTTAGGCAACAGTTATAGGACTTAGGGTCTATATAAGTTTGAAGGAAAATCTGATGAAGTGAACATAGTTGATTCTTGTGCTTTCTTTTGTGTGTCTTTGAATGTTTTGCATGGTAGACTTGGAACCGTAAAATTATAAGTCAATGTATAAACTGCCTAGCATAGGCTTCGTACCCAAATTTAGTTTGGATCTTGAACACAAAAGTGAAATGAATATGCTATAAAAAAAATTAGCACAAATGTTCATAGTAATTCTAATCCCTTAGAATTAATTCAGTTAGGCCTAGTTGACATGAGTTCAACCCAAAACCACTATGGTAAAAGATGGTTTTAACTTCCATAGATGATTGTACGAAGTACTATCTTGTATAATTGCTTAGGGATAAGGATGATGCCTTAGAAGCCTTAAAATGTATAAACTTGAAGTTGATAATCAATTAGAAGCCTTGAACATATTAATTGTATCCTTAAGGAGATCATAATTACCATGTTGATTAGTTCAGGATTACCTGCGGTCTTGTGGGAGGAGGAAGTCCTCTTAACTAGTATATCCTGAATATAGTACGCTTAAGGATCAGATGAAACTCCATATGATTTATGGAAAGGTAGATGACCTTCTTATGAATATGTCAAAGTGTGGGGGTGTTTGACTAAGATTGTCATTCCTCTTCCTAGAAGAACTAGATAGAAACCAAAAATGGTGATTGTGTCTTCATATAAGGTATGCTGAGTATACTTCTACATATAGATTTTTGGTTGTGTGTTCTGATTTTTCATACTTTTGGTGTGATTTTTCTGACTTTGTTGTGAATACTATTACATAATCTAGGGATGCTGAGTTCTTTGAACATGTTTATTCTTAAACATGTACCTCATTAGAGATGTGTTGTTGATCCCCTAGATTTATTTTCAAATAGTCAGAACTTATCTTAAAGGAAGATGAAGTTAAGGTTGAGCCTAAGAGAAGTAAAATAATTAGACTTGAGACTTCTTATGAAGCCGACTTCATAACATGCCTAGCGTAGTCTAAGCCCTGGACTTGTAAAGAAGCCTTGATATCTACTGAAACCTCATTCTGGTAAGAAGCTTCATTTAGTGAAATGGACTCAGTCCGTCGGAACCTGACTTGGGAGGTTTATAGTTTACCTCCAGAGAGTAAGACCATGAGATGTAAATGAGTCTTTAAGAGGAACCATTAGGTATATGGAACTGTAGAAAAATATTAGGCTAAGTTGGTAGCTAAAGGCTATAAACTAAAAGAAGGTGTATATTTCCTTGATTCTTATTCACATGTGACGAGATTTACTTACGTTGAGATGTTAATTGTTATTGCTGTCATAAACAAATTAGAGATACATCAGATGGATGTTAAGACAGCTTTTCTAAAATCGTGAATTAGATAAAGAAATTTACATAGACCAACCTGAGGACTTTGTAGTGAAAGGTTATGATGACAAAGTTTGTAAGTTGAACAAAATTTTGTATGGTTTATAAAATAAGCACGTAAACAGTGACATGGAAAATTTGATCATGTGATAATGTGTAGTGGATTTAAGTTAATGAATCTGACAAGTATATTTACAAGTAACTTGTTAAGGATGCATGTGTGATTGTATGCTTGTATGTTGATAATATGCTTATACTTGATACAAACATAGATGTGATTAATTCCACTAAAAACATGCGCTGAATGAGAACGTTGACTTGAAAGACTTAGGCCCTGTTGATGTAATCTTAGGGATGAGGATTAGAAAATAATCTAAAATATGTAGTCTTAGTCATTCTCATTATTTCGAATTTGTGCTTAAGAGATACAATCAGTGTGATTGTAAGCCTTCTTGTACTCCGTACGATTATTCTTGTAGACTCAAGAAAAAAGAGTAATGGAGTATCTTAACTTGAATACTCAAGAGTTATATGATGTCTGATGAATTTAATGAACTGTAAGAGTCCAGACATTGCCTATATTGTGAGTAAGTTAAGTAGATATAATTATAGTCCAGAGCAATAGCCTTCAGATGCACTGAGTAGAGTATTATGGTACCTAAAATACTCTATTACCTTTTATTTGATTTATCAAAGGTATCTTGCTGTCCTTGAGGGACTTTGTGATGTAAACTGGATAGTTGACTCATATGAGTCTAAGTCTACGAGTGGATATGTTTCACTCTAGCATCAGGGTTTGTTTTTGGAAGATTTACAAACAAACATATATTGCTCAATTTATTATGGAATCTGAGAGTATTGAGTTAGATAAATCACGAGAGGGGGCCGAGTGCCTAAGATGTTTTTAGAAGACATTCCTCTCTGGCATAGGTCTGTGCCAGCTATATTTATACATTGTGTTATCCAAGATATAATACCTAAAGATGAAAATAACTAATCTCAATCGGCGTTATTTTCATTGATTGGATAAAGTCCAAGGAGAATATCGCGCAATCTTTGACGAAAGGTTTATCCCAAGAGATAGTTAGAAATGCATCGAGGGGGAAGGGGCTTAAGCTCATAAATTAAACTTGCCATGAAGGATACTCAACCTTGCTGACTGGAGATCCCAAGATCAAGGTTTCGAATGAGACAACTAATTTGTGGTGGGTAAAGGTAAACACTATCAGAGAATTTTATTCTCTGTCCCTTCCCTATGGTGTAGACGTGATAGTGTGACTGCATGTGAAGGATGACTTTTAAGAAGTATTAATGAGTTCTATAGTTTCAATTTAAGATTGAAGTGGGGTGTAGCAGTAACACTCTTTATGAAAACTCACCTATCTGAATGAGGAAGTGGGCCGCTTACTATGAGAATATGAGCTTTGATTCTCTAGAGCATTCTGAGAAACATGATATGTCTAGGGCCAAATTGGACAAAACGGCACGAGCTTGGCAGCAATCTTGGAGATATCACCCGTGGTTGTTATCACGAATTACATCAAATGCTAGCAGTTCAAGACATAGTTCACTGTCTCTAGCAAGTAATTCCGGTAATATCTCACTAAGCAAAGGTTCAAGACCTCATGGACGCCTCTGCCTAAAATGGTAATTCCTGCGCTTTTTATGTGATTTTCGTTTTGATGGTTTTGGTATTACTGGAACTTAGGACCTAAAGGTCACTAAGGGTTCACTAGTTCATGATTTTTAACTTTGGTGAAAGATACCTATAGTCTCACCATGTGAGAACTAAAGATGAAAACTCTCAATACTATTATGATTTATGCAATCCATAGTATGACCCTGGGGTCAACACACTTTTGTGTGAGGGAGAGGACGTAGAAATGACTAGTATGATTTCAACACTTGCACGATCAGTCTGTTTGGATCGTGAGGTTGGGATGTTGATTTACCAAGATCTATCTGTGTTTTCATGTTTTATTGAGTTTTCATTCATGTGGGGGATTGTTGGAAAACGATTAATAAAAAAATAATTTTTTAAAGTTTTAATAAAAAATTATAATTTATTGTTTTATTTTGTGAATGAAACTTTTTAGTCCCACATCGTGGAGTTTCCAATTTTTAGTAGTTTTAAGAAACTATATAAACCTTTTAGTCCCACATCGGGGAGTTTTTCTTCTTAAGTTGTATTTGTCAATTATATAAACATCTTTAATTTTTTTGTAAAATCTATGGGAAAGGGGTTGCTCCATATTTAGAGGGACCCCCAAGGGAAAAAAATATTTTATATTATTTTTCTCAAGCGTTCGAGATTTTCCTTTATGGTTTTTTCGGAGTTGCGAAGCTCAAGTTGAGAATCTACTACATATGCTAGTAGTAAGTGTATTAGGGTGTTTTATCCTGGAAATATCCGTCTTGTGAGGGGTATAACATCACTCTTGAGTGTAGCCGGGCGCTAATGTCTTAAGGGCAACGTGTTGAACACGTGACTCACTCTGTTTTTCCAAAATTTTGCCTTGTTGTTGTTGTGGAGATATGGGGAGCTCATTCGTTTCATCAAATCGATCACTTCCATTATAAAGGAAGTATCAATAACTTTTGCTTATTTGATTTTTCCTTGTTTTTGATTATTGCACCCTAACATATTACAAGGCAGGACCTCATCCATCCGTCTCCACGCATTGTCTCATATGGTCAAGACGTAGCAAACTTGATTGGGACCATCGATGTAGAATTCACCTGGTTGTTGAGATATACGATGACAAATACACAATACTTTGTATTTTCTTGCGGTAGGATCAAATCCAAAACCAAAGATTTTATTAAAAGAAATGCATGATTGTTCTTCCATTGGCATTAGCAATGCCGATTTAACACGGTGTTTTTTGTCTAGTGCTGAGGTTGTAAACACAAACAAACACCAGACTTGTGTTTGTCAACAAAACAGTCTAAACCGTTAACAGGTCCCAGAGTCGATTTTACCTTCCTTATCTTTTGGGCTTCTCCTTTGGTTCATTGATCTTTAATGTGAAAATTACAGTCAAACTCATTTTCCAGATTTTTCCTACCGTGAAATCCACGGGCGCAGAACTTCAGGCGCGTACCCAATATATCGGTGAAAATTCTTCTCAGGCCCATCTTTTTTCTAAAATTTTGTTTTCTTTGTTTCAAGGCTAAGTTAGATTTATTTATTTTTTTAGTTTTGGAGCAGCAGAAAGAGAGAAAGAAAAGGTTACAGTCGAGATCAATTCATATTCTTTCAAATCTGTTATGTTTCAAGCTAAATAATCAAAAATCAATTCATATTCTTCCAAATCTGGAATGACTTGGTCGATTTCAGGCAATATATAATCAAATCGACATAGATTTTAGGTTTTGATTTGTAAGCATTTCTGTTTTTGGTTTCTGTTTTCATTGTTTCAAAATTTATCTCGATTTAGCTTTTGTGTTTTTTAGTTTTAACATTTTTTAGGTTTATGCATTTATTAACGTGAATGAGCTCTACACAATCGATAAAACTTTTATTATCATTCTCGACATCATCATCGTCGTCAAGATTGGATAATATGGGTGTTACAACTAAAACAAGTGAAGATGAAGGAACAACCAAAAAAAATGGATAAATATAAGAAAGAAATATGTTTATGCCATTGGTTGTTTGTTTAAGTTCTGGATATTTGGATTTGAAAACTTTTCATCATTATATTGCTCAAGTTTCTTAATTCCTTGAAGCTTTTTCAGAAGTGCAAGTCGATCTTTGATTTTCTTGTTCTTATTGTTGCTGAGATGACCAAGTGAATTTCGTTGGAACGGTAAGTGTCATAACGCTAGGATAATGATATGTGGGGAGATGTCATGGTAAAATGTAGTAGACAACTAGTTATGTTTTTGTTTAGAAATGGTTTGTTTAGGAAAGTACTTTAGGTGTTCTATAAAAGGGATGGTTCATGTTCTGTGATAATAGTTACTGAACGTGTTGGTTAAAGATGGCAAATGGGTTCCTTTTAAATCAAAATTCTGGAAACTTGGAAAATCATGTACGTTGGGAATTAAGTAGATTCCAACCTTTCCTTTGTGTGAAGAATGTTTTCTGTCCATACTTTTGAATAACCAAAGCATCCATTGGGAATGACTCATTGTTTGATGCTCACTTTTAATGGTTTCTTTAGCTGATGACATGATACTGCTTTTTGGAGGGTGATGGCCAGATGGGGTTGGGGTTGAGGAAACGGCTAAAATCAGTCAGTATTGGTGGTGGGAATGGGCACATCACATACTCACATTGATTTTTGTTTACACTTTATACAAGTATGACTGTATGAGAGTAGCATTCCTATTATGCATCCATGTGATCGATCGAACTGGTGGTGTTGTGCAGATATCTAGTCTGTGGGTTGATTTCAGTCGAAGGAGCTTTTGTTCTGTCAGTTTACAGGCAACGGATATTAATTCACATGAGAAGGTCAGGGAATAACCTGTTATATATGCAGTTGCGAAAATGGATGCATAATCTATTATGCATCTACAAAAGTTGTTGCATAACTTGTTATGCAGTCCAGAAAATGGTCGCATAACACATTATGCATCAGCTTATTTGTTAGTATCGAAACCAGCAATAAAAAAGACTGCATAGCTTGTCATGCACCTACAATAATATCTGCATAACATGTTAAGCAGACGCGAAAATGGATGCATAACCTATTATGCATCCGAAAATATGGCTGCATAATGCATTATGCATCGAGAAAATTGTTGCACAATCTTTTATGTAGTTACGCACTAATACAATGGCTACATAACTTGTTATAGATGCATAACTTTGTTATGCAGAGGCATAATTTGTTATGTAGTGGAGAAAATGGTTGCATAATTCGTTATGCGTCTGCAGAATGTGTTATGCATTTTTTTTGGTGGCTGCATAATGGTTATGTATCAAGTTTTCGAAAATTTTGCTTAAAATGATGATCACCTCCGATTTTTTCGTGAAAAATAAAAATTTGATATTCTTGTTTGTACTCGTTGCGTAGATCTCTTCAAAAGATTTCCAACGATATAAAATTTGTAAATTCCAAGGCGCGGATTTTTAGATATGTTATATCCAAGTTGTGCTGTCAATTATACCCCTGATGCATAACCTGTCATGCGGATGCATAGTCCGTATAATTTCATATAATTATGGGTGTCACGGAACTAAAAATTAATTGTGGGCTTGACAATGAGAATATTATTTTTTTTGGGCCTGCGCCTAATTTTTCCATCTTTAATTAGGTTGGCTGTTAAAATCAACTGATCATGTTTGTTCCTGTACGGATTATTAGGATCCCTTTGTCGAGTATGCGGAATCAGGAAAAGAATACCTGGACGTGCGTTTGAATGTGCATAATGCAAATCTACAAACTGTGGATCTTCTTCAATCAGGGACAGCCTGGTTTTAGAAACACATTTGAAACGCATAAGAAACACTTAGGGTTTATGTAACTTGATTCACCCCTTACCTGCTACTACCCCTAGGGTTTCATCGAATAACCTTACCTGCTGCTACAATCTCTTTCGCTTCCCGCTGGAATAAATTGAAACAAACATTGATTCACCCCTGGCTTGGCAATAAATTTCTACCCTGGCTTGAAATCAGACGCAACCAAAACATGACGAATTCGCGCTATCATTTACTACCCAAAAAAATATTCTTTAATTCATCCTTGGCTTAAGCCAGGAGAAGTCTGTGCATACATCCGCCCCTGGCTGATTGTTTCACTAAAAACTATCCAAGAAAGATTCGAAGAAATGCAACTACCAATAAAACTACCAACCAATATTTGGTTGGGTGTATAATTATTTAAACGTCCTCCACAATTACTAATTTCGGAGTATATAAATCGGGTACTCCAATCCCATTACAAGATGCACTATGGTGCTAGCTATCCCTTCCCTATCCCTCAAATGTAGGGAAGGGATGGCATTTGAAAGACAAACTTGCTATGGTGCCCCCTCATCCCTTCGCTACACGAGACGCGTACTCAGTACCCATATGAATAGCGCCAAACGGGTACTCAGGACGCATATTGTTTTTTTTTTCGTTTTTTTATGAGAAAATATTTATCTAGGTAAAAATATTTTAGAGTAAAAGAGAATATATCAAATAGGTAAAAAAACGAGTTTTAATAAAAAAAAATGAGTGAAAAAGAGAAGTTTAAGGTAGAAGTTTAAAAACCAGAAAGAAAATACGAGTACTCAGTACTCGTAAAGTGAAAAAGTAAACGGGTACTCGGTACCCGAGTGATTTCCCTTCCCTACAGGGCTGATCAGATCTGATCAGCCTTGTAGAGAAACATGTGAGTATCCCTACATGAGTAGGGATTTAGGAGACCATAATACTTGGGTTTTTGAGGTTTTGAGGGATGAAGAGGGATAGGGAAGTGATATCCCTCTCATAGTGCTAGCTCTAAGTGGTAGTCCTGGTAACGTAATATCGATTTCTTTGCTTATTTCTGCAGGCGAAAATCATTAAAATAGGTTTATAATTCCAACTACAGAAAACAAATACTCCTCCATTTTGAAAAAGAAATACCGTAATTTATTTAATCTGGCCTATTTTTAATCTTAAGGTCGTGTTTGGTAGCCTTGATATCCTAACCTAGGTTGGTTTATCTCTAAAAATAACTGTATATTGTGTTTGTGTGGGTGCTTATTCCATATCAAGATAAGGATAGTATATCCTACCTAAATTTTAGGAGGCTAAAAAGGTGGAGTTTTGGAATTCCATGTAAAATCTGGAATAACTTAATCCTTTCCTGGGTTAGACGACTACTTTTATAACTAATATTTTTATTTAAATTTTTGTATGCTCAAAACTAGATAATTATATGGTTTAGTTTTTTATTTTCTTTTCAATTAATTAATTCAGCTTGTATACAAGTTTTTTGACAAACAATATACTACACTAACCCACAATGGAAAACAAACACCATTTAAAATAACCATTACCATGATAGTCATGGATAAACCAAAGAATTTCCTAACCTGGACAATGTATTTTGTATCCAAGCTACCAAACATACCATAAATGAAAGAATGGTAATATCTCATTTTTAAAATTAGAGGACATATATTATTAAAACAAAAGTGATATATATGTCCCTTCTCACCATTGTCTGGCACTGTGTGATGTCTACTCGGCAAGCAACAATTATAAAAACAGGCTCACAATTTGACTACACCAAAAATAATAAAATACACGCATCTTATTAAACCAAAGGGTATATATATTTTCCTACCGTCTTCATTCAGCATAGTTTTACATGCATCTGCAAGCAACAATTATAGAGCAGGTTTATAATTTTACCACACACAAAATAATAAATCATACCTATATCTTATATTCGCAAAAACAGTAAAAGAGTAGTTTTCCCTCCGTTTATTAGAAATTCTATTTGAAAATTTTGACTTATAAACGGAAACTAGATACAATTTTGAAACTGTCGAAAATAGAATAGAGAACAAACGGAGGGAGTAATTGGTTAAATACTTACCGATAGTAGTTGATTTTGAAACTGTCGAAAATAGAATAGAAAACAAACGGAGGGAGTAATTGGTTAAATACTTACCAGTAGTAGTTGATTTCATGATCATCATGACAAAAAAAAAAAACACCGCGGAAAAAATGATTCTGAAATTCCATTCAAAAATTTATGGCACTCTTCTTCTATTTTATACCGCTGCTCCTTGCTTAAGAGATTTTGATGTGATAATCAAATTCACCTTGATTAGTGTTCTATTTGTATCATTTCCCCTTGCTTCAACTGGAATAGCGATTTTTTTTTTATAAACTCCAAACTGGACAAAATCTTCAAAATATCTGCTGTGCACGTTCCTTCTTTTATTGTGCATTGATCGTGTCTTCAGCTTGAAAAAAAAATGTCAAAAAGGCGCACGCACGATGTTGGCAGTAAACTTTAGAATTACTGTGAACTTGACCACATTAATTCTACCTGGCTAAATTTGGGCCTATGCCCATTAATTTGGGCCTACGATTACATGGCAAAAAAGATCATTGAAAAGTAAAAAAAACCACCCCTTATCCAATTTACCCCTTGGTTAATTAGCGTTAATCGGGTGATTAATTGATGTTTAATTAAATTAAACTAAAAATTAACTAATCTTGATTCTTCATCAAAACGTGATTTTTATTTTTTTTATTTTTCTTTTGAAAAAACCAAACCAAAATCGGTATATGTTCGTGCTCTCATAAACCGATTCTGGGTTGATTTTTTTAATTCACAAAAAAAAAACAGAATCGGGTTTTACAAATGTACACAAAAAACCGATTATGAGAAAACAAAAATATCAAAGATAATTTAAATCATACTCGATCTGAAAATGAGTATGATTTCATACTCGATTTCAGTTCGCGTATAAATTTCATACTCATTTTGAGATCGAGTATGAAATCATACTCGTTTTGAAATTGTGTAAAATCATACTAATACTCATTTTTAATTCGGGTATAAGCAGAATCGGTTTATACGATGCACACATAAGAGCCGATTATTGACATTGCATAACAGGAATCGGTTTATAAAGTGCTCATGTAATCCGATTGTAACAAAAAAAAAAGATACAGAAAAATTGAGAATTTTTTCTTACAACAATCGTTTTACTCGACACACATCTAAAATCTGATTCTAGCATTATACGTCAACAATCGGTTTCTATAAGTGCTAATGTTATCTGATTCTGGTTCAAATTTCTCGAACCAGAAAACATATCAAGGAAAATCGGTCTTTGCGGGCATGAACATAATTTTATGTGCAATCGGATCATATATACATTAACGTTAACCGATTCTGATAAACCAGGAAAAATTTGATTTCAAAATTTTCAATTTTTTAGCGATTTTATGTTACTAAAACCTAGTTTATAGGATTGGGTTGAGAAGAAAAGAAGAAGAATCAGTTGAAGTGGAGATGAAAATGAATTTGATTTTGATTTTAGTTTTTAATTTTATGATTTTAGTTTTATGATTTTGATTTTGATTTTGATTTTAATTTTATGATTTGGTTTTATGATTTTGATTTTAGTTTTTAATTTTATGATTAGGATTTGTTGGGAACAAATTAGTAGTATTAATATTTGATAGAGGGTAAATTGATAGTTTTGAATTTTTTTGTCCTGTAATCATAAGCCAAAATTAATGGGCATATGCCCCAATTTAGCCAGGTAATTCTAAAAAAAGAATAAAAAATAAAAAATAAATAATGTGAACTTGACCACCAAGGGGTATAGCCCAATTTTGTCAATTTCAAAAAATAACCCATACTTCATGAACGATTTTTTGGGGATCATGGTTTTTTTGGGGGACCATGGTTTTATTTTGGGTAAAGACATTAGAAGTAAATCTAGGTCACCCCTTATCTAGATATTTATATTAATACCTAAATTACCCTCCTGATTAATTTTGGGTGATGATTAGTTAGTGTTAATAATAGTTAATGTAATGATTAGTGAGATAATTAAGTTAAAGATAATTAGTGAGACTAAAAAATCATATGGTTTTTTTTTTAAAGAAGTAGAATTATTGAGAGAGTAAAGTTAGAGAAGATGAAGAAGGAAAACATGAAAAACGATGGATTTTACCAACACAACCGGAGGAAGCGTATTTGGGTACCCAGGTATGCTTCAAACTTAGATAATGTTGGTTGAATTGCTCCAAACTTTCAAAAAAAATGAAATTTTTTATGTAGATTTGGGTCAGTTCGGATACCATATGTCAAGAACATGTAACCGAACACACCTGAAAGTGTAGTTCGGTTATGTTTTCCAAACACGCAGGTTACCGAACTCGCTCGTTAATGGAGGTTTGGTCGTACAGTGTAATGTTCGGTTACCTATGATAAAATGGTAGATAACCGAACTTTGAACTTAACAATTTATTTGGGTACATCTTATGTGTTCGGTTAGTTCGCAAACTCCAACGCAACCAAGTTCCCAACCGAACTGCAGGTTAAAAGTAACCTAGTGTTAGAAGTTCGGTTACGAAGTCTCAAAGGTAGAGTTCGGTTACAAAGAAAATTTAACATTTTTGCGAACGAACCGAACTTGTGGACTTCTCACTATTTTCGTAAACTAAAGTTCGGTGATATCCTTATTTTGCGATGAAATTATAAATCTCATGTAATATATTTGCTAGTCAAAAAATTTCCTTTTCCATATAAAAAAAAAAGAGATTACAAAATACCACTATAAACAGAAACATCACACTATTTTAAGACAGGCAAAAATAAAACAGATGACTAACAAAAAAAAGACAGAGTAAGTAATAGTAATTTTTTTTCCTTCGGTACAACTATTTACTTATTTTGATCATCAAACCATAAATATTTCATTCCAAGAGAAACGTTTATATGATGGTTTTCAAGAAAAAACAAGTACGTCATAACATGAAACAAATACAAAGAAAGATGCAAAATGTAAATAAACCGCGAACAGAAAGAGCGGTCTACCACGAGAGAACCATAAAACCTGTACTTTGAGATTGGAGAAGAAATGTTACTCGAAATTATGGTTCGAACATTTTGATAGATTTTCTTCTTGGAAAAGAGAAGCTCCTATAATAGAGCGAAAAATGCCATGTGTAACGAAAAACTCGAAGACTTAGATATAATTTTCCGACGAAAAAACTTGATCTTTAACCTTCTGAATCACTGATGTACTTTTATCAAGGTAACCAAACACGAAAAAATCATTAGAAAGAAACACATAAAAGTGCAGATAAAATCACCCTAATAGCGAAGGAATTATTGAAAGAAACAAAAATAACTCCTACAACAAAATCAACTATATCTAATATTAGTAATAACAAGAAATCCTTGCTTAGATTTATCCCTCTAAAGGTTTAGATCCGAGCAAAAAAAGAAGAAATTGATGGGTTTTTTTTCTGATTTTTGAGGGGAACAGAAAATATAAAATGTCCAAGTACAATAAAATTAGTAGTTAAAATAATTTTACAAGGGCTAGTTGAATTCACTGTATATGAAATTTTGGATCCCAAAATCAGTGGTTTACTAGTTTTGAATCAATTCGTTTTATGTAATTTAACTCCTAAATACGAAAGTTTTAATTCAGTACTAAGACTTAAACTTTACGTATCGAATCAGATTACCTAATATATGCACTTAGTTTAAATACTTCATATATACCGCAATGGGTAGTTTTACATATTCGTTCGATTGGAATAGTACTAGGTGTAGGATTGAACTAATGTGTCAGTTGAATTAAGAAATATTAGTCGTTCGATTGAAGGAAGTAATGGTCATTCCAATGCCGCTCGATGGCCATAAAACGTTGAAAATACAAAATGTATCGGTACTATAAAAGTAATACTTTACATAATATACGTTGAATCAATTAGTTTTAGGTAATTTAAACTCTAATAGATTAAATTAGAGATTAAATTTTACATATGCGCCCATCGCTATTATCTTAATGAATATGAAAATTTAGATTCACTTTAATAATATTTAAATTTTACATGTTGAATCAAATTACTTAGTATCTGCACTTGGTTGAAATAACCTCATTATGTTTGAAACAAACATGAAAATTTTGACAAATATCGTCTTTTGAACGGCGATGGCTAGTTTTGCATAATCATTGGATTGGACTAATATTGGGTGTAGGATTGAGCTAATGTGGCAGTTGGACAAAGAAATATAAGTCGTTGGATTGAACGATGTAATGAACATGCCAATTCCACCTATTGGTCATAACACGTTGAAAATATAAAATATACCGATACAACAAAATTAATAGTTTACATAATACGTTGAAATATTTATTTTTATGTAATTTAAACTCTAAGATATTAAATCAGAGTTTAAATTTTATATATGTGCTCATCGTTATTATATTAATGAATATGAAAATTTAAATCCACTTTAGTAAGATCTAAATTTTACACGTCGAATCAAATTACTTAATATCTGCTTCTGGTTGAAATAACCTCATTATGTTTGAAACAAACATGAAAATTTTGACAAATGCAGCCCGTTGAACCGCAATGGCTAGTTTTTCATATTTGATACATTGGATTAATATTGTGTGTAGGATTGAGCTACAGTCTTAGTTGGATTAAGAAATATTATTCATTGGATTGAACGAAGTAATGGCCATGCCAACGCCGCCTATCGGTCATAAAACAACTGAATGGAAGTAGTACTTCGATCGCGATGGGAAAATGCCTAATTTTGCAAATTTACCCATCCAGTTTACTAATATGGCTATCCCATTAGAATTTCCCTTTGGTTAAAAGAAAGTCCAACGTGACTGGCAAACAAACATATTTTCCCATTTTACACCCACAGTGGGACTGGAAAACAAGTAAAATGGATGGAAAAACCGTCAAATAGGAGGATTTGTCCATCGAGTATTGTTTTGAGACGGTTGTCTCAATCTGAACCGAGCACATCAAACTGGGACGACCGGCCACACTAAGACGACCGTCCTTATTTAAGACGCCAACGGCTACTCTCATCCAACGGTTATAAATCCTCTCCCTACAAAATTAACCGATTTCAACTCCACCACAGATTACACCTTATACGCCGACAAATTTCCCGAGTAATGGCTCAACCGTATATTTATCCCGTGCAGTTTACGATAGCCAAAGATTTGTCGCTTTGTCAAAACTACATAACTTTTTATCCGGCTAGGGATGCAGAACGACGTCAAAATGGGTTAATGGGTATGAGTTATATCCATATAATCCATAAAAACCTCTACAATGATGCCGGTAACCCCAATAACCGCAATTCCGCTGCATTGTTTTGTCGATTTCATGATATAAAAGAAGAAGTTGGAGAATTTATAACTTTGGTCCGGCTTGTTAATTATTATCGATTAGAGGTGAGAAAAATGTTGATGTTGTATTGCAAGCTTGAAATAAATGATGAGATGGAAAAGAAGAATTTTTCCTTAAGAAGCTCATTACGTAATCTTAAAATACTTTGTGATAACACATACTCATATTAAAAAGTAGACAGATTATTAGAGAAATACATTGTCATGAATTTTAATTGAATGTGAAATAATATTTAATACTAATTTTCTTTCATTTCATTAGTTTGTTCTAATTATATAAATAGTCTTAATCTCAGTTTCAGTAACATATATTAAATAAAACATAATTATAACTACTCAGTACTATTCCAGCTTCTGTCATACTTGCCTCCCTGCATCAAACTACCAAATCCTTGATATGATGATCTTGCAACTTGAGACCCTTCATCAATAGAAGGTCCTCCACTTTGATCTTCAATCCATGGACATGTACTTTCTGCTGGATAGCAATAGAATTTTAATGATCTTTGATAATCTTGATAAGCTTGAGGAGATTGTTGACCGACCTGGCAATATGAAGATTGTTGTATCTATTGTTGCACTGGAACAATATAGAGATTGTGGCCTAACAGGTATTTGTGAGTATAACAGTAATACTTCCTGGCAATGTGGAGTTGCTGAATTGTAAGAAAAATATGGACTGAAGTTCAAGGTCTCCCCCATTATGGGCATTTATTGTAGGTATATACGTCTAGTTTCAATATCTCTCAACTCAATTTGATTAAATTTTTATTGACTTTCCAATGTGCCTGTATACGAATTAGGACGGTCGAGACCTTGTGAGACAATGTGAATCATCTGATGTTCTCCGGCAAGGATATAAGTCTCTAGATCCCAACTCAAACTGGAAAATAGACCCATCCCGTTGAATAAGAAAATCTAGTTCATCATATTAAAGGGCTCGATAAATAAAAATCTCCTGTTGAAGGATAACTGGTCAAAGTTGGAATCATTAGTGGTCAAAAAGCGAGGGTCTAACAACCACACCCAATATTTCGCCTAGCAATCTATATGGACTAACTCCAATATAATTCGAAGAGAATCAACTAGACAGTCAGACTCAATCAATGGAAATATATCCAACAGTTATATCTCTATTTCTCAATTCAATCCACAATCAAACAAATAGAAATTTGTGAGCCCGATTGAATATAAGAAATAACTTGGACGGTATCAAAAACCAATATCCAAGTGTCAATCAATTTAATCAAAAACCAAAGGTCGGATTCAAAATTGATTGAACTTACGCACAACCTGTGATATTTCAATTATACAAACAAATATAATGCGGAAAAGAAACAGACACCAAATTTTTTGTTAACGAGGAAACCACAAATGCAGAAAAACCCCGGGACCTAGTCCATATTTGAACACCACACTGTATTAAGCCGCTACAGACACTAGCCTACTCCAATTTAACTTCGGACTGGAATGTAGTTGAGCCCTAACCAATCTCACACTGATCAAGGTACAGTTGCACTCCTTACGTCTCTGAATCCCATCAAGACTCTACGCACTTGATTCCCTTAGATGATCTCACCCCACAACTAAGAGTTGCTACGACCTAAAGTCGAAGACTTGATAAACCAATATGTCTCACACAGAAAAGTCTATTGGATAGATAAATATGTCTTCCACATATCAACCTATGAGTTTTGTTCCGTCTTTTGATAAATCAAGGTGAACAGGAACCAATTGATATACGAGACTTATATTCCCGAAGAACATCCTAGAAATATCAATCACCTCACAATAACCTTAATCGTATGGTAGTGAAATAAGATATTATGGAATCACAAACGATGAGACGAAGATGTTTGTGACTACTTTTTATCTTGCCTATCGGGGATTAAATCTTGAGCAAGTATTAGAGAAGATAGTACTAAATCACGATAGAAAACAGCAAGATCTGAACACACAACTATAAAGAAAATAGGTGGGTCTGGCTTCACAATCCCAATGAAATCTTTAAGTCGTTAACCTATAGGGTTTTGGAAAAACCTAAGGTTAAAGGAAAATTGACTCTAGTCGCAACTAGTATCACATAGAAGGTGTGGGGATTAGGTTTTCTAGTTGCTAGAGTTCTCCTTTATATAGTCTTCAAATCAGGATTTGCAATCAATGCTACCTTGGTCATAAAGCATTCAATATTCACCATTAGATGAAAAAATGATTAGACTCAAGATAATATCTTTCAACCGTTAGATCGAACTTAGCTTGTTACACACAAATGAAAAGTGACTTCACTTAGATATGAGTAACCGTACCTAAACGTGTGCACCTTATTGGATCAAAAATAGTTAACCGATGTTAGCCATATGAACACTTTCATATCAACCATATTCATCTTAACCATAACTAGTTCAAATGACTCAAATGAAACTAGTTCTAGAGTTGTTCAATTGTTTATATTTTCATAGAAGTATACAAGACACAATTGAAGCAAAATAGATTTTGATTCACATGAATATTCATGAACATTATAGCCACGGTTTGCGAAAGATTGCATTCCTTATTATATAAATGTATTGGTTCACGAACAAACCGATTTTAGAACATAACCTACTCAAGTATGCAAACTGGTACGCATACTTAAGTGGCCGGTCTAAGTTTGGGTTCGCCAGTATGCGAACGGGTACACATACCTTCCCAACTTAGCAGAATTTCCCGAAACTGAACCTCACGTCAGTACACGTACCGGTATGCATACAAGGTTCCCGGACTTTCACGAAACCAACCACTACGCATACGGGTATGCATACTATGGTTCCCCGACTTGGATTTCATATATGCAAGTACGCATACGATGCAATATCCAATCATGGTTAAGTGTTTCTAAACTCTATTCCAATCATTGAAACATTATCGGAAGACGGCAAATAGCTGTCTCACACAAACTATTAGCTTCAAAGCAATTTTCAAGTGATCGAATGATCAATACAAAAAATTCTGAGTCTACATCAAATGAATGTCTCACGCAAATCATGTAAGATTTTACCAGGTAATTTTCACATGATCATCTTTTGACTTTCGTCAAGAATATAAGATGAACTTGGTTAAAGCGAAAGCTTACCAACATATATTTCGAGAAATATGTAAGCGAGTTAAACTCAGCTCGAAATATCAAATGTGTATAATCGAAGTGTATGTAGCTATACGAATTTTGTCTCAAATAGGAGATAGAGTAGATACACTTTTGAGTGATAGATGCGTTCAAGTCTCCACATACCTTTTGTTGATGAAGTTCCACAAGCTCCCATTAGTAGTTCTCCGTCTTCAATCGATGAACGCCGTAAAGTCTAATGCTAAATGATATATGCATTTATGTGTCTATATTAGTCTCAATTCTCTGTAATGTTAGTACTCAATTTTGCGCTTATTTTGGTGTTTTATGTCTTTGTAAGTGTTTTTTGAGAAATAAGATTTTGCGGCGAAATTGGCTCGAAAAGTGGTTTTTGCTCTTTTGGGAGAAAACTACTAAAGGCATCCCTCATTTGGATAAGGGGCACCTCACTGCTAAAGGGATTCCAGCGCTGGATAGGGGCCATCCTCATCTTTATCGTTCAAAATGGAAAGCTGGCGGGACAAATGGATGCTCGTCTGCGAACTTCCCTGGATCGAGTTTGGTGAGGTTTTAACGGGATTATCTTGCTGGATTGGACTATATTGGCCTATTAGAGCTAAACAGTCTTGGTAATGTCTCGGATTAGAGAAAACAAAAGAGTTGTGTCCATGATCTTCTCGGCTCAGGTAAAAGAAAATAGCGGACATCCCTGGATTGAGTTCGTTAGAGTTTTGGGCAGATCCGATTACTGTTTGGATTGGTAACGACGTGTCAAGACTAAACAGAGATGGTAATAACTTCGGGTTCAATTAAAAAGGAAGTATTTTCGAGTTTTTGTGAAACATGGAAGAGAATATTTCGAGTCTCTGTTTTGTTCTTCGGTTGTATATTTGGAGGTTCCGGTGAAAGAAAGGGAGGATATCTTCTCTGATTCAATTCCTTTGTATCTTGGGACAGTTTTGAACAACTCACGGTGACCATAGACGTGTATAAGACATAAAACAGGAAATAATCCTGTGACTTGGCCGTGAAGAGCAAGAAAAGTATCAAAGATTTTGGAGAGTTTTAACCGGATTGTGGGTATATAAAAAGGTGTTTTCAAGTCCCATAGGAGGTATCGAGACTTTGGGGCAAGCTTGGGGTGAAGGAAGAAGCCACAGAACCGGAGCAGAGAAGTGCAGGCGAGTTGCAGAAAGCACAGTCGAGGAAGAAGAAGACAGAACCGTCACCTTTTCTTTCAAAACTGTAACTATTTTCCAACAATTACTTCTGTTACGCTTTTCTCTATAACAGTATTCTCTGTAACAGTGAGTTTATATCAGTGACAAACCCGCTGCTTTATTAGTTCTCTCTTGTTTTTCACCCTTTTGAGCTATGAACACCTATTTTAAGCACGTGAATAACATGAGGAGCTAAACCCCAACACTGGAAAAATGGAGGAAGTCATTATTTACGCATGTGGTAATTGTATTTAATTCTTATATGACTTTTGCACTATTCTAAATTGATTTATGATTTTTCTTGATTATTTGTGATTTTGTCTGATGGTGTATGCTTAGTCTAAGTACTTTTGATGCATCATATTTATGATTTACATCTAATACTTTATAAAATCTATTTTTGGCAAACAAAGAGTCAATATTTGTTATCTTATAAGCTATAATTGTCTACAATTAATAGTTGAACCACATGAATATAAGAATTGGTGGAATCTTGAGTCTCAGTCTCTCGTAATCCTGTTACCGTCTTTTGTATATATTTATTAGATAAAGTCTTAAATCGAGTCTTTACAAGTCTGAGTTGAACGAACTTTTACTACCACTTTACAACAACATTAAAAAATCACATCAATTTTTGGCACCGCCGACGCGGACTTGTTTTTCGGTTAGGTTTTAGATTTTCTTTTCTTTTTAGGTTTAATTTCTTTTTATTTTGTTTCTTTTGTTAGATTTTACTCTGGGTATTTTTGTTTTAGGTGTGCAAGTTTTGCTGGAAAATAAAGGTGGAAAGTGGACTTGCCTAAAAGAGAAGAAAATCCCAAACTTTTCTTATTTATTTATTTTTTTTAGTTTTTACTTTTGGAACTTTTATTTTTTGTTTGTTTATTTGTATATATTTTTCAATATTAAAAAAACAACAACACGCAAACACGAAAGCACACGTGCACTTCATATTGCATCGTCTGGCACCGATTAGTAGGAAAAAACGTGGTTTAGTAAGGTGAACCCTCTGGGCGTTATCATCCGAAACACCACAAGCCTTAGTCTCGTACCTTTTGACCAGTTTCTGACTGTAGGTATATTTTGCTAAAGGTAACCCAAGCCTACTGATAGGCACATTTTTGTGTCTTATATAATCTCAATCGTATATATTATTAGTGCTCGATTTTATATTTATTATGTCTTTTTATGTCCCTGTAGGTATTTTTGGAGAAATAAGCTTTTGCGGCGAAATTGGCTAAAAAAGTGGTTTTTGCGCTCGTGAGAGAAAATTACTATACGGACTCTCACTTTGGATAAGGGGTAACCTAATTACTAAGGGGTGACCCATTTCCAGGCATCTGCTAAAGGGAGAACAACACAGGATAGGGGGACACCCACCTTCTTCACGATTTGAATCAAAAAGAATTGGCGGGAAACTATGTGCAGCGTCTGCAGATTTTGGACTCGATTTTTGGAGCTGTTTCAGGGAGATTCAACACCGGAAATTTATTGGGCTGGACTTGATATGACTTAACAAGTTCATTAGAAGCAATTGGACCGATCGAATTGGGCTTGAATTGCCGGAATAAGGAAACAGAGCAAATAAGGAAACAAGTCTCTGTCGGGTTTCTTTTTGGACATTCAGAGAGATTAAAGGCAAGAAATTCGTTCCAAAGATACATATTCTATCTAAGGAAGAGTTTGATATAATTGGGAGAGCTCAGAAACGCGTGAAACGAATTAGGGAAGAGACTTCGAAGCGATTTGGGAAAGATTCAATGACCCTTTTGTGTATAAATAGGATGCTTAGTCCCCTAGAAGGAGTGTCGAGAGTTTGGGGTCGAGAGGAGAGCTCAGGAGGCGAGAATCAGAGATTACAGGAAGCCTGTCGCTGCTGCTGCTGGTGGTGCTGAAGAACAACGTTGCAAATAAGAACAGCGTCTCAAATTCGCAACACTGCTTCACTATTCTCTCTGTAACAGCTGAACAGCCACATTTATCTTCAGTTAGCCACACTTCCTGTAACAGTGAACTCTGTAACGCCATTACGTCGTTGCATATTCACTGTATCATATCATCTCTTCACTAAAAACAACTTTTGAGCCATGATTTATTATTTTGAGCCTGTTTTTGATATGAGAAGCTAAACCCTAACACTGGGATGACGGAGGAAGCCCTATTTCACGCATGTGGTAATTCTAATAATTCTTTTATGACTATTTGCATTGATTTTTAATAGATTTATGATTTTTATTGAATGGGTGTGATTTCGTTTGATGGTGTATGCTTGGTCTATGTATTTTTGATACATCATTCTTGTGATTTACAGTCATTTGATTTCAAAAATCTACTTTTGGCAAAGAACAAGAGTCCATATTTTTATTTTTTGAACTATAATTGATTGGAATTATTATTTGAGTCGCATGAATGGAATTTGGTGGAATCCTGAGTCTCAGTCTCTCTTGACATTGTGACAAACCTTTTGTATATATATATTTTCTATTAAGTTTAGAACCCAATCTTATCAAGTCCGAGTTGAACGAACTTTACTACCACTTTTAAAACTACATCAATTTTTGGCGCCGCCGACGCGGATTTGTATTAGGTTTTAGGTTTTAGATTTATTTTATTTCTTTTAGAATTTTTGTTCTCTTTTACGCCTTTGGTATTTTTTGATTCTTTTCAGATTTCGAGCGAAGCTACAAGGAAAGAAAAAGTGCTATAAAAGGAAAGCATCGCCAAAGAAGGAAAGAAAAGAGGAATCCAAAAGGAGTGAAGAAGAAGATTTTGTATATAGTTATTTTGTTTTATTTTTAGAAACTGTAAATAGGGTATTATTTTTGTAATTTTTCTTTTCCTTTTTGGACATTTTTATTTTTGGACTTTTTGGACATTCTTGGACATTATTTTTAAACCCTACGGAAGGGTTAAGATTAAATATAAACTGTTTGCAGGGAAGGACGACAGTTACGATACTGTCTCGGCCCCTCGGGTTCGTTCACTGACATCGGAGTCGATGGCCTGAGTGGACTTCAACGGTTCATCGCCCGTCTGGTACGGGAGGTAAGACTCTATCCGCCCACGAATCCCCTGTCAGTGGGTTTTATTTTGTGTGACAACTCATACCCCTGCAATAGAATGTCGAACTGGTATCACAATAGCCAATACAACGAATATCCGACTGAGTTTCAAAATGGACGTTACAATTTTAACCATAGTGTGAATAGTGATTGGGAACATCAACCTTTTCAAGGTCACGGCTCATGCTATGGTGAGCCCAATTACTATACACACACACACCGGTCATACGAGAAAGAAAATAAAGATTATTATAGTACTAGTTCCTCTTCTTTGGAAAATATAATGAAAATGTTGAAAACTAGTCCCTATTATGATCCTTATGAACCTGTTCTTCCTCTAGAAGAGTCTCTCAAACAATTAACTGAGAATACAAATAGGTTTGTGTTAGAAATGAATAAACAAAATGCACCTTCTATACACGATACCATAAGGAAGTCATGTGAGTCGACTCAGAAAATGTTGTTAGAGGCCCAGAACAGAACTGCTCAAGATAGTCTTAATTTCCAATATAGTGTTTCCAATAGTACCCTTGAAAATGAGGGTAGTTATTTGGATAATCAAGATGCCGAGGTTAGAATTGGTAACACTACTTTTTTAGATGAGGTTCAACCATTTTCATGCTATTATGATGATTATGACGAGAATAGTATTGAGGAAGAATTTGAAATATGTAGGCATAGTGATCAGGAATTTGTTACTCCAAATGAACTTTATGATGATAGTGTTATTTCTGGTTCAGATCCCGATAATTTTAATGATTATTCACCTATTCAAAAGGACGAGGATTTGACTAGAGATACCCCCGTTTTAGACGATGTAGTATTTCCTTTTGATTACGAAGCCGATAATGGTTTGGAGGAACGAGTTTTTTCTGAGAATATTGTTTTAGAGTCTAGCGATTTAGAAACATTAGTCTTAGACAAAGAAAGTGAACTCGTAGAGATGAGTGAGGATGAACCATACTTAGAAGAATCAATTGACCATTTTCATGAATCTAATGACCTTGAAATTAGGGACGTTGTGACTAGTCTTTCTAGAGAGACTGAAAACTCTAAGTTTGGGGGTGATTATCATTCTCCATGTGCTTTAACTATTATAAAGGTCTCTCACTTGGGACTTGACATATGTGCCTCAACCATTTTACAAGATTATCTTCATACACGTTTTCCTGAACCTAGTGATGTCCATAAGGAAGTTCAGTTGTTAGAAACCCATCCTCTGGTTGATGTGGTTTACCCAGGCTATGATATCCATATTGACTTTGTTTTCCCACCAAATATTTTTCAATCAATTGTGGGAACGTATAAATTTTTCAGATGTGTCAATTATTTAGTTTTGAGACTAAACCTAATTACTTTAAGAGATTAGGGTTGATACATTTGCTTAAGATTGACCACCAGTTTCATCGTGGTCGATTGTGTGAGTCAAAACTGATTGATTTTAAGGATCCTCAATTATTCAGGTTATTATTATGTTCTTTTAAATTTTTACTTGAGTTTCTTCAGACTCTAATACCTGAACCGTATCTTATCTTTGAGGAATTCCAACCCATGAAAATATTTTATTTGGACCCAGTTATAGAACCTGAACCACCACAGCTAGATGTAGTTGTCTTAAACAGGAAACTAGATAAGGGTGCGCTTTATTTGTTAATTTTCTTGGCAGGTTGCAGATTCCTTTTATTTGTGATAACTCTATTTGGTTTTGATGACCCACAGAAATTTCGGCTATTACTTTATGATTTTATGAGGTGACTAATCCTTTCTTAGTCTGGCTGGAGACTTTAAACTTAGCACTTCTTGGGAGGTAACCCAACATTCATGCGACACGGTAATATCTTTCCTTATCTCTTTTGCTTCAAATGGTAACAGTTTCTCCTTGTTCATGCTTTTAATTTCATCTTTAAAACATTGAGGACAATGTTAGATTTAAGTTTGGGGGTATGGGAGAAACTTTTTAGTTGCAGTATGAATAAATAAACTCCAGAACCTAGAAATTTATGCCTATTGAGGATTGCACTAACTAATCTAAGTGGATGGAAGCATTTTGGTTGTAGGAGTTGAGGAACCAATCTGATTAGATGGAAACATCTAAAGAGTCTATTCATAAAAGCACAAAGCTCAGGTGTTAGAAATAACATGATAGTTTCACCATATCTTGTTGAGTCCTTTTCACTTCTATTTTTATTTTGTTTTGTTTTTAAACTATTATTCTCTAAGTGATAGGTGGGGCCCACGATTCAAGTTGTTACCAATGCTAGAGTGAATTAGAGTGATTGAGATATTATGAAAGAGAAAAAAAAGTTGAAAAAGAAAAGAAAAAAAAAAGATGAAAAAAAAATAAATGGTAGTTACCAAAAAGTTGAAAAAAAAAAAATTGATACCAGACCATTTGACCAAAAGGAATAAATTTAATAAATTCGACCACTGGTACCCTTGTATATGCCAGTTGTGTTGACCTAGAGTTAGGTTATCGACCACTGGTTCCCTTGTATATGCCAGTGTGTTGATATTAGTCAGACTAATATCTCAATCCATTAGGATAGGTTCATTTTGGAGGAGGCCTTCAGACAGATATGGGAAACGTCGTTCACTTAGTAAACATCAAAACCATTTATGTTTTTCTATATCCATCTTCTTGATCTATCCATGTGATTAGTTTTGACTCCGGATATTGATGTCCATAGTGCAACTATTTGAGTAGAGTTCTGTCACTTTATATGAATTTTTAGTATGATTGAGTGCAAACTCGTGTACAACAATTGGAATTTCGCATCAGGGTACTTCTTCCTGTAGTCAATAAGTATGCCAACCAAGGAGATTCTTTAGTGCCTTCCAAGGTTCTGCGTAGATAGCCAAGGTCTGGAGTAAAGGTTTTGTGGGTATATCTCTAGTAAGCCCTCCTGAGACTATAACTCGGCCACTAGGGACACCTAGGGATTTAAAGGCTTATTGCATACGCTAAATGCAATCGACGATGCCTGCGATAGTGAGTTATTTTATTTTCTATTTAATTTGCTCGAGGACTAGCAAATAATAAGTTTGGGGGTATTTGATAGGCACATTTTTGTGTCTTATATAATCTCAATTGTATATATTATTAGTGCTCGATTTTATATTTATTATGGCTTTTTATGTCCCTGTAGGTATTTTTGGAGAAATAAGCTTTTGCGGCGAAATTGGCTAAAAAAGTGGTTTTTGCGCTCGTGGGAGAAAATTACTATACGGACTCTCACTTTGGATAAGGGGTAACCTAATTACTAAGGGGTGACCCATTTCCAGGCATCTGCTAAAGGGAGAACAACACAGGATAGGGGGACACCCACCTTCTTCACGATTTGAATCAAAAAGAATTGGCGGGAAACTATGTGCAGCGTCTGCAGATTTTGGACTCCATTTTTGGAGCTGTTTCAGGGAGATTCAACACCGGAAATTTATTGGGCTGGACTTGATATGACTTAACAAGTTCATTAGAAGCAATTGGACCGATCGAATTGGGCTTGAATTGCCGGAATAAGGAAACAGAGCAAATAAGGAAACAAGTCCCTGTCGAGTTTGTTTTTGGACATTCAGAGAGATTAAAGGCAAGAAATTTGTTCCAAAGATACATATCCTATCTAAGGAAGAGTTTGATATAATTGGGAGAGCTCAGAAACGCGTGAAACGAATTAGGGAAGAGATTTCGAAGCGATTTGGGAAAGATTCAATGACCCTTTTGTGTATCAATAGGATGCTTAGGTCCCCTAGAAGGAGTTTCGAGAGTTTGGGGTCGAGAGGAGAGCTCAGGAGGCGAGAATCAGAGATTACAGGAAGCCTGTCGCTGCTGCTGCTGCTGGTGCTGAAGAACAACGTTGCAAATAAGAACAGCGTCTCAAATTCGCAACATTGCTTCAGTATTCTCTCTGTAACAGCTGAACAGCCACATTTATCTTCAGTTAGCCACACTTCATTTAACCGTGAACTCTGTAACGCCATTACGTCGTTGCATATTCACTGAATCATATCATCTCTTCACTAAAAACAACTTTTGAGCCATGATTTATTCTTTTGAGCCTGTTTTTGATATGAGAAGCTAAACCCTAACACTGGGATGACGGAGGAAGCCCTATTTCACGCATGTGGTAATTCTAATAATTCTTTTATGACTATTTGCATTGATTTTTAATCGATTTATGATTTTTATTGAATGGGTGTGATTTCGTTTGATGGTGTATGCTTGGTCTTTGTATTTTTGATACATCATTCTTGTGATTTATAGTCATTTCTTTTCAAAAATCTATTTTTGGCAAAGAACAAGAGTCCATATTTGAACTATAATTTATTGGAATTATTATTTGAGTCACATGAATGGAATTTGGTGGAATCCTGAGTCGGTCTCTCTCGATATTGTGACAAACCTTTTGTATATATATTTTCTTTATTTTTAGTGTTTTCTATATTTTAAGTCTAGAACCCAATCTTATCGAGTCCGAGTTGAACGAACTTTACTACCACTTTTAAAACTACATCACCTACCCAAAATAGTCAACCCATCATTTGCATTTGCACGTGCACATAAAAATGTCGAATTGGTATTATAATAGCCAGTACAATGAATATCCGACTGAGCAACATGGACATTATCCTTATTATGACCATATTGTGAATAGTGGTTGGGAACGCCATCCTTTTGAAGGATATGGGTCATACTATTGTGATCCCAATTACTATCCGCATGCACACTGGTCATACAAGCAGAATTCTGATGTACTAGAGGAGACACGTAGGATACCTGAGTCAACACGTAAGTTACATGAGTCGACATATAGGTCAGCTGAGACAAATAACTTAGTTATGGACGAAAGTAGTGAACCTTCTTTAGAAGATACCCTCAAGAGGTTAAATGAAAATTTAGATCCAGCATTAAGAGAACTTTCTTTAGAGGAGACCCTTGAGAGGATAGCCGAGCCGACACGTAGACTTGAGTTAGAGGCACAAGAAAGAATTGCTCGAAATAATCTTAATTTCCAATACAATGTTTCCAATAATACCCTTGAAAATGAGGATAGTTATTTACATAATCAAGATGACGAGGTTAGAATTGGTAACACTACTTATTTAAATGAGGTTCAACCATTTTCATGTTATTATAATGATAAGGATAGTGTTGATGAAGAATTTGAAATATGTAGGCACAGTGATCAGGAATTTGCTACTCCAATTGAGCTTTATAATGATAATTTTACTTCTAGTTCAAATCCAAATAATTTTAATGATTATTCACCTTTCAAAAGGACGAAGATTTGACTAAAGATAACACTTCCTTAGATGATGTAGTATTTTCTTTTGATTATGAAGCCAAAGATGGTTTAGAGGAACGGGTATATTTTGAGTCTAGCGATTTAGAAACAATAGACTTAAAAAAAGAAAATGAACTCGTAGAGATGAGTGAGGATGTACCTGGCTTAGAAGAATCAATTGACCATTTTCAGGAATCAGACGACCTTGAAATTAGGGAGGTTGTGACTAGTCTTCCTGGATACAATGAAAACACTAAGTTTGGGGGTGATTATCATTCTCCATGTGCTTTAACTCTTAGAAAGGTCCCTCACTTGGGACTTAACATATATGCCTCAACCATTTTACAAGATTATCTTCATACACGTTTTCCCGAACCTCATGATGTCCAGAGTGAATCTCAGTTGTTAGAAACCTATCCTCTGGTTGATGTGGTTAACCCAGGCTACGATACAAAAATTGACTTTGTTTTCCCACCAAAAACTTTTCTCTCAATTGTGGGAACATATGAGTTATAAGTGTGTCAGTTATTAAGTTTTGAGACTAACCCTAATTACTTTAGGATATTAGGGTCGACACATTTGTTTAAGGAAGACCACCACTCTAATTGTGGTCAGCTGTAAGTCAAATTTGATTGACTTTAAGGATCCGCAATTATTTAGGTTATTATTATGTGTTTCTAAGTTTTTATTTGAGTTTTTCCAGACTCTAGAACCTGAACATTCGGATCTAATTTATGAGGAAATTCAACCCATGAAAATATGTTATCTAGACCCAGTTATAGAATCTGAACCTGAACCACAACTAGATGTATTTGTCTTAAACAGGAAACTAGATAAGGGTGTGCTTTATTTGTTAATTTTCTTGGCATGTTGCAGATTCCTTTAACTTGTGATAGCCCTATTTGGTTTTGGTGATCCGCAGTTATTCCGGCTATTACTTTATGATTCTAAAAGGTGACTAATCCTTTCTTAGTCTGGCTGAAGACTTTAAACTTAGCACTTCTTGTGAGGTATCCCAATATCCATGTAACACGGTAATATCTTTCCTTATCTCTTTTGTTTTAAATAAAAGTTTCTCCTTATTCATGCTTTTAATTTCATCTTTAGAACATTGAGGACAATGTTAGATTTAAGTTTGGGGGTATGGGAGAAACTTTTTAGTTGCATTGTTAAACTCCAGAGCCTAGAAATTTATGTTTATTAAGGATGGCACTAACCAATCTAAGTGGATGGAAGCATCTTGGTTGTAGGAGTTGAGGAACCAATCTGATTAGATGTAAACATCTAAAGAGTCTATTCATAAAAGCACAGAGGTCAGGTGTTAGAAATAACATGGTAGTTTCGCCATATCTCGTTGAGTCCTTTTCACTTCTGTTTTTATTTTATTTTATTTTTAAAATATGTTTCTCTAAGTGATTAGGTGGGGCTAACGAATCAAGTTGTTACCATTGCTAAGGTGAATTAGAGTGATTGAGATACAAAAAAAAAGTGAAAAGAAAAAGAAAAAAAAAGTGAAAAAAAAAAGTAAAATGAAAAAAAAAAGAAAAAAAAAAGAAATTGAGACCAGACCATCAGACCAAACGGAATAAAGTGTTCAATAAAATCAACTGCTGGTTCCCTTGTATATGCCAGCTGAGTTTATCTAGAGTTAGGATTGTCGAAAACTAGTTCCCTTGTATATGCCAGTTGTGTTGATATTAGTCAGACTAGTATCTCAGTCCATTAGGATAGGTTCATTTTGGCAGTGGCCTTCTGACATATATGAGAAACACCGTTCCTCTAGTAAACATCAAAACCATCTATGTTTTTCTATATCCATCTCTTAATCTATCTATGTGATTTGTTGACTCCGAATATTGATGTCCATAGTGCGACTATCTGAGTAGAGCTCTGTCACTTATATATGAATTTTAGTATGCTTGAGTGGAAACTCGTGTACAACAATTGGAATTTCGCATCAGGGTACTTCCTCTTGTAGTCAATAATCATGCCAAGGAGATTCTTTAGTGCCTTCCAAGGTTCTATGTAGATAGTTAGGGTCTGGAGTATAAAGGTTTTGTGGGTATATCTCTTGTAAACCCTCCCGAGACTATAACTCGACCACTAGGACCACCTAGGGATTTAAAGGCTTATTGCATACTCTAAATGCAATCGACGATGCCTGCGACAGTGAGTTAGGATTTTATTTTCGAGTCAAGTGACGAATTAGCCGATAATAACTCGATTAGTTTAACGTGAACGTTAATTAATAGGAATTAATCTAACAACGAACTAGATGCGAAACTAGTATCGTTAGATAGGTCTCGAAAAGTTAAGCGAGATGGACTACTCGAACGTGTCAATCGGATACCAGATGAAGGAGTAATCATCAGATTTGTTGAAGGGAAAAATAGTCAACTTGAAGTTTAGCTGCCTTGGCTGCCCGTATTAAGTTTTCGAGTGCCTTTAGTATTTGCGGCCGGCTTATCTACACCAAATCGGAAGAGAAACTCATTTTCCTCTTCCAGGGGGTTAGTCCACGAGTAAGTTGGAGGGAGTTTAATGTATTTTGAATCTTGGGGATTTTGAGGGAGTGTAAGAGATTATTGGGAGTTTGAGAGAGTTTGGTGTGTCGAGTGTAGGGAGTTTGAGAGACTCTCCCAAAATCTCTACTTTTTTGAGAGATTTGGAGTGAGGCAAAAATACACTATAAACTCCCTAGAACTCCCAAGAAAAAACAAACTCCTTATCATTCTAATTTTTACCACTAACAGGGAGTTTAAGAGTTTCTTTCAAACTCCCCCACGACTAACGGGGTTTTCTAGGGAGTTGGGGAGACTCTTCTAAACTCTCCCACGACTAACGGGGATTTTAAGAGACTCCTTCGAACTCCCTCACGACTAACGGGAAAAAACACAACTACACCCAACTCCCCCAACTCCCTTGAGGACTAACACCCTGTTCGTCTCTCTTTCTTCTTATTTCCTTCTTCTCGTCTCTTCTCTTTTCAGTTCTTCAGTCGAGCGTTGGTTTGAGAAACAAATCGGTGATTAGGATATTGTATAAAGAGCAGATGGGTTGCACTGATTGTTTTTGATGGAGTCGAAGTTAGTTTAAGCTTGGGAGAAGAAGATTTTGATGTTGTTGTGAATCAGAAGATGGGGTATTTGTTTAGAAGTTACTGGGGAATCTTAAGAGATGAGGAATTAGATTGTGGTGGTGTTCTGATAGAGAAGTTAATAAGGAATCGAGAAATGACAGTGATAGAAGATCTAGAACAGTGATTGTGAAATTAGGGTTTCATGATAATTGCAAAAGAGGATGAGAAGATGAAATTGATAGTTTAAATAAGTGATTAGAGATGGGTTTTTTCTTAATTTTGGTTTGGTTGAAGCTGTAAGATAGTTTGATGATCGAATCAAGAAGTTAGGGTTTGAGTTAGGGTTCATGTGGATAAAAATTAGGGATTTGGGATTCGTTTTAATGATGATTAAGAGGGAATTAAAGATGTGTTTTACCTGATTAGAGTTTAAGGTTGAAGGATCGATCAAAGTTTATAGTTAGGGTTATGATTCTGTTTGGGTGAAGATTTTGAGAATTGGCCGTGAAGAACTGTGGATTAGGTGTTAGATGGTGATGAGATGAGTTGAATCAACCTAAAGAAGAGGTTGATTGCAATTGGGGGAGAGAGTCTTTTGAGGTAATTTACTTCTTAGTATCAGTAAAGTTTTTGATTTCATTTAAATGAATTATGGATGTTGATAAAGATATATTGAAACTGAAATTGAAATTGAGATAACTATAGAATGAATTGATCTTGTTGAAGTTTTGGGATGAATGGGGGTGGACCTGAAATGGAACTTTTATTGATGGATATTTGTGTATGAATTGGGTTAAGGAAGGTGTTGTTGTTTAGGTTTGAGTGGACTGAAATTGTTATGGTTTGGGTGTTTGAGTAGATGATGTATATGAGTTTTGCAGTTATGGAGATTACAGGTTGTAATTGGTGGTGTAGGCTTGTAACTGTTGGATACAGAACAGTGGTTGAGATTTGGAGTTGTGTGTGTTACAGTGGTGCAGATTGTGTTGTTTCATGGAATCGAGATGTTGCTGACATAATATTGATGAAGCTGAGGTTGAGCTTAGTTTATTAGTGATTGTAGAATTGTAGATTGTATTCCTGTGAAAGCTTGGAAGCTTGCAACTACTGCAACTGCAGGTAATCAAAGTTATTGTTTGTAAATGATTTATGAAGTTTAAGTTAAGGTTATGTATTGTTGTATTGATTGATTGTTAGGACTGATTTGAGATAGATATTGATATTGTTAGAGAAGGGTTGGAATGAAGTCTGTAATAGAGCTTTGGCCTATCTGACTGAGCTTATTCATTCTGACTCAGATTAGTTCTTGTCTGACTCAGTATCTGACTGAGTTGAATCGTGTTGACCCACTGAGTTACCTGTCTTGACCTGGGTTGACTCAGTTGACCGATTTAGACTTGACCATTTGACCAGGACTTGACCTTGACTGGACGTTTACTGTTCATTAACCCTTTGACTATTATTGACCGTTAGTTGACACTGTTGGACCAGGCTTTAGATTAATGGGCCGGTTTATCATACTTGGGCTTAGTAACATGTAATATTAGTTTGATATTTTGGACCCCTTATGGTCCGAGTTAGCCTCTGACTTCTTCTACAAAATTGTAGATATTCGTAAGACCTATCTGATGGACTGTAGATACAACCCAATTCAATTAGTACATCTTATTTATGCTAAAGATAGAGAATGGAAAGGTGTAGAACCATAAATGGGCTTAGAACCATTAGATACACTTGTATGATTCTTGTGTGAACCATTTTGGCTAGATTCTTAGAGTTCTTGTGTGATTAACAGTTAGTCATTAACAACGATCGATTCAAAGGATGAACCAGTGAATCGTGGATTTCGAGGTAGGCGAGGCTTGTTATCAAAAGAGGTGGGAATACATTTTACTTTTTTGAAACCATTGTTGTTCCTTTTATAAAAATTTGTATTTAACAAACTCATGCATTCCGTTTGTGCATTCCATGCATTGTTAGTTTGCATTATGATTGTTGTGTTGATTCTTTGAATCTTTCCATGATTTGGAAAGGACTTGTATGTTTGTTGTCATCAAGAACTGTTATGGGAAATGAGAATTTCCACATGTGGTATATAGGATGCGCTCCTTCACATTTATACCTATTATAAGTTTATTCGGCGTGGAATTGGCATCAATATTAGTATTCGGTGTGGAAGTGGCATCAATATTATACATTGTTTGACGAAGGAGTTTGTCCATATACATATTTGTGCATTCCAGTGACTTAGTCACTTTGATGTTTGGGAAAACGTGTATTGTTTTCCGAATTTTGCTCATGATTTCTTTAAAGTTAAATGTTCCACCTACGGGTCACCCCTTTTAGGGATGATGTGCTCACCCATTCCCATTTTCAGTTTTAGAGAAGATCAGGGTTGCGCAGTGGAAGCTTTGTGGCGTTGAGTTTTCTGCTATGTTTATTATGTTGTATATTCTATTTTCAAACCAAATGACAATTGTATATGTATCATTTGAGATGAATTCTTATTTATATATTTCTGGGCGGGGGTAGTTTTTGGGTTAAGCTTTGTAGCAGATTTCTTAATTGAATGTTTAAGTAAATGATTTAGAGTCTTAATGCCTCTTTATATAGTTAATCTCTTGTTTTGTCAGCTTCTAGCTTAGGGGGCGCTACATAATAGATGTATTTATGTGTCTATATTAGTGTCAATTCTCTGTAATGTTAGTACTCGATTTTGCGCTTATTTTGGTGTTTTATGTCTTTGTATGTGTTTTTTGAGAAATAAGATTTTGCGGCGAAATTGGCTCGAAAAGTGGTTTTTGCTCTTTTGGGAGAAAACTACTAAAGACACCCCTCATTTGGATAAGGGACACCTCACTGCTAAGGGGCACCTCACTGCTAAAGGGAGTCCAGTGCTGGATAGGGGCCATCCTCATCTTTATCGTTCAAAATGGAAAGTTGGCGGGAAAAATGGATGCTCGTCTGCGAACTTCCCTGGATCGAGTTTGGTGAGGTTTGAACGGGATTATCTTGCTGGATTGGACTATATTGGTATATTAGAGCTAAACAGGCTTGGTAATGGGCTCGGATTAGAGAAAAGAAAAGAGCTGTGTCCATGATCTTCTCGGCTCAGGTAAAAGAAAATAGCGAACCTCCCTGGATTGAATTTGTTAGAGTTTTGGGCAGATCCGATTGATGCTTTGGATTGGTAACGACGTGTAAAGACTAAACAGATATGGTAATAACTTCGGGTTCAATTAAAAAGGAAGTATTTTCGAGTTTTTGTGAAACAGGGAAGAGAATATTTCGAGTCTCTATTTTGTTCTTCGGTTGTATATTTAGAAGTTCCGGTGAAAGAAAGGGAGGATATATTCTCTGATTCGATTCCTTTGTATCTTGGGATAGCTTTGAACAACCCACAGTGACTTGGCCGTGAAGAGCAAGAAAAGAATCGAAGATTTTAGAGAGTTTTAACCGGATTGTGGGTATATAAAAAGGTGTTTTCAAGTCCCAAAGGAGGTATCGAGACTTTGGGGCAAGCTTGGGATGAAGGAAGAAGCCACAGAACCGGAGCAGAGAAGTGCAGGCGAGTTGCAGAAAGCACAGTCGGGGAAGAAGAAGACAGAACCGTCACCTTTTCTTTCAAAACTGTAGCTATTTTCCAACAATTACTTCTGTTACGCTTTTCTCTATAACAGTATTCTCTGTAACAGTGAGTTTATATCAGCGACAAACCCGCTGCTTTATTAGTTCTCTCTTGTTTTTCACCCTTTTGAGCTATGAACACCTATTTTAAGCACGTGAATAACATGAGGAGCTAAACCCCAACACTGGAAAAATGGAGGAAGTCATTATTTACGCATGTGGTAATTGTATTTAATTCTTATATGACTTTTGCACTATTCTAAATTGATTTATGATTTTTCTTGATTATTTGTGATTTTGTCTGATAGTGTATGCTTAGTCTAAGAACTTTTGATGCATCATACTTATGATTACATCTAATACTTTATAAAATCTATTTTTGGCAAAGAAAGAGTCAATATTTGTTATCTTATAAGCTATAATTCTCTAGAATTAATAGTTGAACCACATGAATATAAGAATTGGTGGAATCTTGAGTCTCAGTCTCTCGTAATCCTGTTACCATCTTTTTTATATATTTATTAGATAAAGTCTAAAATCGAGTCTTTACAAGTCTGAGTTGAACGAACTTTTACTACCACTTTACAACAGCATTAAAAAATTACATCACTAAACTACACTTTCTATCCTAATCCGAGATTTAGCTATAAGTAGAATAGAAATCAAGACTTATAGTTTTGGCAATTAAACTTGACAACAAGCTTGAGATAGCAATGCTTGCGAGTTCGAAGGATCAGTGCTTTAACAATCTCCCTCTTTGTTAATTTTAATGACAAAACTATCAATACATATGGAATACAAAATAAATAAACTTTGTACCTCTCAATTCAAATGCTTGAATTCCTTGGTTCTTCAAAATTAGTCGAAATCTTCATCACTTCCAAATTCTCCAGTGATTCTGAATGTTTTCATCTCATCATCATAGTTGTTGAAGATTCGTAGCTATAACAATGAGAAAAAAATAGCTCTCAATCATTGTTATACAGTGTCATAGTATTATTACACAACATTAAAGTCCAATTGTATCAAAACTTTGACAACAATACTATGGTGATATGTATCACTCCCCTTTAGTCAATACTTCATCTCACATGAAAACCACTCCCCGTTACATAATGATCCGTAAACCATATGTATTTGTAGTGTGAACTACACATTAATTCTCCCCCTTTTTGTCAATAAAATTGGCAAAGGTACGAAAATTAGTGGGATACTTCATGACCAAAAGAGAACATATCAACTTTGTTTACCTGCAATCATATAGTCGAAACTAAATGCATTCATCAAGGAGTTTATAAAGATACAAGATAACTCCTAAAATATTCCACAACCGCACTCCCCCACAAAGATTTGGCAATTAAGCACTTCAAATAAGAACTCTCCCCCATTAAATGTCATTCCCGAAAGAACAACAAGAGCGACCTTACTTTTACAAGAAAAGAAGGATTTCTTTGGACATTAACAAATCACATGAAACATGAATTTGTATCCAGAAAACTCAATTAAATTAACCACAAGGGAACCCATGATTAATTTAATCGGAAATGGTCAACATATGAGAACTTAAGGAGCCATACAATACTTTCACATAGAAGTGGATCAGGGAAAGATCAATACTGCGGAATATTCAAAGATTCGTTCTATTTTACATCAATATTTGCATAATGATATCATAGACTTAATCTTTCCAATCAAAACTTCATCCTATCTTCCATCAATATTTGCATAATGACATAATAGACTTAACTTTTGTTGTCAAAATTCCATTCTATCTTTTATCAATATTTGCATATAGACATATGATAGACTTGACTTTTGAGAAAATATGGGACAATCATGGTTCACGTAAGCAAACACACATATCCCATAACAAGTTGCAACATATAAAACCATAAAGATTAATACTGCAAAATCATCTGCCAAATAAACTATAGAATTTAAATAAATAAATCTAAAAACATTGCAAGATGAAAATCGTTGGAAATAGCTATGTGTACTCACAATAATTGCTATTCCAAACCCTAGTTATCCATCTTAAAACAAAAGAATAAATTCTCATAAGAAGTTTCCTAGACATTAAGAAAAATAACAAACAAAGATCAAAAGACTCCTTAACCAACAAAACCGATCATGAAAGGAAATCAAAGACCACTTCCGGAACCCCTATGAGTCTTGATACCTTTGAGCTTGTGACTGACAGCATCCACTGCTTCTTCAGAGAAGATATCCTCATTTAGAAGATCTTTAACATGTGTCTTCGTGAGAACAAGGTCTGAATTAACCTTTTCCAACTCAATTCTTAACACATCAAGACCCTTCATGGTATCAACGAGTCGCAGTTTTGCTTCCTCAAAGTATTTAAGAAAATCATTAACCACATCAGCAGAAATTTCTTCATCGTCCTCAATGTCTAAATAATTATCAGGAGATTGACAAAAGGAGTCCTCAACTTCTACAAAGGTTCTTTTCTTCTTTACATTGAAACCGAAATATATAGCATTATCAACAGAATCTTCTGGCAAATCCCAAGAACAAGGTGGAGAAGACATTCTTGATAATAGAAAACCTAGAGTGAGATAACTCAACTCAAAAGGATGGACATATAAACGGTTTCTCAAAAAAATTTAGGATTTCCAAAGTTGATTTGTGACAAGTAACATGAGTACTCGTACGCACACAACTTGACCCATAGATGAAAAACAATGCAAAACAAGAAACTAGTTCGGAAAGCAATATTCTGCTTTTTGCTAAGTGAATATTTTCACACAACTCAGCTCAATAAATTTTATATTCTCATAAGAGAAAAATCTAGAGCATGACTGAAGCATTTTGTGACTCATTAAAACTTCAAGAAAGAAAAATGATAGAAACAAATACAGATACTTGTGTAAAAAATGTCCGTGAATGATGATCCAGCTAAGAACGACAAGAGAATAGCTGGACAATCAGAAAACATTTTGACAGCAAGTATACCTGATCACATCTCACTCAACCAGTTTTTTTTTTGAGTGAGGTTCCAAACTTGTGATTAATTAGCACAAGTATGAGCATTGCGCTCATCAAGTGAACGTTGTTCACAGTTAAACCTTTTTTTCCTTGTTTTGAGAGGAAAAGCTTCTTAATGTGAAAAGTTATCATAAAACTTACTATCATCGAAATTCGACGCATAATATGGATTCTTACCTGAAGAGTTTTGATCAGAGGAATTGGGTAGCCTGTTTATGAGCTCTTTATATCCTTCAATTATCAAATTTAGGTTGTCTTTCACATCTCCATTTTTGCTTCCTTCTTATGATACTTTATTCACATCAAGGATAACAACATCTCCATTTTAACCGAAGAAGATCCTTGAACTCTTCTTGGACGATTTGTGTTAAGATGGCTTTTGCTATCTTGAACATTCGAGGAACAAGTAGAACTGATTTTCCTGGAAGGATTCACAGGGTGAGTACTACAAAAAATTGGTTTAGACATACGAATGTCAGTTACACCTTTGAGAATTAAGTCTAAGGTGTGTTGAAGTTGAACAATAGAATTGTCATTCAACCTAGGTTTCCTCATCTGTTCAGCATGTCTTTTTGAATTACAAAAAAGACACACTTTCTGATCACCTGAGTGATTAGAGTGAACAGACTTAACACAATCATTGTGAGATTTCTTCCTTCCGTGTGATGTGGAGACATGCACATCTTTTTCAACAGGAAGGGATTGTGATTTAGCTTCTTGGATCGAAGTCTAAGTTGGGTTAGAAGCAATTGGTATGGTGGAATCTTCAGAACATCCTTGAATAGAGAGTTTACTGAAAAGACGTTCAATTTCCAAAGTATCCTCGTTGAGTTTAGCTTCTAGTAAAGTTCGTGAAGAACAGACTAAGGCATTTTCTTCATGGAGAGCCTTCAATATAGAGTCACGATCATTTACCATAAGTGCATTAAATTTGTGTTTCCACCGATTGATTTTACCAGCCTGGATTCTAATAATTTTTAAAATCACACTCTCTTTGCCTGCTTCCCTTTCTTTAACAAAGTCAGACTGGTTTAGAAGGTAATCAGGGTAACACTTATCATTACATGTCTGTTTCGTAGGAACAGAATGTTCATCTATATGTGAGATTGAAGAATCTTTATCTTTAATAGATTTTAACGAAACAAAACCTTTGTCTCTGGTGGCGTGTTTATCAGAAATAGCACAACTGTCTATAAAGTCGATCAGATCACTACAAACACAGACTTATAAGGTCTTAAACGTGTTTTCCTTCTCTGATACCAATTGAAAAAGCGGGGGTCTAACAACCACACCCAATATTTCACTTAGCAATATGTATGGACAAACTCCAATATAATTCCAAGAGAATCAACTAGACAGTCAGACTCAATCAATGGAAATATATCCAAGAGTTATATCTCTATTTTTCAATTCAATCTGCAATCAAACAAATAGGAATTTGCAAGGCCGATTGAATATAAGAAATAACTTGGACGATATCAAAAACCAATATCCAAGTGTCAATCAATTTAATCAACAACCAAAGGTTGGATTCACAATTGATTGAACTTATGCACATCCTGTGATATTTCAATTATACAAACAAATATAATGCGGAAAAGAAATAACACAGACACCAGAAGTTTTGTTAACGGGGAAACCGCAAATTCAGAAAAACCCCGGGACCTAGTACAGATTTGAACAACACTGTATTAAGCCGCTACAGGCACTAGTCTACTCCAAGTTAACTTCGGAGTGGAATGTAGTTGAGCCCTAACCAATCTCACACTGATCAAGGTACAGTTGCGCTCCTTACGTCTCTGAATCCCAGCAGGACTCTACGCATTTGATTCCTTTAGTTGATCTCACCCACAACTAAGAGTTGTTACGACCCAAAGTCGAAGACTTGATAAACCAATCTGTTTCCCACAGATAAACCTATGAGTTTTGTTCCGTATTTTGATAAATCAAGGTGAACAGGAAACAATTGATATACCAGACTTATAATCCCGAAGAACAGCCTAGAAATATCAATCACCTCACAATAATCTTAATCATATGGTAGCGAAACAAGATATTGTGGAATCACAAATGATGAGACGAAGATGTTTGTGACTACTTTTTATCTCGCCTATCGGAGATTAAATCTCGAGCAAATCTTAGAGAAGATAGTACTCAATCACGATAAAAAAAACAACAAGATCAGAACACGCAACTACAAAGAAAATAGTTGGGTCTGGCTTCACAATCCCAATGAAGTCTTTAAGTCGTTAACCTACAAGGTTTTGGAAAAACCTAAAGTTAAAGGAGAATCGACTCTAGTCGCAACTAGTATCGCCCAGAAGGTGTGGGGATTAGGTTTCCCAGTTGCTAGAGTTTTCCTTTATATAGTCTTCAAATCAGGATTTTAAATCAATGCTACCTTGGTAAAAAAGCATTCAATATTGACTGTTAGATGAAAACCTGATTAGACTGAAGCTAATATATTTCAACCGTTAGATCGAACTTATTAGCTTGTTACACCACTACACCATTTTCCGGAATAGCATCAGCTGCATGCCGTTGCAAAAGCGACTTGCAACAGAAGCGTGCCGTTGCAAAATGGACTTGCAACAGAAGCAAGCCGTTGCGAAAGTTGGCGTTGCATATATTTTATAACAGCTCTTAAGCCGTTGCGAAAATTATAACAAAAAACTTAGAACGGCTAAACTTAGCCGGACCGGGATTTATTATTCTGGTTTTAAATTTAGCTACAGTTTATGGCCGTTACTAAAATTTTGCAACTTGGAAAAGAAGTCAAGTCAACTTGTCGTTGACTTAGTCAAGAGTTCCCTATAACATTTTCAGGTCAAATCCAAGCCAAACAAATACTACTGAGAGACACATTGAATGTGCACTAAACAACAAAGTCTTCCATTTGAACAGTTTATTCTGTCCAATAACATACAATCAATATACCCAATGAAGTTCAGTTTCTAAACTCAGGCCGATCAGAACCTCTACCTTACCACCTGGTTCATCCACTTCATGCTTCAAAACTACATCTTTAGACTTTAGATCATACACTTTAGCGCGCGCAGGGGCAGAACTATCAACTTGCGTACGAGAAACTGGGCCAACAGCACGAACCCGTCCCCTAGAATCCTTTCCAAATGCTTCAATCAATGCATCTATGTTTGCTGCGGGAGTACCCGCATCTTGCAACTCTTTGATCAGTTTTTGCTTCTTCTGAATCCAAAATTTAAAATTTTGGATTTATAAATCACGATAAATAGTGTGTGTATAATTTCAGAAATGATATAAATGGAAAATAAGCTTACTTACAAAGTATGGTTCTGCACTAGGTAAAATTCCCCCACCCTCTTGTGTATGAGCTTTCACCCATACATCGGAGGTACTGACTTCTACTCCAGGATTGACGCTCTCCTAAAACACAAATATAATGAATCTGTGAATATTGATCAACCATTATTTTCTGTAAGCAAGGTTCACACACAATGGAAAAGTATTAAATAAAACGAATCATACAGTATTGATGTAGAGACGTGATACAACCATGTGTCAACAATAAACATGAACCAACAGGTTCTGTTATTGGTTCATACCTGGGTAACTCTATTAACCATTGAATCATCAGCTCCTTAGTGAGTACATGGCAGTCTCTCAAATCAAGGATGCTTTGCACAACTATCAGACGATAAATGACGTGTTACACTGTTTAGCTTAAGAACAATCCCCAGAGTTAAGAATAAAACATGCTAGTTGATTTGACAACAATGAAACTTCTCAAATAAACATCTAACCTCAAAGCAACTCGATTCTTCAGTTCTGGCATAACTTCTCCAGCTCTGCCATGATGCAAGCAATGCCTTGTCAGCAAAAGTAAAGGAATAAAACAACAAATGAGTCAAATCAAGCATATCAAACTAATCAGAGACAATAAAGATCACAGACTAACATTCAAAAACACAGAACGAAAAAATAACACCCACATTTTGCATATAAGCAATCCATCACTGCTTCCTCATAGCAGAACTTGGAGCATCTCCCACTTTCATATGCAGAACAAAAGAACACACAAGGTATCAAATGGAGCAGTGATTATCAAGGTATAAAAAGCTTGATTCTTATCCAATTATACTGATAACTTAGAAAGGATCACAAGATTCACAACAGAAACTTCTAATTATATACAACCACAAGGTAAGCTGACTGCTAAAACTGTTACTTCGTCTCTATACAGGTAAACTGCATGCATGATATTCATGGTTCCTTTGGTTGTCTCCAGTTCCAGGTTACCTGCACTTTGATAATTGTCATCGCTAGTGTACTGTAAATATATTTACTAAATAAATATACAATTTTCTTAACATTTCTGTGATTACCCGTGAGAGATTTGATTTGATTTTGGCGCAAGCGATAACCAATACCACTAATTGTACCCCAAGAAAAAAAGAAGGCAGGTAAATATTCTCTGTAAAAACATACCTTCAACCTCCTTTACCACTCTTGCTTTGTTTTTTTCAGCCTCCATGAGCACTCTTTCTTTGATACCTTTGGCAGCAAACATCTCTGAGCTTTTCTTTGCATCCGCCGTATTGATATCACCCTGTTTCTTCCCTGTCGAGTTCCAAAAACACGTTATCAATCATCTGCAACATGTAACTACAGTTTTAGCTATGCAGCTACCTGAATTATATACTTTCATGAACAATAGTTATAAACTGAATATTAAATAACCCAAGTAACTGAAATGATTTAGCAATACAAGTTTTCGAATTCTGACTTAAGAAATTGAGCTCGCTTTTTATGTTTCGCTTCTGCTTGCATCTCATACCAGCTTGAAATCCCCAAGAGGTAGATATACTCCCTGTTACCAATATAAATTAAGTAATAACTCATCATGTAAAATCAAATTATGATACATCAGATTAATTTTTAAAACACTTATCTAATCACGTATCTCCTATCGTAAGCACTGCAGACCACGGGTCCCTCATTGACTTGTGGCTGCAAATTTGAAGTTGTACAAACCCATATCCAAATCACATCCTTGGATTGAATCAAATTAACATAGGTTATATATACATGCGAAATGAGTTACCACTATATCGTCATTCATGAACCTCAAAGCAACATTAGAGGCAGATAATTCTTCATAACCTTTAAAATTGAAATAAACAAGATTGCAAGTCCAACAATACACGGAGGGGTGAAAAGCAAGAGTTTTTAAATGGGGTCATATTACCTTCTTGCAGATCACAAACTACACACATAGAGAATGGTGTACATAATATAAGAACCAAATAAAAGCAAATGGCAAGCACAACCAATATAAACAACAATAAATGGTAGTGAACCCTTTGGGAAAATAGCCCCCAGCCAAAAAATATAACTGTCCATCCATATTTGAACAAAGTTCATCCATTTATAAGCAATTCACACACTATACCTTCTCTTCTCGTTATTTACCAGCAATAGTAAACACCTGGAGTCATTTCCTGAAACTCAAACAATAAGATTCAGTCATCATGGTTTGAAATTTACACACTTCACACGAAAGAAAAAACAAAACTCCAAACCCAAAATTGAACCCCAATATTCAAAATTCAAAACCAAAACAAAACACACAACTCAAATCAACATCAACACATAGAAAATGCAAACCAATCCTCAGATTCATCAAAAATGCCCAAAAATAAATAAATTGAACAGCCTAATCAATCCTCAAATTTCACTGAATCTAATACAAATCAAAACCTAAATCATAAAATTCCGAGAATAACTAAACATGATTTCATGGGGACTCACCTAAAAAAATTAGAAACTGCAAACAACATGATATTCATAACGAATCCTCCAAAACAATTGCAAACCCTAACTTTTCCTGTATAAAATCAAGCACGAGAATATTGAAGAGAAAACAGTGGTGGGTTTTCAAGGATGGATTGAAGAACAACATAATCAGGAGAAAGATTTCTCTCGAAGGTTTAATGTTGGTAGGTTTACAAGAGAAAGATTGAAGAAAAATGGTTTTCACGGAAATTTTTTAGAGAAAATGGTTTTTGTTTAATTGGTGTACTCATAGTGGTGGTGTTTTGACAATAGCAGAAGTGAGAGTCATAATTTTTTTTTTTTTGAAGCAGAGACTGAAATTGAATGAAGGTGAGGGAAGGAGAGGGATAGACGAGACTAATAGAGGAGAAGTGTTTTCTCTTTTGGGATAAATATAGGGTTGAGGTGAAATATTTGATCAAACCGTCCAACTATTTTAGAGCAAATCTCAACCGCAGAAGATGGTGTTGCCATCCACTCAAACTTGTCGCACATGTGGAATTCTAGTGTTACCTTGCACACAAGCAGGAAGCATATGTGGTATGGTCAGCTGTTGCGAATTGCGACACGGCTCAAACATTCGCAACGGATGTTAGCTGTTATAATTTCGCAATTCCTTGTTGCAGTTGCTAATGTTTGAGCAGTTGCGAATTTAGTTGCGAATTCACAACCGCCTAAGAGCTGTTGCAAAATTTTGTTGCTAATCGGGAAAAATGGTGTAGTGCACACAAATGAAAAGTGACTTCATTTAGATATGAGTAACTGTACCTAAATGTGTGCACCTTGTTGGCTCAACAATAGTTAACCGAGGTTAGCCATATGAATACTTTCATATCAACCATATTCATCTTAACCATAACTAGTTCAAATGACTCAAATGAAACTAGTTTTAGAGTTTTTCAATTGTTTATATTCTCATAGAAGTATACAAGACACAATTGAAGCAAAATAGATTTTGATTCACATGAATCAATTCATGAATGTTATAGCCACGGTTTGCAAAAGATTACATTCTTTATTATATAAATGTATTAGTTCATGAACAAACCAATTTTAGAACATAACCTACTCAAGTATGCAAACGGGTACGCATAATTAAGTGGTCGGTCTAAGTTTGGGTTTGCCAGTATGCGAACGGGTACGCATACCTTGCAAACTCAGCAGAATTTCCCGGAACTGAACCTCACGTCAGTACGCATACCGATATGCGTACAAGGTTCCCGGACTTTCACTAAACCAACCAGTACGCATACGGGTATGCATACTATGGTTCCCGGACTTGGATTTCATATATGCAAGTACGCATACTATGTAACATACAATCATGGTTAAAACTCCATTTTAATCATTGAAACATTCTCGGAAAACGATAAATAGTTGTCTCACACAAACTATTACCTTCAAAACAATTTTCAAGTGATCGAATGATCAATACGAAACATTCTGAGTCTACATCAAATGCTGTCTCACACAAATCATGTAAGATGTTACCAGGTGATTTTCACATGATCATCTTTTGACGTTCGTCAAGAATATAAGATGAAATTGGTTAAAGCGAAAGCTTACCAACACATATTTTGAGAAATATGTAAGCTAGTTAAACTCAGCTCAAAATATCAAATGTGTATAATCGAAGTCTATATAGCTATACGACTTTTGTCTCAAATATGAGATAAAGTAAATAAACTTTTGAGTGATAGATGAGTTCAAGTCTCCATATACCTTTTGTTGATGAAGTTCCACAAGCTCCCCTTAGTAGTTCTTCGTCTTCAATCAATAAACGCCGTGAAGTCTAATGCCCAACTACACTTTCTATCCTAATCCTATACTTATCTATAAGTAGACTAGAAATCAAGACTTATAGTTTTGGCAACTAAAATTGACAACACGATTGAGATAGCAACGCTTGCGAGTTCTACCAAGCAGTGCTCTAACAGGTGGTGGATGTGTTGGGACCTCCAATTTGGGTATTTCTTTACCTAATGCGACAAAATCCAACCTTTAGTCGGTTCTGTAACATTCTTGTACCATTGGTCGTATTGGTCTTCATCACATGGCGTAAATTTAGTCTCATACTTTATCCAGTCTTTTCTCTACAGTGATATGTATTTCGATCTATACACGGTAGAAGAATGCGTGGAGGGTTAATTATGTGCCTCTCTAACTCGACCAACTAATTGTCTAGTACATCTCCCCCCACCCCCCATAAAACAAACACCAATATCACTGACAAGACTGTACAACACCATGTGCTGGAGTGAAAATTCTTGCATCCTTAGGGCTTTATCAGTATTGAAATCCTCAAAATACACATACGACATCCGAACATCATTACGTTTGTTCCTAATCAAGCACTGGTATCTCCACAAATGAATTTTATCTCAGCTCATTCATGTTTTGTTTTGGATACCAGTTATCTCCTTCATACCTTACTTTGATTCGAAAACATTTCTTCGTGTGGTCATAAAGTTTTGGTACACCAATGTTGAAATATGTATACCACCAAAGATGAGTAAAAAAACATACAAAGGAAAGTAAACAATATTTAATCTAACTTGCTAGATATTTGTAAACTGATTTATATCCAAAGGAATGTATTATTGTATTTACCTTAACGAGGCCCCATGGACCTTGGGTGTTTGGAAAATCTATGCAATATCGAGACAAATGTACAATTCGGGTAATATAGCAGACCCCCAACCATAACTGACAGCCTTTAACATATCTTGCAATGCCTCTAGCCATATCACTTGAGTACTTGTGCTTGAATTGGGGAAAAAACACGAACCAATTATCCATAAAATAAATATCTTAGCAATTTTTGTATCTTTAGCAGGGTCATACGCTGCGGCATCAGGATTCCATGCAATTCGTTAAATACAAAGTCTTTAAACTGGAAGTATCAATGTCACCACTACTTAAATTCCTATAATTTTGTTGTGTTGTTACCTCAAAGTACAACATATGTGTATCTTTGTATCGGTCTTCTGCCAACCAATCTTATTGGTTAAATGGAACATCATTTCTCACCCAGAAAGTAACCCAAGTAAAAAATATAAATCTAATTGGTGCCTGTAAAAAATTAAAGTTGTTAATTTAATTTTTAAAATACTCATATTGATTGTATAAAAAATGATAAAATCAAAATATATGTGATGAGTGCTAAAAAGTGCATATTTCTATATATTTTTCTTGGCATTTAACTCATCTTTTGTGCATTAATTCTACATTTTATCCCATATTCTGTATTTTCTTTGTTTTCAAGAATAAATATTTTTATTAATTAATTTTGCATTTTTAGGTAATAAATAAAGTTTGGATGAATAGCGGAGCAGAAAAGAGCAGAAAAGTGGTGGAAGCCGATAGGAATCACGCAAGGAAGCCGCGAAGAATGTTGTGCACAAGACCAAAAGGCTAGAAGTGGGCTTGAAGAGGAAGAATTGTTCTTAAATAAGATATGGGCTTGGCATACCCAAGGCCCAAAACCCTCACCCAAACCCATTTCCAATATCCATACCCGCCTTCATATTCAGCCGTCAGATTGGATCATCTCAGCATCCTACGGTCGCTTCATCATAGTGCATCAAAATCTGAAGCTCCTGAAAAACACTTTAGCACCTAACTCCATCTTGAGCCGTCAGTTTCGTTGTACTTCCGCATCCAACGGTCGCTACAAGCTCCCTTGTATCTCGCCGTCAGATTGATCTATCAATTCCACATCCAACGGCTGAGCATCGCAAATCATCAAACTTGTTATACCCGATCAACACCCAAACACCAAATTCCCTATACCCGAACCAAACACACCTTACCCAAATTTCCCATCGACTTCTCCATCTTCTTCCCCTCTCCGTCTGCAGAACCCGTACGCCATCACCACCACCTTCTCCCCTGCCATCTCCACCAAACGCCACCAACAACTCTCTCCACCAAATCAATCAAAACCCATCATCACCACCACGTTCACCAACTCTCTTTCCACCTATTTCATCGATTTCTCAACCCTAGTTCAACTGAAACCCTAGGATTAGAAATTGATGAAATAGATTGAAGCTAGAGACGAGTTGGAGGCATGGGTAGAAACAATTGAGGATGTAGCAGCATGGGTGAGCGCCATTGAGTGTCTAGCAGAGATTAGGTGAGTTTAATTTTATAATTTTGTGAAACCCTAATTTCTGATTTGGGGATTTTTGGGTTAGAGGATTGTAAGTATAAATAGGGACTACGGGTGTTTGATTGGAGGTATGCTGGAATAGCCAGTGTCATTTGGTTTGATTTTGGGAGAACTGGATTAGCCAGTCTCTCCAATTTTTGTGTTGTTCCATTTATGTTCACTGTGATGTTTTATGTTTAATACTATGTGATATTAATGTTTAGTTCCTCAATTGTTCTAAGTTTATCCACTGTTATGTGCTTCCCATGTTATGTTATTGTGTTTAAATTCATGTTTTGTTTCACTGTCAACTGTTAATGTATGTTTATCTTCATGTCTATCATGTTCTGAACCTCAAATGCTAGGATTAGATGAAGCTATGAACCAGTAAGGAGTCAGATCAAATTATGACATTCATGTTGTGTTTGGAATGCTGAGATAGTCTTCATCATGTGCAGCTCATGCCCAATGTTGCTAAGCCCTTAGACTAGTTGTACTTTAATCAGACAATTAGTACTTTGGTAAGTATTTTAGCTGTGATTAGAATATCCCTTAGGTTAATGGTGGATTCAACGTCCTAGTGATCATCCTCTTGTCTTCATTGTTTTCTTATTTCTACTTCACTGTTTTCTTCACATCACTGCCCTTGGCTTAGGCCTTGGTTTATTACACTGTCATTTTATTGTCTTTGCTTCACTGTTTATCTCCATTGTTGTTTGCTGTTTAGTGCCTTTCTTATCACTTGCTATTCACTGTTAGTGGTGGAAGTTTAGGTTAGAATTCATGTAAATTGAGCTGATTGAGAAATGGAGGAATTTAGTGTCCACTGTTGCTTGTGATTGATTGTGCTGTTAAAAGACAGTCAATGCTAGGAGTAAAACAGTTGGACAAGCTTCTTCTCCTTCTATTCCATTTATGTATGCCCTGGAACATAGGCAGGCTAGAACCTCCACCTAGCTCCATTAGGGACAAGGATTTAACCAAAAAAAGCCACTGCCTAGCATCTTTCTTGTTCTTCTTTGTTATCTATCTGTTTTTGTGGCTTCTTATCACTGTTTTTATAGCTGTTTTTATAACTGTTTTGTGCCCTGTTCTTCCTTTGCCTTTGGCCCTTGGCCATTGCCTTTGATTTATCACTGCCATGCCATTGTAAATTCGCATCCTTTTTCCCTGTGTTGCTTCCATGTATATGCCATTGTCACCTTCACCATCATCATTGTTGTTTGTTGTTTGCTTTTGCCATTGTAAATATCCATGTTTTACCTTGGCCTAGTGCTCTGCTGCCTTGTTTAGCTCCAGCTGCACTAGGACTTTTTGGCTTTTCTGCCCTTTTCCTTCCCTGGCCTTGCTGCCAGTTCTCCCCCAGCTGCTACTACTTGTTGTTGTTGTTGCTGCTGCTGTGCACTGCTTCTGCTGCTGCTGAAGCCACCACTGCTGCTGCTCCAGGTCCAGTTCAATTCTGGGCTACAAGTCCAGTCATTACAAAAGCACACTGTATCTGTTTAGAAACCTAAGGCCCAACTCAGTTCAGTTCATTTCAAAGACTACTGAGGCCCAGATTCATTACAAAGCCTAGTTCAGTCTTGGGTTAATCTAGAAGCCCATTGACACTTAAAGCCCAGTGCACTTCAAGACCAACTGAGCCCAAGCTCAGTTCACTTCATTGTCAAACAAGCCTATAATCCAAAGGTACCCTAAGCCCAAAGCCCAAAAGGCTTCATAGTTAACCAACAACAGTTTAGGAGCCCAAAATAGCTAGAAAACTCCAAAACACTCCCGGTCTCTGTGGATCGACCCGTACTTGCACGAGCTACAACTGACGACCGTGCACTTGCGGTATTACTGTAGGCTGTCTTTTGCTCTTATTTTATACATATCCCAAAGCCTACCAATATGACATACCTATTTCGAAGTGCTGGAAATGAATCATGTGTGTAGTATACCACCAACGTTCCATCAATATGCCCACCAACTCGGGGGAATTTTTATGTGCTCGTATATAGTACAAAGTAATCCAAGGAAATCGATCGACCATAAGTTTAGCACCATGAAGAAGTTTTGCATAAACTTTGCTCACTTAGTACCAACCACCTCTTGGTTTTTGATGAGAACTATCCCGCCCTATTTTTGTAGATAAATGACCTTGACTTGGTGCTAATTCTCGAGCGGAAAGTAGAGTGGAATTGTTCTCTTCATCTAAATCTTTTTGTCTCCTCGGTAGAGCTTGACTATGTTTACTTCATACGTGGTTTTCTATTTCTTTCCAGACTAATTTCTTGAAATTGAGACATTGTAGATAGATGAGTGTTGAATTGGGTTGAAAATATGTAGAGAAGATTGAGTTTGAGTTTAAACTCTGTAGAGAAGATTGAATTTATAGGGAGAGAAAATACGGCTATTATTTTTGGCTGTTGCAAAACGACCGTTGCCGCATCAACTTGGTAAGGTCGAATTATATTGAGACGAAACTCGTCTCAACTTAAGGCGACACTCGGCTCAATCTGATACGACCGCACCAATATGCAACAGCCGTATCTATTTGTCTCTGTAACCAGTTTTCCCACTGCCCGTAAGTGAGTATGTTCATACACCTGGGATGGCAAACTGATCCTGATGTGAAGGCATCGAGTGATGATCCCTCATTCGCTTTCAGCACTTATCAACCATTTGATGAGTATTTCGGTCGGAACCATCAACTCTTTGTTCATCGGATGCATGAACCAATTTCTTTTTCAAAGACAGATATCATGTATTCACAATTGATATATACACATTCTTTCACTTCCTCACCACAAGCCTAAAACCCTACTAAAAATATAAAGCAAAGAAAGAAAAAGGAGATCAAGAAAAAAAAAAGTCATTACAACTCACTTTATAATAAACACACACATCATACGAACAAACACACACATCTGTAATACCCAACTTTATAGAGTTGAGAGATGATCACAAAAAAAAAAAAAAAAAAAACATTCACCCAACCATTCCATCCATGACTCTCTATCAAATCTTGCCCTACACCAATAACTTCCACAAGAAACCCCCCGGCCCTAGTTTAATACCCCGATCCTCCTCAACATTAATGACAATTGTCACTTGACAACTCAGCCACATCACCCTATAACAACACGGCACGTATGAATTCAATTTCTTCGCATTTAAGCTGACGTGGAAGACCCCCTGTTACAAACTACAATGTGTCACCCATAAAAGACCCCCCCTCCCCCTCTCTCTGCCTAGCAATTATAATGAAATTTACTAAGAGAAAAAAGATAGTAGTAGAGGAGGAAGGAGGAGGGGACTAAATGATGAATCCAAAAGACAAGTACAGAGAGTGGTGCAATTATTAAATTCTTAGAATTCTTCCTAAGCAACAGAGAATTTCCTTTTTTTTCCTTCTCATCTTATTCTCTTTTTCCACCCCCCACAAAAGAGAAAGTATAGAATTTATCACCATTTCCTTCTTAAACCCAAATTCTATGTGTGTGTTTTTTGATTCCCAATTTCACACACATATTGAGAACAAAAAAAGAAAAAAAGAGTACTGAAATTCATTCATTCTTAGATACATCTTTCTTTCACTCTCCTCCTCTCCACTTCACCACCTAGTAGAATATATCTCTGTTAGCTCTAGTTTCTTCTGCTGTTGCTGTAGTGGAGCATATATACATGATATGGTGATAATGATAGAATAATATTAAGATCATAATATTTTTGATTCATCTTCGAGCAGTGTTTTTGATCAGGTAGGTAGCCATGAACAGTATAAGATGCTGCATATCTTGCATTCTACCATGTGGAGCTCTAGATGTTATAAGAATCGTGCATTCGAATGGAAAAGTGGAAGAGTTTACGCGAACGATCCGAGCTGAAGATATAATGAAAGCAAATCCTAAACATGTTCTCAAAAAACCCACATCATTATTATCAAATGATGGAGATTGTGCTGTTCAGAAGATCGTTATAGTTCCACCTGATGCTGAATTACAGAGAGGGAAGATTTATTTCTTGATTCCTGCAGCAACAAATTCAGTAGATCCCAATAAAAGAAGAAGCCGCGATCGATCATCGCCAGCCAATTCTGGTGTAAGAAGAGCTAATAAGATCAAAAAGGCGGTTACAGAAGAGAATAATATCAATAGTCATTCAATGAGCACTGCTAATGAAATTCTTATCTCTGATAGGTATTTGAAGGAAATACTATCAGAAAGTAAAGTTTCGTCTTCGAATCACAGAGATCGAAGAAGGGGAAGGATAGGTGTCTGGAGACCTCATCTTGAAAGTATTTCAGAAATCCCGATCAGTGAACCATTACTACTATAAAATTTGTTAAGGTCGCCGCCGGTATGTTTTTATTACTACTGCTATCTATTACAGAGAGATTGATGCATGCACGATGATCACGGCCGATCATTGTGAATGTTTATTCAGCCGAGAGTACAGAGATTTTCTTTAAACTACTTTTTTTTCCTTAGAAATTAAAAAATATGAGAGTTATGATTTCTTCTTTTTTGTATATAAATCATAAATACCAATGCAGTTTTATTTTGGGTTTTCTTTGTTTGCATTTCTTGATCGGATGATCGTTCTGTGTCATTCATATGCCGATGAGTTTTGAATTCAGATGATCGTTCTGTATCATTCAGATGTTGATGAGTTTTGAATTGTATCATTCAGATGTTGATGAGTTTTGAATTCAGATCATTCGTGTTACCACTTAACAACTTTACTACTTTAGTATTTACTCTAATAACATTTGAACTTGTGTTCTAATCCAATTACGGTGTCCTTGACTAGTTAGAGATTGAAAACTGAGTTCATTATGTTCTTCGTTGGATCGAATTATTGATAAAGGAAAAAAGAAAACAGATCAAAGAAACATCAATGAGAATGTACAGCTCTTAAGAATTTTTGTTTTCTTTTTTGAGAGTGAAAGCTAAAACTAGAGAAAGTGGTCATCAGTGGAGCAACTACTATTAAATTTTGATAAGGGACCCCACTTTCTACTATTTCGTGTTTTGTTTTGGGCCATTTAATGAGTAAGCGAGTGTTTCAACTCGGTTTGATGTGATCCGATTCGACTCATCTTGACTCGCTCATTTTATATTTTTATTTTATAGAGAAAAAACTTTAATTGTGGGTCTATGGTCTGCCCACTGGGTGATCACAGATCTTATCTTTTGCTGAATTATTGCATAAAATTATGGAGGGATTTTAATTTTTGAAAAGCGAAACTAAATTATAATGTTTGTTTCAACCAGAAGAAAGTAAGAAATGAGTGGACTCAAGTGAGTCAAAAAATTCCCTTTCTTAAATTCTACCTGAGTCTGCAGAGATCTGTTTTCTACAGTACTTTCTTTGTCTAGTCAGTGAGATATTGTTTGGTGCATGGTCAATTCTGAATTTTTAAATGATAGCGACTTAGATATATATTAAACAAAAAAATTAAAAAAACAAAAGAAATCGTTGGAAGTGAAAATTCAGTTTAAGTGAAGCGATTTACCATGTTTTGTACAGAAGAAGAAGAAGAAAAAAAAGGATTTACCATGTTTTGTACGCAACGATCTGAAGTTCAAGTTTGGTTTTCTATATTTCTATAAATTCCTGTGATAAATCTGGTCGTTAGTATGAAAATCATAGTTTGGTCATTTTTAGGGGTCCCAAATCTGTTTGGTACATAATTATTTGAAAATATTAATGGACCAAAATACCCTTCTGTGTAAATTTCCATAAATATTTCATTCTCGTAGTTATTTGAGTTTATCCTTTCTGATGAACTTTGAACTTCCTATTTTTCTTGTAGGAGTTCATTCTATTTGATGAACTATCAGGTGTCTTGGTAATGCTTTTTGTAGATTCGAGTTCATTCTTAACAATGAACAAACACCAAAAAAATCATCATTATGAACAAAAAACTGAGTTCATTCTTTCGAGTGAACACCTAATCAAAAGTTCATTATTGTGAACAAAAAACGAGGTTCATTCGTCAAAATGAATACCTAATCAAAAACAAACTATTCAAACCTAGAATGGACTTCATTCTTCCGAATGAACACAACAAAAACAGAGTTCATTCGAAACAAGGATCATTCTTCGAATGAAAAACTAATAAAAAAACAAACTAATTCAAGATCTAAAACAAAGTTCATTTTTTAAAATAAACACACAACAAAAATCTATAAAAATTGAAAGATCATTTGAAATCGAAGAACATATATCAGAGAAACGTAAATCTTCATCATCTTCGTCGTTTTCATCATCTTCAACAGCAACAACAGCAACAGAGAAGGAAAAAACACAAAACCTTCATCATATTCAGCAACAGCAGCAACAGAGAAACGTAAAATATTTATTATCTTCATCATCTTCAACAACAACAATAGCAGCAGAGTAGAAAAAAGCACAAAACTTCGTCGTCTTCATCATCTTCGTCACAGATCTACTTTATCGACTTTATCGTTTTCATCATCTGCAACAGAGAGAAGAAAAAAGAAGAGAGAGAAAGTAGATCTGAAAACTAAAGAAGAGAGAGAAAGTAATTTTTTTTCTTTTGAAACTAGCATAGGCCCTTCTTGCCCCTGGTAGCGTAGACACCGAGCCTACTCCACCTGAGCAAACCCGACCCCCTTCCCCATAGTAAAGTTAGTATAATTACACGAGATCTCCAATGTTTGAGCGGAGACTCGAACTACTGACCTCCTACTTGAGAATCAGACTCCTGGCCAACTGGGATAATCCAGTTGGTTGAGAGAAAGTAAATCTGAAAATGATTTATTCTCTACTGTTTTTTTTCATATAAGGTATCTTAGGCATCAAATTCGGAGGGTAATGTACGCCAAATGACCAAACAGTAATAAAAACATTAAAAAAAGGACCAAACAGATAGTTGACTAGGTCAACAAACCCAAACTCACTCTATTATATTCTTTCTAGGACTATATGGTAGTTTCTATAATCTAAAAGTACACTCCATTTTTGGAAAAAAAAGATATTATCACTTCTTCAATTCGACATATTTTTAGGCTAAAACAAAAAACATGTGTATTTTTCCAAAATCAGGGGTGTATTTTTCCAAAATCAGGGAAAGCATTCGCGATTTGTATTAGTGCAGCTTGTGTACATCTCCTTAAATTAAAATTGGGATGCACATTTACAATGAGTCGTGTACTGTTTTAGAACGTAGAAATTCTTTTATTAAAATTAAATTACTTATAATACATCACCTAATAAAAAGGCGTAATGTGCATCCTAATAAGATTTTACTGTCAATCTTTTTTATTTAGCCTAAAAATGATCAATATATAATTATTACCTTCGTTTCGCTGGTTTCATGTGTAAAATTACATATGAAATAAGATTATGTTTTTGAAACGGAGGGAATACCTTTTCTATTATCAAAGGACCGAACAAGATGCTTTAAACACTCAGCTAAATTTTACCAGAACGTTTCGGTTGACAGTTACTTAACCGATTTCGGGACCCACACTGGTCCTATAATCAGGGAGGTGAAAAGTCATTAGTTAGTCCAAGTTTGACCATTGTGGTTATGCCGGTTTAACATTTAGTGTAGTGGGGGCTCTAACTTCTATCACCGCTGATCATGGGATCTTACGTTTTATTTTAACTTTGTAAATTAAAGACAATCCAGAGCAGTTTTTGTTGCTTGCGTCAACAATCCATAAAAACATTTTTATTTATTTTTTCCCGCTCGATAAAAAAGAAAGTTAGAAAATGACAAAAGCCTGAAAATTACAATCAAAAAGACTAAAGAAAAAAAAAAAACTCTTACTAAGCTAGCACGACAATTCTTCAACTAATGTAGTATCACGCTGTTGGGCTCAGCTAGCTTGTTAGACTTCCAACTAATTTTTTCTTGTAATTTTTTTTCATGTAATAGAGATATGGCTTGCTATGGAGATCATGCCTTGCATTGTGCGAAGGAGGTGAGGCTTAAATATCGACATGATCTTGTTCGCGATACTGTTGCAGACATGTGTTTTCGTGCTGAAGTTCCTACCAGGAAGGAAGTCGATTTAGGGTTCTTGTCCAGTGAGGGGAGTGGTTTGCGCCCGGCAGACAATCTTGTTTTCAATTGGGACAATGGTCGTGATGTGTGTTTGGATGTCCCTGGGGTCTCTCCTTTCACTGGTAACTGGGTTAGTACTTTTCAACCGGGTGTGGTTTTGACAGAAAATATTTTGATAAATGCTTAGATCAGGGTTATGGGTTTGGTGCCTTGGCTTTTACAACACTCGATGATTTGGGGGATGAACTGGTGGATTTATTGAAGAGGCTACATAACCATTTTTCTAGGTTTGATGTTACCCTTTTTCCACAGATTAGGGATTGTTATTCAGAAAGGAGTTGGAGCCCAGTTTATCGCCAGAATTCCTTCTAGTTTTCTAATAATAAAAGAAGATAAATAAATAAAAATTTAAGAAATCAAGGAGGCTCAAAAATGAGTTCCTTTCAATTTCTAATAGCGTTATCAATAAAACCTCGGGCCATAGCCTAATGGAAACCTGGTTAGTTTGGGGCCTATCACTACGTAACAAAATAAGACATTATGATGTAAAATGAAAAACTTCTTCGCCAAATATTTTACTTAATGACTAATTTAACGCTGGTTAGTTAGTGTTAATTCGGGTGATTAATAGATGTTTAATCAAGTTAACAATTTAATAAACTAACATTAATTCATCATCAAAATATGAAATTTTTTTATTTTTTGGAAAAAATCAACCCAGAATCGGTGGATGTTCATGCACTTGTACCAATTTTGGGTTGATGTTTTAATTCATGAAGAAAACTATGAATCGGTGCATATTACTTACTACATAGTCCGATTGTAGGAATCGGTAAGAACGGTACACGCACATAGCCCGATTCCAAACACAAAACAAAATTGGTTTGTAGAAGTGCCCATGTAATCCGATTACATGTTAAAAAGTGCACGCGAAAATTAAATATTTTTCCACTAAGAATCGGTTTATCTACACATTTACATGAACCGGTTCTAGAAGAAAAAGAAAAAAAAAAAAAATTGGTATAAAACCCAATTTTAATCCATACTCGAACTGAAAATGAGTATGACTTCATACTCATTCTCAAATTGAGTATGACTCATACACAATTTGGAAATGGGTACGAAATCATACTCATTCTCAATATACTCCGTTTTCAATTTGGATATAAAACTTTCATTAAAAAGTTCATGATTTATAAAGGAGGATACCAGTTTTTGGGGGGCTGATACCATTTAGACGATCCAACGGTATGGATCTGTTAAAATTTGTTTATCCTATATGTCATGGTATCAGCCCAGAGGAAATCTGATATCCCCCTCTATCAATCGTGAAAAATTTGGGTATTTTCTACAATCAGAATCGGTCTTTGTGGGAAAGAACTTAGAACCGGTATACGTTAATGCATATTATAAACCGATTATGGTTGATTTTTAGAAAAATTTGATGACGAAATTTCAGATATTCATATCTGATGAACCTCTCTTAACATGAATGGGTTCAAGGGATTTGACTCAATAACTCGAACTATTTGTCACCGGATTTTTTTATTTTGAAAAACTAGAAGGAAAAATTCAATTAAATTGTTGCTTGGGATTAGGTTTTAGTTTTTGATTTCGACGGAATTGAGAAAAAGTTATGTTTTGATTGGAGATTTTAATCAACGATTAATAGAAATGATTTAGTTTTTTGTTTTATTAGTGTAGAGGGTAGTTTAGTATTTTCAGACATTTTAGACACCTCTTATCATCTTTTTTAGTTGGGATCAAAATTTTAATAGGCCCCAAATAGAATGACTAGCCCCGAAATAGCCGGGCTCGGAAAACACGAATCTTCACCATACTGATGATCTCTTCGGGCGTTTTCTTTCCGGAGGAAAAAATTCCATCACTTCTTTCAATCCAAACAATCCACATGATAGTAGCATAAAGACTTTTCCAAATTTCAGGCCACTTGAACGTAAAAGAAAAAAATGTCTCAATCAATCCATAAAAACCTATTTCGTTCCATGTTAAGTTGTCCCCCTCCACAATTTTTTCTTACCAGCCCACTTGTTCATTCTAGATGACAAATTTAATCTTCCTACAAATTAATCAGCAAAGGACATTTTTATCACTTCATAAACCTTTTGAAATAATTCCAGTGCTTTCAGAGTGCAAGAAATAAAAATATTTAAACTGAAAATGAGAAAATATTTGATGATTTAAGCGAACACTTTCGTGCTTCTCAACTTTATTCGGCAAAGGTTACACCGATAGCAACTCGACGAGCGAAAAGAACACCAACAAATGTCGACAAGATAAATCATTAGACGGTATAAGAGAACACGTTTAACCTCTGCTGCCCCAACCCTTCAATGGTGTGGGACGTGATGTACCCGCATCCGACAGCCAAAAAATCTTACAATGACCGGAAAAACCAGACACCAAAATTTGTTTAACTACAAGAACGGACCCACTAAAATTTATGGCATAAAACCTTACATGGTAACTTACTATTTTCTTAGTACCAAGTACTACGTACTAAACAAGTAGATCAAATTTCATGTCTACGGATGATTTTACAGAACCAAATGATTTATGTGCGGGAGAGCCCACATTGTAGTCGACAGTGTAAGATAAGGTTCATAAAGGTTTGATGTATGTACCTAAAGTTTTAATCATCAAAATCCAAAAGGAAATTGAAAAAAAGAAGGTGCATTTTGAAAAAACTAAGGGCTAACATAGAATTTGGTCGATTCATCATAACTTTGGCAATTGATTTTGAGCAACAAGCAAAAGCTACCACTAAACTGCACCAAAACGAGTAGTAACACAAGATATTTGTTCTTAGCTTTTTGGAGTGGTGCTTTGCATTGGTATGGCATCAAATATTGTGATGCAATGCATACAGGTAGATGGTAAATACTTTTATATATATATATATATATATATAAGAAGAGATGCAAAATGAGACTTTTTGTTGGCTCCACCATTTTCTTCCAATGGAAAGGAAAAGTAAAGAGAGCAGCACCATGTTAGATACCACTCTCAAGAATCTGATGCTACCAAACTATTCTTCTTTTATAGGTACAGTAGCTTTCAGGTGAAAATAAAGGTTCCCTTTTGTTGTTTTTTCTTTAGGTTAAAATTTGGTTAATTTAGTAATAAAGAGTGAAGTTGAAAAATATAATTTGGAGCTCATTACCTTATTGTTTTTTATTATTGGGACATCATATTTGGACACTAATAACTTGTTTGGATACCCCGCTATAAGTTGCATTTTATTCTCTGGAAACAGAAAAATCTGAAGTTGGTTTCGATATACAATTTTAAAATGACTTTTACAAGTAAAAAAGTAAACTTTATTGAGTCAGAAACATTTTTCTTTTGACTTCTGTTTTTGGTACCTAATAGGTTGTTTGAATACACACCCAAAAGTTGCTTTTTGACTTTTCGAAGCAAAAAAGTCGGAAGTTAGTTTGGGTACACAATTTCAAAATGACTTTTAAAAGCAAAAATAAATAAATTGACTTGTTGTGAAGCAAAATGTTTCTGCTTCTGACTTCTGCTTCAGGTATCCGGATGCACTAGAATCAAACTATATATAAACACACTATGGTGTATAAATTTTGCATAACAAATTTGGTAACCAAATCGTTAGTCTTTAAAAAAAAGGAAATTGGTGACTCATTTGTTCATCAATACAATAAAATACTCCATATAATAAAAATCTTCGATCCTAACAAGCCAGTTAAATTGAAGAAGTTATTTTGTACTTAAAATAAAGTAGACACATGCATGAAGAAACATGCGTAGTATGTTGTGTCATTTCGTGTCGTTCCAAGTATTTAAGGAGTGTTGCTAACGTGCAGGTAAAACGGTCACATGCAGGTAGAACAGTCTTAATTCAATCAGTTTTAGCTCTAGTTCATGTGTATTGCATGGCTACCTCTATTATTCCGAGAAAAATCTCAACAAGCTTATTCATATCGTTTGAGATTTCTGATGGGATACAGTAATAATGAGGGGAGGAAGATGCACTTTTTGAAATGGGAATGGTTTAACTTACCAAAAGAAAAAGGTGGAACGGGTTTACGATCTCTGACAGATCTCAATCAAGCTCTAGTTGCTAAAGTCGCCTGGAGATTTCTTCATGACCAAGACTCACTTTGGTCACAATTGTTACAAGCCAAGTATCTCAGAGATATTTCGTTTTGGAAGCAAAGAAGTCGAGAATCTGCTGTACCACATGGACTGCGATACTGGAGAGTAGAAATAACCTCAAGAAAGGATGCATCTGGTTAGTGCGTAATGGTTGGTCAATAAACATTTCTCAGACCCGTAGGTACTAACAATTCCCAGAGCTACCCCACCAAAAAAGAAGATGGTAATCTAGAGATCGTCAAAGTTAATCAACTAATCTGCAGTACAACTGGTCAGTGGGATATTAGTGTTATCCATCAAAATGATGATTCTTTTATGCCAAGCTAGATATTACAAACTCCCATCAATGTTGCAGCAAACGACACTCTTATTTGGAAGTTCACTGTGCATAGTGAGTTTACCTCACAATCTTTTCGAAAAGTGTCGAAGAAGCAACATGACGAAGCAACAAATATAAGAAAAAATCGCTTCTCATGGAAGAAGTTCTGGGCAGTCAAGAAAGTAACCTCAAGATAAAATCCTTTATGTGGAAAGTATTACACAAAGGCATTGCAGTAGCTGAGAAGTTAGCGGATTTGTTGAAGGTGTCTCAATAGACTGCAAATTTGTTTAAGTGCTTATAAATTTTCCAAGGAAGTTTGGTTTGCTTCGCCATTAGGATTACGGCTTCAGGAAAGTCATCAGTCGAGTCTACAATGTCTGGTGTAACTATGGCTCAGAAGTAATGATAGTGAGTATTGTTATGGCTCAAAAGTAAGATCAATTCTTATGGAAATATTCAAATACATTTGTTTGTTGAGCCACGTGGATGGTCAAACAGGATTCTCCACTACGGAAAAGAAATGAGCGACGAATAGTTAAGCGCGCGATATAAACTCAGACGCTGGCGCTCGAACTATAAGCGCTGGTGCTATTGCAAATGACGCCTGCGAGAGGACTACGTGCGCTAGCGTTTGAGGCACGACCGCCAACGACAACGATAACTTTTTAACGGTCACCAGAACGGCTAGTTTCCATCTCTATAAATATAACTCGAATTTGATCTCACAAATACACAACAATCTTTCATCCGATCAATTTTTTCTTAATTTCAATTACTCTCAATTTCCGATCATGAATTCTGATTTTGATTCTTCTGGGGAGGATATGGAGATGGATGACATGTTGTACGAAGAAGACGAAATATTGATGCATATCAAGATAGAAGAAGACGAAATTTTATGTTGCAATTACAAACCGGGATCATACCAAAGCCGTTAGAGACATATGAAGTTGCAACTAGAAGATGGACGTGGCAGAATCGACATTTTTACCACGAAAAGCTGATGCATGATTATTTTAATCATGACTGTGTGTATTCCGATGAGAATTTTCAGGGTCGATTCTGCATGGGCCGCAACTTGACGCAAAGGATTATTACCGAGCTTTATCAGGTACAACCTTTATTTAATTATCAGTATGATGCACGACATATACGAGGCTTTAGTCCTGAACAAAAGGTCACTGCGACCCTCCGTATACTATGTTACAGGGTTCCAGCGGATTCCACGGACGATTACATCTGTATTGGGAAAACAACCGCCTTTAGGTATCTCAAAATTTTTTGCGAAACAATAGTCGAGCATTTTAGTCCAACCTTTTTAAGAAAGCCTACTCAGGAAGATGTTCAAAGAATAACTGCAGAAAACACTGAGAGGGGTTTTCCAGGAATGCTAGGTAGTCTTGACTACATGCACTGGACGTGGCATGCGTGTCCGTTAGAATGGGAAGGCCAATATAAGGGTCATTATCCAAAACCAACTGTAATTTTGGAAGCTTCAGCTACTTATGATTGTTGGTTTTGGCATGCTTTTTTTGGACTCCCGGGTTCAAATAACGATCTTAACGTTTTATATAAGTCACCATTGTTTGAAGATCTTAAGAACGGGGTCGCGCCGCACTGTAATTTCACCATCAACGGTAATCACTACACTCAGGGTTATTATCTAGCAGACGGAATCTATCCAGAATGGTCAACTATGGTTCAAGCTTATAAACAGGTAGGCTTTGGTCCGACGACTTCGAAGGATATGCAGTACTTTAACTCACAACAAATGGCATGCAGAAAGGATGTTGAACGCGCTTTTGGCATATTGAAAAGGAAGTTTTCCATCATAGCCGGGCCTGCGCGCTTTTTTGATATTCAAGAAATGAACAAAATTATGCTGACTTGTATTATTCTGCATGACATGGTCATTGAAGAAATCAGGCGTGACCCAACCTGGACTACTTTTCCAGATGAAGATTTAACCAAGGATCTTGTGGTAGAGCGTGGGCGTCCGGCAAGAGAATATAGACTTTCCACTGACAGACTCCACAATCGGGAAATCTATGCACAACTAAGACAAGATTTAACAAAGCACCTTTCGGCTTTAAGAGGAGCATCAAACGGTGCGGGGGGGGGGGGGGGGGGGGCAGAGGGATAGGAAGAAGAAGATAAACGTGTACAATTGAGGCAATTATATTAAAAAATTTTGTTTGTTTTAATTAATATGTTTTTTAATTTAAGGTTGTTTGTTAAAATTGGGGCAATTATATTAAAAGTAATTCAAATAAACTGAATTAAACAAACGACTACATTGAATTAAATTAAACTTAACTGCACTGAATTAAACTAAACGTGTTCATTCATTAGCAAGACTGAATTCCTCTTCGTTTTCTTCCGAGACACCATCTTCGTCATCCATATTCACATACTGCCTAGTTTTTTGGGGGAAACTCCAGTTTGTTGGTGGGGACTTGTTCGGCCTGGACTTGTTGGGCCTGTACTTGATCGGCCTGGACTTGTTCGGCCTGGACTTTATCTATTTGCTTATTCCATATAGCATATTGTCGTTCATTCATTTTGCCGGTGTCCAAGGAGAGTAACTTGTTTAGATTACAATCCTTGTAGTATTGTTCTCACGAAAGAAGACTTTTATGTTGATTATTTAAAGAAATGGCACGGTCCCTGACTCTATATGCCTCCATTTGCATCTTCATTGCCTTGTGATCAACATAGTTGAACTCGCTTGAACCTCCTTCTGATGCTCGTTGGGCTGCGTCTCTCGCTGCTTTTGCATATTTCACACCACCTCCTCTTCTTTCTTGCAGTTGGTGTTAACGTCTAGATTACTATTGTGTTGATCCTGACTACCTGGAGTTCCATCAGGTGAGGAAGCACGCCCTACATTCTGAAAATCCTGCGAGATTGGACCATGTGGTGATCTTTCAGGCACTTGATGACCTTCCAGCAAGTATGGATTAAACTTGTTAAGCACCCTCAGAATGGTGAAACAACTTTCATGTTGGAACCTTGAACCTTTCTGGGATCTTTTCCACTCTTCCCGACATCTTCGTTCCACATCCGGTTTGCTTTCACCACTTCTTTTGTTGTTCCACATTTGAGTGATAATAGCTACATATTCACTAACGGCTCCTGCAATTGTGCAAAAACGATGACACAAACCATCGACATCACGACCATGAATGTTATCGGTTTCTTCACGAAATTTTTGTAATATCTTACCATAAAAAGTTTTTTTCTTGACTAATACCATTGATATCATCTAATGTATATAATACATAATTTCTGCAAAGTGACTCGTCTTCGTCCATCGTATACTTCAGACCGCGAATTCTTGTGCTCCTTTGTTGTGATTGTCGTGTTTCTTGTTGTGTTTGTGTTTGTTGTTGTGTTTGTTGTGGTGTTAGTTGTGGTGTTTGTTGTTGTGATCGTTGTTGTGAGGATGCCATATTTGTTAAAGATGAAATTTTCTAAGAGATTGAATTGATATGAATAGTTTTGTTTGAAAAGAAAAAGAAAAGTTGAGAGGGTATGGAAATTTTGTAATGTTGAGTAAGGTGTGAGTTTAAGTTTGTAGACGAAGTGAATTTATAGGGAAAGGAAATGAACAATACGGTCTGGACGGGAATAGCAGGTGACGCTATTAGAAAGAACGTGACGCGATTACCCAAACCGCTGGCGTCCTAGTAGCGGACGCGCTTTGGTAGTGAAAACGCGGGCATTATTAGTGTTGACGCCAACATTATTAGTAATGACGCGCGTCCTTACAACAGACGTGCGTTTGATGTTTCGACTCACTGTTCAAATCAACAAATCTGTTGATTTGAACATCCATTTTTCACGTGTTGTTCATTCCATAGTGGGAAAAAAATGAAAAAACTCTGAGTTTGTTCATTCCATAGGAATTGCTCTAATGATAGTGAGTATTGTTTGGCTATGGAAATGACCTTCTGCTGAAATACTGAAATTTTTGAAGATAATTGTACTACAACTTTGCGGATGAAGGAGAGACTGAAGCAGAAGAACTAACAACCCTACCTCCAGAAACAGTAAGGATGAAGTTTGGACATCACCACCTGACCCATTTATCAAGATCAATGTTGGCTCAACTTGGAAAGATAACTTATACGCTTGTGATGTTATGGCCAGAGAAAACAATGGCGTGTGTTGTAATGCATGAATAAGAGGTACATCTGACTCGATTGTTTATGCTGAAGCTGATGGATTTTTCCTAGCGGCATAACTGGCTAACTTGTTAAACTTCAACCCATTAGCATAGAATGAAATGGACAAGTGGTTGTAAACAACCTTACTGGAGCTTCGAGAACTACTCCGTGGAAAATCTGGAAACTAAAAGATGAAATCCTCAAGCTCATGATCCAGTCTCAATAGCAGCAGTACTTTCAACCATGTGTCAAAGAAGACTAATACTGCTGCTCACTCTCTTGCATCATATGTAATGTCCCTCAAAGTCCAAACTAAATGGACGACAATGATATTCCTTCTAATTGTTTCTCTCTGTAATGTAACAAATTAGTCTTGCTTTTGGTTTATCACTGAATACCAAAAAAAAAAGTATTTAAGGTGTTTTGTGTCCTGCTTTGCTTTTTAGTCAAAGCATGATATGCCACACAGGCACGGCATACGGATAATATTATCATGTCGTGCCAGCACATTTATGTTATATATTTTAATAAAATATTTTTCAGATATTCACACAACGTAATTTAATAACTTTTCAAGATAATTATAGAAAATTTAGAAAAACTAAAAGATAATTATATTTATTGCATAAATTATTAGGTTTTATTCTTGAAAGTCGGTATATGATTTTATATAATAACATCATTATTTATTTACAATCAGTTAAATATAACAAATGATATTGAAAAAGCTGGGTCTAACAACCATTCCCAATATATCGTGCGGCAATCTGTATGGACTAACTCCAATATAATTCCAAGAGAATCAACTAGACAGTTAGACTCAATCAATGAAAAACATCCAAGAGTTAACTTATATCTCAAGTTCTCAATACAATCTGCAATCGAACAGATAGAAATCTGTGAGCCTGATTGATATGAGAAATAAGTCTCAATCAATTTCAATCAACAGCCAAAGGTAGGATTTACCAATTGATTGAACTATGCACAACCTGTGATATTTCAATTATATAAACAAATATAATGTGGAAAAGAAATAACACATACACCAGAAGTTTTGTAAACGAAGAAACCGCAAATGCAGAGAAACCCCGGGACCTAGTCCAGTTTTGAACACTACACTGTATTAAGCCGCTACAGACACTAGTCTACTACAAATTAACTTCGGAATGGAATGTAGTTGAGCTCTAACCAAGTCTCACACCAATTAAGGTGCAGTCACGTTCCTTACTCCTCTGAATCCCAGTAGGACTCTACGCACTTGATTCCCTTAGTTGATCTCATCCACAACTAAGAGTTGCTACGACCCAAAGTCGAAGACTTGATAAATAAATCTGTCTCCCATAGAAATGTCTATTATGATAGATAAATATGTCTCCCACAGAAATACCTACAGAGTTTTTATTTCGTCTTTTGATAAATCAAGGTGAACAAAACCTAATTGATAATCCGATCTTATATTCCTGAAGAACAGCCTAGAAATATCAATCACTTCACAATAACTTAACTATATGGTAATAGAACAAGTTATTGTGGAATCACAAAGAATGAGACGAAGAGATTTATCATTACTTTTTATATCTTAAATATCATACATAAATCTCGATCCAATCTTAGAGAAGATATTACTCAATACGATAGAACAAGTAAGATCAGAACACGCAACTACAGAGAAAATAGTTGGGTCTGGATTCCGAATCCCAATGAAGTCTTTAAGATGTTAACTTATAATGTTTTTAGGAAAAACTTAGGTTAAAGGAGAATCGACTCTAGTACGCAACTAGTATCACAAATGTGGTGTGGGGATTAAATTTCCCAGTTGCTATAGTTCTCCCTTATATAGTCTTCAAATCAGGGTTTGATAACTTTGAAACAAAGCAATCAACATTCACTGTTACATGAAAACCTGATTTAAGATTCAAGCTAAGTTTGCTTAAAACCAAAAAAAATATCTCTCCGTCGTTAGATGGTCCTAAATTGTTACTCACAAATGAAATATACCTTCAGTTAGATATGGGTAACCGTACCTAAACGTGTATATTGAGTTGGCTCAATAACAGTTAACCAAAGTTAGCCATATGGACACTTTTTGATTAACCACATTTATCTAACACTTCTAGATAAAATGATAATCAAATGAATCTAATTTTGTTACTTATAGAGTTGTTCAATTGTTTATATTGTCATAAAACTATACAAGACACAATCGAAACAAACTCGGATTGATTCGAGAAAATCAATTCATGAACATTAAGCCACGATTTGCAAAGATTGCATTCCTTAATTTATATATGTATTTTCTTTATGAGTATGAAATAATGCTTAACCTATTTTAGAACATAAACCAACTTAGTTTGCAAATGGGTACGAAAACTTAAGTTCCGGACATTGGTCTTGTACGACAGTTCGCAAACGGGTATGCATACTGTCGTACCGGACCTAACTCAGGTAAAACCGTTCGCATACTGGTATGCATACTTGGTTCCCGGACTTTGACAGTTAAAACTGTTCACATACTGGTATGCAAACTTGGTTTCCGATCTTGAATTATACTACAACAGTTTGCATCCCGGTATGCATATTGTGTTATATCTAGACAATGGTTAATTGTTCTAAAATCCCATTTCAATTATTGAACCATCCTTAGAAGACGACACTAGCTGTCTCACACAAACTATTAGCTTATAAGTAATTTTCAAGTGATCGAATGATCAATACGAAACATTCCGAGTCGACATCAAATGACTGTCTCACACAAATCATGTAAGATGTTTCAAGGCAGTTTTCACATGATCATATTTTAACTCATTATTTAGTTTCCAACAAATAAATTACTTCCAACTAAACTCGTCAAGAATAATGATGAATATAGCTAAAGAAAAAAGCTTCCAACACATATTTCGAAAAAGATATAAGCGAGTTAAACTCAGCTTGAAATATCAAATGTGTATAATGTAAAGTCTATATAGCTATACGACTTAGTCTCAAATAGGAGATAGGATAGAATAGACTTCTGAGTGATAGATAAGTTTTACTCTTCACATACCTTTTGTTGATGAAGTTACTCCAAACTCTCCTCAATATATCTTCGTCTTCAATCGATGAACTCCATGAATTCTAAAGCTCAACTATCCTAGTCCGAGACATAGCTATAAGTAGACTAGAAATCAAGACTTATAGTTTTGATCACCTAAACTTGACAAACAATCTTGAGATAGCAACACTTGCGAGTTCGACCGATCAGTGCTCTAAAAATCTCCCCCTTTGACAATTTTAGTGACAAAACTATCAATACATATGGATTACAAAATAAATAAACTTTGTAGCTTCTCATCCAACATGCTTGATTTCCTTGGTTCTTCCACATTCCTTGAATTTTTCGTCACTCCAAGTACTCCATTGATTCTGAACGTGTTCAACTCAGCATCATTGTTGTTGAAGATCCGTAGCCATAACAATAAAAAAACAGTTGTTCTGAAATATTGTTATACAGTGTCATAGTATTATTACACAGCATCAAAGTTCAATTGTATCACAACTTTGACAATAATACTATGATATGTAAACCATATGTATGTAGTGTGAACTACAAAATAATTCTCCCCATTTTTGTCATTATAAATTGGCAAAGGTACGCAAACAACGGGATCATAATGAAATTCTCATAGAGACACTTCATGACTAAAAGAGAACATATCAACTTGGTTTCGATGATTTCACATAGTCGAAACTTAGTGTATTCATCAAGGAGTTTATAATGATATAAGAAAACTCCTACAATATTCCACAACCGTACTCCCCACAAAGATTTGGCAATTAAGCACAAGTTCAATTAAGAACTCTCCTCCATAAATTGACATTCCTGAAGAACAACAAGAGAGACCTTACTTTTACGAGAAAATAAGGATTTCTTTGGACATTAACAAATCACATGAAACATGAATTTGTATCCAGAAAACTCAAAAAAAAAATTAACCACAAGAGAACCTTAATGATTAATTTAATTGAAAATGCTCAACATAAGAAAACTTACTGAGCCATACAGTACATTCACATAGAAGTGGATCAGGGAAAAATCAATATTGTAGAATATTCAAAAGTTCATTCTATCTTTTATCAATATTTGCATAAAGACATATAGACTTAACTTTTGACATATATGAGATAATCGTAGTTCACGGACGTAAACACACATAGCCCATAATATTTTGCAATGTATAAAACCATAAAGATTAATACTGCAAAATCATCTTCCAAATAACTTAGAATTTTAATAAGTAAATCTAAAACATTGCAAGATGAAAATCGTTGGCAATAGCTATCCGTAATCACAATATTTGCTATTCCAAACCCTAGGTATCCTTCTTAAAACACAAGAATAAATTCTCATAAGAAGTTTCCTAGACATTATAGAGCTTTCTCAAAGCCTCTACTGAGAATTCCTTCTCATTATTGAAGAACCCATTGATTATGGGATCATTTAATTCCTCCAAATCTTCAGAAATATCAGTTAACTCACTAAGTTCTCTTTTCAGTTCACAGGGTGTTCTTTGTCAGAGATAACACTCGTTCATAATGAGCTATCTTTTCCAAAGAGAACATGATTGGAGATTTTAAATCATTTTTTTGCTGATGAAATCCTTCACCATAGCCCTAAAGTTATTATCATTTTTACAAATAGATAAAAAACAGTTAGAGGAGGAACTTTTTTCATCATTTGAACACTTCTCATTTTTCTTCCTTGTGGATTGGATTTCTTCACATAGGTACACATTAACTGCTTCGATCTACTGCATCCATTTTTGTGGTACCTCTAGTTACAGGAGCCATGATACTGTATCTTTCAAAGAAAAAGGAGTATAGATCATTTTGATCACAAATGAATATAAATAGAGCACCCACGAAACTTTTTCTAATGCTGGTGGTTGGCAGGTCCGGAGGGGTGTATAAAAATGAGCGCAATAAAAACGCGGGCCTACAGTAATACCGCAAGTGCACGGTCGTCAGTTGTAGCTCGTGCAAGTACGGGTCGATCCACAGAGATCGGGTGTGTTTCGGAAGTGTTTTAGCTAATTGGGTTCCTAGATTTGCTTTGGGCTTAGAAGCCTTTTGGCTTAGATTGGGCTTTGAGTACTAATGGGCTTGAATGCCCTTTGAATGAATTGGGCTTAGTGGGTTTGTTAAAGATAAAATGAACTGAGCTTGGGCTCAGTTATCTTTGAAGTGCAAATGGGCTTTGGGCCTTTGATTGAGCTTTGGGCTCAATTTCACCTTAACAGTGAAATGGTCTTTCACAGTAATTGGGCTTTGGTTATGGTCTTCTGATGAGCCCAATTTGTGCTCTGGGCTTTTGGTTTTAGAAACTGGGCTTGAGCTTTGAAAGTTGGGCTTTGTTTCAGTGAACTGATTTGAGCTTTGGGCTCAACAGTTCAACTGTGAATTGGGCTTAGGACCTTGGACTCAGTTGGCCTTGGAAGGCAGCAGCAGCTGCAGAAAGGCAGCAGCAGCAGAAGAAGCTGCAGCAGCAACAGAAATGGATTGGCAGCAGCAGGAGCAAGTGCTGCACAGCAGCTACAGGGGAAAGAAGCAATGCAGGGCAAAGAAAGAAGACAGCAGTAAGGGAAGCAACAAGAAAAGCAACAGAGGTGCAGGGAAGTGAAGCAGCAACCCTGTAGTGCAGCAGCAGAAGTGCAACAGTAGGGGGAGCAGAAATGCAGTAGAAGAAAATGTAGAAAAGCAACAGAGTTGCAAGGCCTGGAAGAAACAATCAAGGCAAAAACAAAACAAAGCATGAACAAAGCCAACAGTTGATGATGAAATTGTGGATGACAGGGAGCTAGGGGTTGAATTCACTCTAATGTTTACTGTGTATTCTCCTATAGGAAGTTAAACACAACTATGGTATAATTTCCAAAGCACTAATTGTCTTTCTACAGCACAACTAGTCAAGAGATTATGAATTCAGCTTGAGTTGCAGCTTATCAGCAGCTCATGATCCTAACTACAAAGTATACATGGCATACATTGTGAAAGTGAGGTGATGATGAGCTAAGTTCAGGTTTTACCTAAACTTGTTTAGCTTTCTAGAGCAATGTGGTCAATATACTGCACAATACAACAATAAAGCTTCATCAAGTCCCTAGCAGGGTGATTTAGAACATGATAAGCAGCATAACAGTAAGCTAGGGGTGGCACTAACAAGACATTTGCACATTAACAGGCATAATTACACATGAACAGGAGCACTGAACTAACAATACATCAAAACAATTACACAACATGGCAACAAATGCATATTACAACATCATACACAGTACAATAACAAGAAGAAACATATGCAGATGATTAACAGTGCAGCAAAAATTAACATCAAACTTAACCCAATTAGGGGGAAACTTGGCTAGCCCAAGAACAGTTTTTACATCCCTAACACTTCCCTTTTATAGTTTACAAAAAATCCCCAAATTTAAGAAACCCTAAATTGAAATTAGGGTTTTTTCAATTTTCAAAATTACTCACCAAATTTCCTTGTTTGTTGTTCCTTGTCCTTCTTGTCGATGACCCATGCTCTCTTCTGCTCCTCTGCTACGAATTCAGTTCCCATCAACCTAGTTCTCTCATGTCAGAACCCTAACAGTGGGTAGGGTTAATGAAATGGGTGAAATAGGATGATGGGTTTTGTTGTCGGTTGATGGAGATGGTGGTGTTGTCGGGTGTTTGTGGTTGTGGTGGAGCTCGAGGTCTGGTGGAGTTGCAGAGGGTTGCAGGAGATGGTGGTTCTGCAACTGATTTTGGGAGAAGGGGAGGGTGGTCGACTGATTTGGGAAGAGGGGGGCGTTTGGTAGAGGTGTAGGGTGTTTGGTACTGTAGTGTTGAGCGGTTTCAGCGAGGGATGATGTTTCGCGATCTGGTCCGTAGGATGTGACGATGGTAGGTGGATCGGACGGTGATGCGGAGGCAAGCGAGGAGCGACCGTCGGATGAAGGGATACAACGAAGTTAACGGCTCTAGATGGGGTTAGGTGTTGTAGTGTAAGGCGGGGATATCAAACTTTGATGAACAGCAAGGGAGCAACCGTTGGATTCAGCTACCATCTAATCTGAAGGCTTGGAATTTCAGCGCTGTGGTGCTTGGCAGAGACATCAGATTTTGATGCTCAGCAAGGAGCGACCGTCGGATGCTTCTGAGAAATGATCTGATGGCTGAGGTCGGAGGCGCTTTTGTGTGTAGAAAATGAGGTTGTGCGCACCATTCTTCGCGGCTTCCTTGCGTAATTTCTCCCGGCTTTTCACTACTTTTCTGCTCTTTTCGCTCCGCGACTCATCCGAACTTTTTATTACCTAAAAATGCAAAATTAATTAATAAAAATATTTATTCTTGAAAACAATGAAAATACAGAATATGGGATAAAATGTAGAATTAACGCACAAAAGATGAGTTAAATGCCAAGAATAATATATAGAAATATGCACTTTTTAGCACTCATCAAATACCCCCAAACCTGAATTTTACTTGTCCTCAAGTAAAACAAAACTAAGGAAATCCTACCTATACCACTGTCGCTGGTCTCTCGAATGCATTTAGCGTATGCACTAAGCCTTTTAAACCACTAAGTGTCCCTAGTGGACGAGTTGAAGTCTCGTGAAGGTTTACCAGAGGTGTGCCTACAAAACCTAAGGACAAAATATGAGCTCAGATTCCATCAAACGTGACATGTGCAAAACAGTTAAGCTCACAGCAAAATGGAGATGTCAATCTAGCTATCGAAGGCACAATCCTAGCACTGATAACAAATAAGGACATGTGATAAGAGTGTAAAGTGTATCTACACATGTGTAAAGAAAGATCTGAAGTTATGACTACTAATCACCAAGAGATAGTTTCTCAGGCTAAGAACTGAGGTCGAAATCTAGCTAGCTGTCCGGACTTTACGAGAATTGTGAATGAGTTGGAGGTATTTCACAATTGCTCGCGTTGTACATCAATGGCATACACCCTCCTTGCTTATTACAACGAAACACAAAAGAACTCTTTACATGACTCTTATTTACATTGACAAATCTCTTTTATTTTTGGAACAAGAGATGATGGAATTGATAAATACTTGATTTTTTTTTTTTTTTTTTTTTTTTTTTTTTTTTTTTTTTTTTTTTTTTTTTTTTTTTCTGAATATTACATCGTTTTTTTTTTTTTTTTTTTTTTTTTTTTTTTTTTTTTTTTTTTTTTTTTAACAAGGAAACACTTTTGATACATAACAAGAAGAAACAAAAAATTACATGACACTTTGCAAGAGGTAGCCCTTTTTGATGCACCCAGTTAAATTCGATGGTTGTCTTTCTTAATGTAACCTCCACCTTCTATCCCAACCAACCAAAGAACAAGCTAGTCAAGTTTCGTTCAGTATTCTAAAGTGATTGGCAATCGTAACTTCCTATCCAACACCTTGAAGATCGAGGCCATACATGTATTGGTAGATCGTGCGCGTGCAAATTTCTTATCACTATGTGAATTGTGCTAGAATCAGGGTGCCTAAATATCTAGACTAAGACTCCTAATAAAAATACATATTTGCACAAGAGTCAACATTTCAAGGTAAATGAGCTCCATTTTTATGATTTTTCATTTTTTTAATTTTTTTATTGAATTTTGATTTTTTAATTTTTTTTGGAATTTTTCAATTTTTTTCAAAAAAGAAGAAGGAGTTTGTTTTCAATTATAGCAAATTATCATGGTATCTACTCTATACCCCCAAACCTAAACTAAACATTGTCCTCAATGTTTCAAAATATGGAAAGAATTATAAAACAATATTGAAGAGGAACATGCTGAGTAGAGTAAAAGGAGAGAGGATACCCGATTTCGGCGAAAGCAGAATTAAAACTCCGTTATTCAAGGCAAAAATCCAACATATTTCAGCCGAGATCATATTGGATTAGCAAAATATATACAAAAGGAACAAAAGGGTTTTTAAAATTTTATCTACTGGATTATATACAAAAAAATTCACCATACACTAACAATCTAAAGAGTTGAGGATCAACCCAAAAGACAAAGTGTAGAGACAGAGAAAGTTTCAAAACACTAAAATTGGACTTAAATGGGAATGAGAGTGAAAAACCGAATGAATTACCCCTAAACCTAAATTGTTCAACAGGTTTACTTTTAAGCACAAAATCTAACAATTTTAAGGGTTCAGGATTCAAAAGGTCTAACTCATAATGGACTGTTTTCGGGATGGGCAAACATGCAATTTCCAACTGTGGCTCTTTAAATGTATTATATTTTGAAGCAAAATAGTCCAAGAGGACTTGGGAAGCACACAGTTCCAATCCTAGATTAGGAATTTTCAGAAAAGTTGGTTTGACAATATGGGTACAAACCAAATCTAGGTTGGGTGGAAGGCCATCAGATTGTGACTTAGGTAGAAGAATAGGCATATTATTATCAATCAAATCAAAATCTTCTAACTCATCTACACATGTCACATCATGCTCACAATCATCAATCAAATTGCCAAGATCACAATCAGAATTATCAACATCATCAACAGATTTATTCTCATGTATCGGCACATCAGGGGAAACATCACATGGAATACTAGAAGAAATATCATGCATTAAGGTCGGGGCGGAGAAGCCTAATGTATTTGAACCCAAAGGTTCCATAACATTTTCAGTATAGACATGTTCTTCTAACATAACATCATAATCATCATCATCATCATGATAGGCATTTTGCAATCTAGGATAATTTTCAATCCTAAGGTCGGAGCTATTACAAGAATAAAACTCTAATTCATGGGGATGATTCATATCATGTGGTGTTGTTCCTGTTTCCCTAACGGATTCCCATTGATGGGTTTTTTCTGCAATCTCGGCTAAAAAATTCCATGCATCATCCACAGATTTATCAATAAATTCACCATTACACATAGACTCAACCATGGTTCGAGAGTTAAAGTCTAGTCCCTCATAGAGGATGACGACAAGTCTCCACTTCTCAATTCCATGGTGCGGACATTCACTCAACAAATCATTAAAACGTTCAAAATAGTGAAAAACAGTTTCCTCATCCAATTGGACAAAACAATTGATACTTTGACGAATAGCGATGGTCCTATGGTGTGGAAAGAATTTTTTGAAAAATAGATCTGTGAGTTGGTCCCAAGTGGTGATTGATTGTGGTCTCAAACCGTAAAACCATGTTTTGGCCCTTTCTTTTAAAGAAAATGTAAACAAACGCAATTTCAGAGAGTCTTCGGACAAATGATCAGGTTGCATAGTCCGACAAATTTGTTCAAACTCTCTTACATGAGTATAGGGGTTCTCAGAATCGAACCCTCGAAATATAGGAAGTATTTGTATCATGTTTGCATTTATTTTAAAAGGGTTATTGGTTTGAGGTAAGACAATACATGATAATGGAATTTGTATTGATGGATACATGTATTCATGGAGAGCACGAGGTTGGTCCATTTTGAAATGACACAAAGCCCACTATTTGGTTTTTAAAGGGTTTTCAAAAATTTGGTTTTTGATGGGTTTGGATTTTTGGGAAAAAATTTGGTTTTGGTGGGATATAAAAGAAATTTGGTTTAAAATTGGGAGCAAAAGAATTTTTTTTTTTTTTTTTTTTTTTTTTTTTAAATAAAATGAAGAAAATAAAATTTGGTTTTTGAAATGGGAGCAAGCCCACTGTGCAAGCCTCTAATGAAATGGAAGCTGCGGCCTACGAAAATTCAAGTTTTAATTTTGAAAGTTTAATTTGGCCCAGTTGGTTAAGGCCCGACGTTTGTTTTTAAAACTTTGGTTTCGAGGTTCACTTACAAGTCCACAATCAGTTATAAGCTCAGCTGGGTTTAAACCCAGAGTCTAAAATACAAGTCCAATGAAAGAATTTAAACAAGCCCACACAAAATAAATACAAGCTCACAAATTAAACAAACAAGCCCACAAATAAATCATTACAAACCCAAAATAGAAAAATAAAAAGCCCAAAAAAATTGGGTTAATTATTACAAGCCCACAATTAAAAAAATTGGAAGCCCACAGGTTGGGTTCTCTCAATGAAATGGGTTTAGGCTTACCTTTTTAGCACAGCCCAGCTGCTCTGATATTGTTGCAAAAACCCAGTTGGGTTTTGGTTCTTTTCCTTAGTGGCGTCCCAGCAGAGGAAAAACAGGTTCAGAATCAGCAGGTCCAATAGCAAATGAAATGAAGCAGATGCAGATGCAAATGCTATGAATTGAAATACAAAATAGCTAAGAAAAACACAGATAAAACACAGCACCAATCCCGAAGGCAGCGGCGCCAAAAACTTGGCAGGTCCGGAGGGGTGTATAAAAATGAGCGCAATAAAAACGCGGGCCTACAGTAATACCGCAAGTGCACGGTCGTCAGTTGTAGCTCGTGCAAGTACGGGTCGATCCACAGAGATCGGGTGTGTTTCGGAAGTGTTTTAGCTAATTGGGTTCCTAGATTTGCTTTGGGCTTAGAAGCCTTTGGCTTAGATTGGGCTTTGAGTACTAATGGGTTTGAATGCCCTTTGAATGAATTGGGCTTAGTGGGTTTGTTAAAGATAAAATGAACTGAGCTTGGGCTCAGTTATCTTTGAAGTGCAAATGGGCTTTGGGCCTTTGATTGAGCTTTGGGCTCAATTTCACCTTAACAGTGAAATGGTCTTTCACAGTAATTGGGCTTTGGTTATGGTCTTCTGATGAGCCCAATTTGTGCTCTGGGCTTTTGGTTTTAGAAACTGGGCTTGAGCTTTGAAAGTTGGGCTTTGTTTCAGTGAACTGATTTGAGCTTTGGGCTCAACAGTTCAACTGTGAATTGGGCTTAGGACCTTGGACTCAGTTGGCCTTGGAAGGCAGCAGCAGCTGCAGAAAGGCAGCAGCAGCAGAAGAAGCTGCAGCAGCAACAGAAATGGATTGGCAGCAGCAGGAGCAAGTGCTGCACAGCAGCTACAGGGGAAAGAAGCAATGCAGGGCAAAGAAAGAAGACAGCAGTAAGGGAAGCAACAAGAAAAGCAACAGAGTTGCAGGGAAGTGAAGCAGCAACCCTGTAGTGCAGCAGCAGAAGTGCAACAGTAGGGGGAGCAGAAATGCAGTAGAAGAAAATGTAGAAAAGCAACAGAGTTGCAAGGCCTGGAAGAAACAATCAAGGCAAAAACAAAACAAAGCATGAACAAAGCCAACAGTTGATGATGAAATTGTGGATGACAGGGAGCTAGGGGTTGAATTCACTCTAATGTTTACTGTGTATTCTCCTATAGGAAGTTAAACACAACTATGGTATAATTTCCAAAGCACTAATTGTCTTTCTACAGCACAACTAGTCAAGAGATTATGAATTCAGCTTGAGTTGCAGCTTATCAGCAGCTCATGATCCTAACTACAAAGTATACATGGCATACATTGTGAAAGTGAGGTGATGATGAGCTAAGTTCAGGTTTTACCTAAACTTGTTTAGCTTTCTAGAGCAATGTGGTCAATATACTGCACATTAAAAAATAAAGCTCATCAAGTCCCTAGCAGGGTGATTTAGAACATGATAAGCAGCATAACAGTGAGCTAGGGGTGGCACTAACAAGACATTTGCACATTAACAGGCATAATTACACATGAACAGGAGCACTGAACTAACAATACATCAAAACAATTACACAACATGGCAACAAATGCATATTACAACATCATACACAGTACAATAACAAGAAGGAACATATGCAGATGATTAACAGTGCAGCAAAAATTAACATCAAACTTAACCCAATTAGGGGGAAACTTGGCTAGCCCAAGAACAGTTTTTACATCCCTAACACTTCCCTTTTATAGTTTACAAAAAATCCCCAAATTTAAGAAACCCTAAATTGAAATTAGGGTTTTTTCAATTTTCAAAATTACTCACCAAATTTCCTTGTTTGTTGTTCCTTGTCCTTCTTGTCGATGACCCATGCTCTCTTCTGCTCCTCTGCTACGAATTCAGTTCCCATCAACCTAGTTCTCTCATGTCAGAACCCTAACAGTGGGTAGGGTTAATGAAATGGGTGAAATAGGATGATGGGTTTTGTTGTCGGTTGATGGAGATGGTGGTGTTGTCGGGTGTTTGTGGTTGTGGTGGAGCTCGAGGTCTGGTGGAGTTGCAGAGGGTTGCAGGAGATGGTGGTTCTGCAACTGATTTTGGGAGAAGGGGAGGGTGGTCGACTGATTTGGGAAGAGGGGGGCGTTTGGTAGAGGTGTAGGGTGTTTGGTACTGTAGTGTTGAGCGGTTTCAGCGAGGGATGATGTTTCGCGATCTGGTCCGTAGGATGTGACGATGGTAGGTGGATCGGACGGTGATGCGGAGGCAAGCGAGGAGCGACCGTCGGATGAAGGGATACAACGAAGTTAACGGCTCTAGATGGGGTTAGGTGTTGTAGTGTAAGGCGGGGATATCAAACTTTGATGAACAGCAAGGGATCAACCGTTGGATTCAGCTACCATCTAATCTGAAGGCTTGGAATTTCAGCGCTGTGGTGCTTGGCAGAGACATCAGATTTTGATGCTCAGCAAGGAGCGACCGTCGGATGCTTCTGAGAAATGATCTGATGGCTGAGGTCGGAGGCGCTTTTGTGTGTAGAAAATGAGGTTGTGCGCACCATTCTTCGCGGCTTCCTTGCGTAATTTCTCCCGGCTTTTCACTACTTTTCTGCTCTTTTCGCTCCGCGACTCATCCGAACTTTATTTATTACCTAAAAATGCAAAATTAATTAATAAAAATATTTATTCTTGAAAACAATGAAAATACAGAATATGGGATAAAATGTAGAATTAACGCACAAAAGATGAGTTAAATGCCAAGAATAATATATAGAAATATGCACTTTTTAGCACTCATCAGTGGTACAGGTACATCTAAACGCCATTTTTTCTTCAAATGATAAGTAAAACCTAAAAAAAACTTTGAAAAAGTCTTCATGGTTGACGATCCATTTTCTATTTTTGATAAAAAAATATTCAATTGAAAATCTTATCTTATATAAACTCAAACAATTGAGGATAAGTAATTAACAACTATACAAGACTTGAGCAACCTTGATACAATCCTCATATTCTCAAGTTAATAATGAGGATGCATACATCATTATAATTAGATAGCAATGGAGTGAGAGGAATGCTCACTTCTTGTTTCATACAGTGACTTATCAAGGTTTATTGTATAAATAGACTTCTTACCTCGTCTAACTCTAGTTCTCTTAGGCTTCTTCTTGTCTTCAGGAGTTCCCAGTTGGTTACCCAAAGTCAGATTCATCCTTTGCATGTCATTATGAAGTTTGGCAATTCGTTTGTTGTTATTCTTGAATTTCCAACACTTACTTTCAACATGATTCACATTTCCACAAAACAAACACTTCAATGATGAATTTTCGTTTTGCATATTTGACTCCTGTTTATCACAACCTTTAACATCCATTATTCCTGAACTGGATGGAACAAAAGAGTTATTTGTGCTCATGGTCTTGTTTTTGAACCCTAAACCATTTGTGTTTCCAAAAGACTTCTGACTGAATAACATTTCTGAAATCTTGTCAGAGCTTCCAGACAAACTTTGCAGGCCAAACTTAAGAGTATTAACCTCTTTTTCTTTTAGAGACAGGGTTCTGGTGAATTCATCATTAAAACAGTCAATCTCAAGATTTTTCACCTGAAGTGATGATTCAAGTTTCTCCAGCCTCATTTTTAGTTAAAGATTTTTTTGGTAAATTTCTTCATTTTTATCCAAGAATTCAAAAATCTCAGTGTCAGACTCGCATTTTGAATCCGAATTTGAGTTAGTAGAAGTTTCTGCTGTGAGAGCTGAAATTTTTGTGCAAACTTCGAAAATATGTAGATTGACCAACTGAATTGATTTCCCTTGTATTGAATTATCTGAAGCATTAGAGAGAGAGAGATGTTCCTCAGATCTTTTGCTTCTTCTCACAATATCCTTGATCTTTTATAAAATCAAAGACCTGCCAGGATCAATATGATTTGGACAACATTCATCAGCCCAAGAAAAGTTAGGAGAATTACTTGTGTTGGTCACAGCATTGAACGCGAATGTTCTGAATGTGTTCTGATCATGGTCAAGAACTCTTAACTTTTGAATGAGTGAGTTTCTGGAAAGTGTATTAAGGTTATTTCCTTCAACGATGACATGTTTCTTAGGATCGTATCTAGCTGGTAATGATTTGAGAATTTTCATCACAATGTCCTTTTCACGAATAGTCTTACCCAATGCAAATGTTACCCAATGCAATGATGCATTAACAATTTCAGACACTTTGTGATTGAATCTTTATCAGCCATACGAAGGTTTTCCTAATCGGAATTTAGGTTTTGAAGCCTAGCTTCCTTTTCAGAGGTATTCCCTTCAAATATGGTTTCTAAGATATCCCAAGCATCTTTAGACCGAGAGCACGTAGTCACATGGTGCTGAAGACTGGGATAATGGCATGTATGATAGCATTTAAGCCGTCAAAATTTTGCTTTGCAGTGAGAATCTCGTCAGGCTCATACCTACCAATATCCTTTGTAATAGTTACACCGTTTACTGTAACCATTGGAGGATCATAACCATTAACAACATGAACCCATGATTGAAAATCATGCGCTTGAAGAAACGCACGCATAAAAATTTTCCACCATAAATAATTTGAGTCATTGAAGACTGGCGGTACGTTTACAGAGATATCGCTTCTGTCCATAGAGTCATATTGCTACAAACACAAACTTATGAGGTCTTAAACGTGTATGCCTGCTCTGATACCAATTGAACCAATATTTTGTTCGGTAATCTGTATAGACTAACTCAAATATATTCCAAGAGAATCAACCAGATAATCATACTTAATCAAGGAAAAACATCCAAGAGTTATTTTTCAATTTCTCAATACAATTTGCACTTGAATAGATAGAAATCTGTGAGCCTGATTGATATGAGAAATAACTTGAACGGTATCAAAAACCAATGTTCAAGTGTCAATCAATTTCAATCAACAACCAAAGGTCGTATTTACCAATTGATTGAACTATGCACAACCTGTGATATTTTAATTATATAAACAAATATAATGCGGAAAAGAAATAACACAGACACCAGAAGTTTTGTTAACGAGGAAACCGCAAATACAGAAAAACCCCGGGACCTAGTCCAGTTTTGAACACCACACTGTATTAAAACGCTACATACTCCTACTACAAGTTAACTTCGGACCAGAATGTAGTTAAGCCCTAACCAACTCTCGCACCGATTAAGGTACAGTCGCGTTCCTTACGCCTCTGAATCCCAGCAGGACTCTACGCACTTGATTCCCTTAATTGATCTCACCCAAAACTAAGCGTTGCTACGACCCAAAGTCGAAGACTTGATAAACAAACCTGTCTCCTACAGAACAGTCTATTCTGATAGATAAATCTGTCTCCTATAGAAATACGTACGAAGTTTTTGTTCCGTCTTTTGACAAATGAAGGTGAACAGGAACCAATTGATAATCCGGTCTTATATTCCTGAAGAATAACCTAGAAATATCAATCACCTCACAATAACTTAATTATATGGTATTAGAACAAGTTATTGTGGAATCACAAAGAATGAGACGAAGAGCTTTGTGATTACTTTTTATATCTTACCTGCCGGAGATAAATCTCGAGCCAATCTTAAAGAAGGTAGTACTTAAGAAGATAGAACAAGTAAGATCAGAACACGCAACTATAGAGAAAATAGTTGGGTCTAGCTTCAGAATCCCAATCAAGTCTTTAAGTCGTTAACCTATAATGATTTTAGGAAAAACCTAGTTTAAAGGAGAACTAGCTCTAGTACGCAACTAGTATCACACATGAGGTGTGGGGATCAGGTTTCCCAGTTGCTAGAGTTCTCCCTTATATAGTCTTCAAATCAAGGTTTGATAACTTTGAAACAAAAAAATCAATATTCACTGTTAGATGAAAACCTGATTTAAGATGCAAGCTAAGTTTGATTAAAACCAAAGAAATATCTCTCCACCGTTAGATGGTCTTAGCTTGTTACACACAAATGAAATATACCTTTATTTAGATATGGGTAACCGTACCTAAACGTGTATATTGAGTTGACTCAACAATAGTTAATCGAAGTTAGCCATATGAACACTTTTCTATTAACCAAATTCATCTAACACTTCTAGATCAAATGATAATCAAATGAATCTAATTGTGTTACTCATAGAGTTATTAAATTGTTTATATTCTCATAAAAGTACACAAAACACAATTGAAACAAAATCGGATTAATTCACGAGAATCAATTCATGAACATTAAGCCACGGTTTGCAAAGATTGCATTCCTTAATTTATATATGTATTTTTTCATGAGTATGAAATCATACTTAATCGATTTTATAACGTAAACCAACTTAGTTTGCAAATGGGTATGCAAACTTAAATTCCTGACATTGATCTTGTCCGACAGTTCGAAAACGTGTATGCCAACTGTCGTACCGGACCTAACTGAGGTAAAACCATTGCATATTGGTACAATATATGCATACTTGGATCCCGAACTTTAACAGCTAAAACCGTTAGCATACTGGTATGCAAACTTGGTTCCCGGTCCTGGATATTACTACAGCAGTTTGCATACTGGTATGCAAATTGTGCTTTATCCAGACAATGGTTAGTTGTTCGAAACTCCCATTTCAATCATTGAAACATCCTTAGAAGACGACACTATCTGTTTCACAAAAACTATTAGCTTATAAGGAATTTTCAAGTAATCGAATGATCAATACGAAACATTCCGATTTGACATCAAATGACTGTCTTACACAAATCATGTAAGATGTTTCATGGCAATTTTCACATGATCATCTTTTGACTCATTATTTAGTTTCCAACAAATAAATTGTTGGAAACTAAACTCGTCAAGAATAATGATGAATGTAGCCAAAGAAAAAATCTTCCAGCACATATTTCGAGAAGATATAAGCGAGTTAAACTCAGATCGAAATATCAAATGTGTATAATGTAAAGTCTATATAGCTCTGCGACTTAGTCTCAAATAGGAGATAGAATAGAATAGAATTCTGAGTGATAGATAAGTTTTAGACTTCACATACCTTTTGTTGATGAAGTTCCTCCAAGCTCTCCTCAGTAGATCTTCGTCTTCAATCGATGAACGCCGCGAAGTCTAAAGCTCAACTACACATTCTATCATAGTCTGATACATAGCTATTAGTAGACTAGAAATCAAGACTTATACTTTTGATCAGTTAAACTTGACAAACAAGCTTGAGATAGCAACGCTTGCGATTTCAACCGAGCAGTGCTCTAAAAGATACATTTAAACCATCAACTATTTTTTTTTTAAAACTTATTTATTACGTGATGAATTTTAATATTATATGTATTATCGCTGAAATTAATTAACATAAAAAACTAAAATGTAATGTTCCAAATTAGGTAGAATAAATACTTTTTGTGAAGCATATATATAATATTATATCACGTTTTACTTTATGCCACGTATCGTGTTTATCTATGTCACATGTTATACTGATCCGCGTGTTTGTCATTCTCTATGCTTATCCGTGTCACATATCATGTCGTGGCAGACTGTCATTGTACTGATTAGGCTGGAAAAATACGACACACTAAGATATCTTGATTTGCCCGTATTATGTCGTAGCTTGCTTAAGGGTCAGTCCTATGATGCGCTAATCTAGCAGCTACATAGCAGTCCATATCAACTGGGACAACCTCCTAAGTCCTAGGGTAGTTCTAATCTAGCTTGCAAGTCGCAGAATAAAACAACGCTAGACGTTGAACAATACCGCGCAAGAACCTGGCACCGGATGGAAAAACGCTTGACCAGTCAACCAGGTTGACTGTGCTGTTTCATTCAGCGCTGCATAAATAATCTTTTCTTCATAGAATATCGAACTTCCTTCATCTCTTCCTCTTTTTTTTTTCTCCCCCAAACCTTAACTGAAATGCCTGTTCTCAATCTAGAAACTTAGAGATTTTTTTTTCTCAATTCCTTTTATGGGTTTGTTCTATATTAAATTTGTGATCGTTTGAGAGTATTTTTGGTCGATTCCGTCCACAAAATCGATTGAGGTAAGAATTTAAAATTTTAGAGTTTTTTTTTTATTATTATTATTATTATAACGAAATTTTGATGAAATTGATGATTGATATGTGTTACAATGCTTGATTGAAATTGATGTTTAGATGATTTAGATGATATGTGATTGAAATTGATCTTTAGAATACTTGGGGTTTAATTTGATTATTTGTGATGAAAAAAAAAATGAAAATTTGATATATATGATGAAAATGAATAATAATTTGTAAGATTAATTTGTAGGTAAATTTGTATGATTATTTGTGATGAAAATTTGTTTGAAATTTAGTTAGTCTTATGATTAATGTTTTTTTCATGTTTGTTATTGATTGTAGTATGAGTATGGATGATTTGCTAGATCGTTTGGATATAGTATCGACAAAGAATATTGATAGACATGTATGTTAAGATGTTACGAGAGATCCTAGGAATGTAAATTCTAGAAGTAGCTTGAAAGAGGTTGAAGTGTTTTATAAAATTGTAGTGAAAGATAATCCGCCGATGTAATGAAAGCATTCCTTAGTTTGGTAATTTTTCAAACTTTGAAACAAACAACCATCGGAGAAAATTGTCAAACATTTTACAATTCAAAATTTGAAAACATAGCCGTTGGTGGTGTAAACTAGGTGTAGGAAAAAATGGAACATTTCAAAATTCAAAATTTGAAAAAAGTAGTCGTTGGTGGTGTAAGCTAGGTGTAGGGAAAAAAAGTCAAATGTTGTATGGTTCAGCGCTTCCAAGCTGTGTTGAATGGAACAACGCAAACATTCAGCGCTGAATGGTTCATCGTAGATATCTTGGAATATTCTTCCCCGCGCTGAACCATTCAGCGAAAAGGTGATTTTTTTTTGCGCTGAATACTATCTCGCTACTACTTACTTCACATGCGAGCAAATGTTAGGAGAGAAAACTAGTGCTAGCAAATAGACAACACATTTTTTTGAGTGCAACACTTTTTGACTAATCTAGTAACTCAATCTAGCCCACGGGACTTAACCTTATTGTAATGCGCTCAAAATTTAGCATGCATTGTTGTGTCTTGCTCCTGCTGGCATGGCACCTCTAGATGTGGAGTATCATACACGCTCAACAAATTTACCATTCGTATAAAGACATTTGCTTTAAGTCATCTACGTTGATGATTTTCCTTTTTTGAGGAGTAAAATTTTCTTACCAATGCACTTAAAAAAGGAAAAGTTTGTGAAAGGGTGGAACATTTGTCAGTTTGGTGGTTTACAAGATGATTGAGTTTTCATTTTCTTTTTAACTTTTACTTCTTAAAGAGGAGCAGAAGAAGCAATAATGGCGCCTCTCCTTTTCCATTACATTTTTAAGTCTAGCTCGTTGCCTTTAAGGCTCCAACTTTTGCTTTCATAATCTCCCATGGACATTTGCATATGTCTTCCTCCACAACCCGCATTAATCATACTAGCTCCGTTTCAAAATAATATGCAGGTTTGTGTGTAAATCCCTAAATTCTAACTAAAGGCGAGTTAGGATTAATTGTTGGAAAGAGCCAAATAAAAAAAAAATTACAGTAAGGCAAAAGTAAATCAAAAATCAAAAGTAAATCAAAAAGCAAAGCTAGAGAATTTTTTTCCTAACAAAAATATGAATAAATAATCTTTTGAAACCAGTTAGTATTGGTAAATGGCTCGGTTGATAAAAAAAAATTAGCATCCTTGGCGAGAACTGTTTTTTACTAATTAACTTGGTAAAGAAAATTTTGTTAAAGTTTGAAACATTTTCCAGTTTTTGGGGTTTACAAGGTGATTGAGTTTTTACTTTCTATCGGACTTTTACTTCTTTAAATGAAGCAATAATTTCTATGGCGCCTCCCCTTTTTCCATTACATTTTAAACACTTCAACTTTTGCTTTCATAATTTGCCATGCACATTCACATATTTACAAATTCTTAAGTAATGTTATAACTAAAATAAAAATAGTTTTCTTTTCTTTTTTTGAAACTTTACTATACAAATGTTGGAAAGATATACTTCTAGTAAACTATAGCAGTGTAACTTTCAATTTGATACTACCCAAAAATCTATTTTTTTTCAACTTCCGAAAACAAAACAATTATGAGTTAATTTGAGTACATAATTTTAGGATGATTTCTCGAAACAAAAAGATAAACTTTTTAAGAAATAATATGTTTCCCGAAAAGCAAAAGTGCATCTGGTATCCAAATATCAGATAAATATTTTTAGTATCTAAAATCAAAATTAATTTTACTTCTTAATGGAAGAAGAAAAACAAAATTGATACACGATAAAATCTCAAGGAATGATGTTAAAATAGCAAACCTTTGAGAAAAGGAAATGAAAATAGAGTACTCAATGAAAAAAAAATATAATATGCCACTCACCCAAACTAATTAAGGGGAGACAACTTTTGGGTTGTTCGATGAGAAATAAATAATTGTTTAATTAAGTGTTAGATTAGAAACGGAGACAATATGTTTTTTTGCAACACCCCACATTACACTATTGTCGAATGGACCACACACATATATGGATTAGTAGTAATGTACAACTTTATGTTTATCTTGATCCACCAAATTTTGAATCATTTGATCACACTGGTAGTACTAATTTCTATAATTTGCGTATTTGTTGGATTCATAAAAGATATTTAAAAGTTTGTTACTTTGGGGTTTCCTAAAAGTTACTAGGAAGATTGTAGGTAGATTTTGTGTTTGCAACCATGAAACTTTGTCTTTTGATAAGATTGTAGGTAGATTTTCTCTAGTAAATTCAAGATTATTCTCTGCTAAATTCAAGATTGTTATATCGTTGAGAGTTACCAAATTTCATACGGAAAATGGGTCATTTGTCCAAATATTTTTAAATCACGGTTCAAATGGACGAGTAAAAAATAGCAAGGATGAAATTGGATTCATCCTAGCTTAAATTTAAAAAATAGCAAGGATGAAACTGGATACATCCTGTGTAAATTAAAAATAAGAAAAAATATTTGAAAATGGGCACGATGAAACTGGTTACATCCTGCCTATTTTTACATTTTTGTCCATTTAAACAGTATCAAAATCTAACTGTCCATTTCACCCAGGAGTTGTTGATTTTGGTATTTTTAACCAATTTTGTGAATTTCATAAATGTGCATAATTGCTGATCGAGTGGTGTCTTATTTTCATGACGAAAAGATTAAAATTTATTGAAAAGAGCTCAAAGGCCAAAAATACAGAAATTAATCATGAGTAAAAGACTTCCAATCTAAAAACCCCAAAGAATGAGCGTAAACCTAATGAGAAAAAGAGTTTCCGTCGAAGTCTTTTGTCACTGGAAAACCTTCAATTTATGCGGAGTTTACTGATATTTTATAGTTAATCATTCGTATTTGCGTCCAAAAAAATAAATAAGTAAATGAATCCAGTAGTTAAAATTGTATTGTTCGGAGCCATCCCTATGGAATGTGGTAATCCATACAGGAGCCTTGAAATTAGCCATTCAAGTGCAAACCATCGTGATGGCTTCCATATAAGCCTAAAATTTTTAAAAAATAACTGATCAAAAGTATTTCTTTTAGATATTAATGAAAACTCAAACAATGAATAACACATTGATTGCAGTGGTTTGCATTTTAACGTTTTTGACTATAATAATTGTTGGGATCACCAAACAGTTTTTCCTCCTTTTCTTATTGTTGGGAATTTGGGATCATCCAATAAATCTCACGGCCTTCTATTCATACCTGCACATGGTAAAGAGAAAGCGAGTTATTAAAGGAGGGTCATTTAGGTATTGCAAATTAAAGATATTTATTTTTCGATTTGAAACTATTAATTTTACCTCTTAAATTTATACTCTCTCCGTCCCCAATATAAAGTCGGAGATTTGAATTTTGGATGTCCCAATAGATAGGTGGAGATATTTTACCAAGATAGGTTTTTTCATATATTACCCTTATTTATCATCTCTAAAAATCACCACAATTAAGGTAATGTCTCTAGTATTGGAAATTGTACAAAAGATAAAACATGAAAGAGAAGGGATATGTATAAAATCAATAAAACTTCTTGTTCCAAGAGAAATCCTTTTTTCCGCCGATATATTTGGATTTGGGAACAAATGAAGTATTTTTCATTATGTGTACTGAGAAAGTAATGTGTGTGCTTTTTACTTCTCACATATTATAGAAAAAAATTTATTTCATAATTTTCACTAGAAGTGGCTTTAGGTTTCTTGTCGGATAATAATACCCGTTTGAGACCCGCGGACATTCTTGTGTACAACTGGAAAAATGGTTTAGATGTCTGTTTCGATGTCACAGGCATCTCACCTTTCACCGAGGGAGGTAGGGGTACTTTCACTCCAGGTCAAGCCATTGCTGCTTCCACCACTCGTAAGCGTAAGAAATACATAGATAAATGATCGATGCATAGTTATGTTTTTTGGGTTCTTGCATTTTCCACGGTGGGTGAACTTCGTGATGACTTTGTTGTGTTTTTGAAGAGGTTAAAGAACTGTTTAGCAAGCTACAACGCTAATTCTAAAATTGGCAACATTCTTTTTACTAGAGTCGGTATTGCAATTAAAAAAGGAGTTGGTGCCCGGTTTGTCGCTCGGCTTCCAACTAATTTCCTGTATGATGATAATTCTTAATTGTATTTAGATATTAAAATTATTTTCATATATCGAAAAAAATTTTTTTTTCCAAAAACCATGTCAATTTATTTTAAATTTTATAATTATTTGATTTGATAAACATATTTTTCTCCTTCGACTTTGATGCAATTAAGGAACGCGCGATTGGGGATACTTGAACTAATTGCGGGATATAAATTACTTCCCCAACCAATAGTGTCTGCTAAGGGGTGTTTTTTGGGGGCGAAAATACCATTTGGTTAATTAAAAATATTATCAAAATACTATACTACCATTCCCACAAAATAAAATTCTGAAAACTTAAAATCAAAAACCAACTCGTTTATCCCTCATTTCCTTCATTTGTGCCGGCAAACTCGTAGGTTAGGGTTTCGGAAAAAAAAATTCGTCATCTTCTTCATCGTCGATTCAAAAATATCTTCGTAGATTGCCCCAATCTATCTATAATCATGCCTCCACGAAAGAAACCCAATCCCAATCAGCAATCAAAATCAAAATCATTTGCTCAACAAAAACAAGAAGAAAGAATCGATCGGATTGCCGAAGAAGAAGAAGAGAACTCGGACAATCAACCTCTCGTAAACATGGCTTCTGTGAGAAGGTAAGTGATTTTGAACTGTTTTATAAGTGTTTGAATCGATTTATAGCAGTGGTTTTAGGTTAGAATCGCTGTTAGAGCATGGCTCGGTTGAACCCACCAAGCGTTGATATGTCAAGTTTGGTAGTCATATTTTAGTGAACCAAAACTCATGTTAAGAGTCGCTTGATTATGTACTAGAGTTAAACTTCGTATAGGTTAGCTTGAAAGTATTAGGACGTGAGACATTACAAGTATTGTGAAGACTTGAAGATGTGAAGAAGCAAGGAGCTACAATGACGACAATCATCCTTCCACTTGAGGTTAGTGATATTTGACTTGAATTGTTTCATTCCCTAACGTATCTTTCAAGTCGTGCATATTGAAAACATAACTGCGAAGCATATTTGAACTCTAGATAGACATAGTATTAAGGAATACAATACGAGGTTTATTGCTTAACCATTAAACCTTGTAGATAAGACATCGCCATAATCGTTTGAATGCTATTGTGATTATGTATGGGTATGAGGTGAGGATTTCATCCTAGGGAACAATGTTTACATTTGTTCTAGGGAAGTAAGTTCATAAACTTATTTGTGAACCGAAAAGGAAATTGCCAGGTGTTATTGGTTTTGTTATTCATTGCATATCTTATGAACAACCAATATGTGTGATAGAGTATAACCCCTCACAACTTGTTGTGTTCTTGGTAGAACTGTTCACAACGACCTGACTTATGTATTGGTATAACTTTTATTAGTAAAACCAATCTTAAGTAATCACCTGTGGTATGATCAGATTTTGTATGTCTGACCTTGTAAGGGAAAGGGAATCGATCCTTGTAAGGGAAAGGGAACCGATCCTAGCTAGTAAGGGAAAGGGAACGAATCCTAGTAAAGGGTGCAGTACATCAAAGGGAACCGATCCTTGTATGGTGTACAACAAGGTTTATAGCAGAAAGGGGAACCGATCCTATGAACATGTGCAACACATATAAGTTAGATACCAATATATGTGAGGAACCGATCCTAGTACCTAGTCAACCGATCTTTTGGGAATCTAGTGTAACTATGCACAATACTCACATGGAGGTAGAACCGAAACTTGTTTCGGTAGAACCGTAAACCCATGATTGTGATTGAATGTTGGTTTGATCAATCACATAGTTTTTGAAAGTCAGATAAACCAATTCTAAACTTGTTTGGAAGTGTGGAAAATCGGTTTCAAGGCTGCAAGTGTGAAAGAGAACTTACAAAGTTAAGATGTCGACAAACTTTGAACACGTGTTATGAATGTTTATTTCTATAATTGTTCAAAGATATTCCTTAACGACTAAGGGAAGAGAATCCCAGGATCGAAACATAAGTAAGTTAAGAATCTTTTAATTAAGGTTATTAATTTCATTTACGAAAATTACAAAATTAGTAATGTGCATTTATTAATTATATTTTCCGAGAGATTTCGATCGTTATTTTTGGACAGAGCATTTCCAGGAATTATGGAAACCGAATTTGTGCTTTAATAAATATCTTGAGAATATTTTCGGTTTTGGAAATTCCTTGGTGTCCAAACTTCCTTGTCTATAAATGCACGAAGTTTGCCTTTCTAGCAAACTAATCCTTCGTAACAACATACTTCCGCTTTTGTCTTTGTTACTGGTGTAGCCGCCTATCGGAGAGGAGAGTAATCTAATTAGGTGAAATCTATTACGGCCGCTCGTTTTAAAGTCTTCTTTTGGATTGAGAAGCTCTAGAGCGACACGTTGGTGGGAAACTAGATAATTACGGTTTATCTTTGTTTTCGATTGATTTGATTGACTAACGGTGGTTGAAATATGATTGCACCTAGTTTGTTTATTCTTTAGAATCTTCTCTTCTGATATAAGTTTCACTCAAACTAGTTCAGAGTTTCGACAGGGATCTTTAGACTGTTGTTAGTTCTAAAGACGATCTTGTGATAATCCATTGTTAACATACTCTGTTCTGTGCATGATTGATCACAAGAGATTCAAGTGATTGTGTGCAGGTTTTTATTGAAGATTTAAGAATATTTGAAGACAAAGAATATATTGAAGATCTGACTTGGGTTTTATAATCTTTGGTGTGCACAATACTTGTTTCGGTAAAAGAGGATCCAATTAATAATCAGTTTATCCTTGTGGTAGATTGGATTGATTAATTGAGTAGATCGACATCAACACGGTTCTTCGGATTAAAGGTGTTGTTGGCTTAATCTTAAACGATTACCATTGGGTGATTGAACATAAGATAGATCTAAGGACCTGACGAAGGAGTTTATGTTAAGATAAACGGAATAGCCTTTGTGCGACTTGATAGACGCATTTATGTGTCTATTTTGTTCTCAATATTTTGTATTGTTAGACTCGATTAAGTACTTATTGTGTTATTTTGTGTTTTTGTAGATGTTTTTAGATAAATAAGCCTTTGCAGCGAAATGAGATCGAAAAGTAGTGTTTTACACCCCAGGATAATGTACCGGAGGAACCTCAGAAATGCACCGGAAGCGTCTCAGAAATGTACCGGAGGAACCCAGAAAAATTACTATTTCCACCCCAAAATTACTATTTCCACCCCAATTGCTAAAAGGACACCCGTACAGGATTAGGGGGAGGACACTTTTCTTCTCATAATTCAAATTTTGGAAAAAAGCGGGAAATTTCTAAACAGTTCTGGCAGAATTTCGATCGTCAAAATGAAGGGGTTATGGGTCGATTCAATGGCTGAAATTTGGTATAGAGATGTGATATAGGTTAAGGAACATAGTATGGGTGACATGATCGATCAAATTTGGCTGGAATTTTCGGAATGATTCACACACCCAAAACAGAGTACGTGTACTGTAACACGAGCAAAATTGAAGTTCTTGTGTGCATGGGGGAGTTCTGCTGGCGTTGGAAGAGTGTTGAGGCGTGAATAAGTCGAATGGGAGCGTGCAGGATCAAAGTTAACGCGTGCATGGGATTAAAAATGGAAATTTTTCGTTATTATTGGCAGCCGAGAATATTTGGATTAAATGGAGAATATATGCAATCAATGGTCGGATTTTTGGCTCCAATTCACTATAAATACAAGGCAAAACAGTTTGGAAAAGGTGTTGAGAGTGGGGAGGAGAAGAGAGGAAGCTGCAGAGGAAGAATCACCAATTCTCTCTGATGCTGCTGCTGTTCGTGATGAAGATGAAGATCACGAAGAACAGACTTGCAAGAACCGTCGTTTATTGACAGTCGTAGTTACAACGCGCGACAACGGCACTTCAGCTTTTTATCGTTCCTTTTGTAACGGTTGAACAACGCCTTTGCAACAGTTATTTCTGTTACGATTTTTCTGTTCAATTTTTTTACTCCCTTTAATCAACTTTTGAGCTTTATACATGTATTTTGAGATTATGATTAATATGAGGAGCTAAACCCCAACACTGGGGCGATGGAGGAAGCCTTATTTCACACTTGGGTAATTATATTTAATTCTTTTCATGACTTTTGCATTAATTTTAATTGAAATTATGATTTAAATTAATTAGTTGTGATTTGATTTGATGGGTCATGCTTAGCTTAGATGATTTGATGTCCCATGCTTAACATTTACACCTAATATTTTGAGAATCTATCTTGGCAATAAATTAGAGTCGATATATTTAATATATTTTTCGAGCTATTATTGATAAAAGATTATTATTTGAACCTTAAGAAATGAATTTGGCGGAATCCTAGTCCTAGTACCTCTCTACCAATTTGTCAATATTTTTGTATATAATTTTTATAAATCTAAAAATCCTTAACCTTCACAAGTCTTAGAGTTCGAACCATCCTTACCACTACTACTACAACCCCCATTAAATCGTTAATCATTTTGGCGCCGCCGACGCGGATTTGTGCTTAGGTAGAATTTTTAGGTTTTTATTATTTTTTTTACTATTATTTGTTCCTTTTTACGTTTCTTTTTGTGTCTTTGATTTACAGATTCGAAGTGGAATACTAAGGACTTGGAAACAAAAAGCTTAAAGCTAAAATCTAAAAGCTAAAAGAGAAGAAAAAAAAGACATAATTGTAAATATGCTTTATTTTTCATAATTTTTGTAATTTTTGGACTTTTTATTTGGACTTTATTCTGGACAATTGGACTTTATTCTTTTTTTAACCCTACGGAAGGGTATTATTAAAAAAAAAAAATTATATAAACTGTGTGCAGGGAAGGACGACGATTACTATATCGTCTCGGCCCCTCGGGTTCGTACATGACATAGGAGTCGTGGCCAGAGTCGACTTCAACGGTTCATCCCCCGTCTGGTACGGGAGGTAAGTCCATCGAAACACTCGAGAATCTCCTGTCAGCGGGTTTACTGTATTTCTTAAGGTGATTCATTGATTGAGGACGAATTTGGAATGTTTTTAAATTCCTAGTAAAGGGCAAGGCCTGGCCAATACAAGATAACGTTTCGGATTTCATCACCGCTCCCTTCTTGCCCGCCTTAGGAAAACGAAACCTAACGCGAACCCAAGCTTCAAAATTTGGAATAGAACGAGACCGATAGGGTAACGAGCTTAACAGGAAACTCGTTCGAAAAATATTGGTTGCTCTTTAAGCACACTTCAAAGTTCATGATGGTTTCTGTGAGTTGAATGCATGACTGCGCCGCCTTCTAATGCGGTGAGGCCTTGGGTATCAAAGCTCTACTAAGCTTCCCTCGCCTCGATTCAACTTACATTAGCTCATATTGATTCCAGAGGGGTGTGCTCAAATTGTAACGAATTCCTTTTCGAAGGAATAAAAGCTGGTCTAGAAAACAATCTAAGTGAAGCCATCATGCTTTTTGTTTGCTAGAAATCTTTAGGTTTGTTTTGGTAGAGTCGAGTCGGCCTTTTTTGTGGTTGTATAGAATTCCCTTGCAATTAAGAATGTCGAACTGGTATGATAGAAGCCAATACAATGAGTATCGACCTGAATTTGGATATGGACATCATCAGTTTTATGACCATGGTGGGAATAGTAGTTGGGAAAGCCATTTCAAGGTTATGGTTCATACCATTGTGAGCCCAATTACTATCCACGCGTGAATTGGTCTTACGAGCAAGAAAATCAGGAACACTGTAGTACTGGTTACTCGTTTTTGGAAACTAGTCCTGATTATGATATTTCTGAACCTGTTCCATCTCTAGAAGAGACGCAACAACGGATTGAAAGGACGTATAAATGTTTAGTTGCAATGAATAGTTCAAAAGAAGAGTGTACACGATATTCTGAGATGATAAACGAGAGTGGTGAACATATAAGTGTTATGCTCAGTGAAATTCAGGCACGTCTAGAGGCAGAAAATGAACAGTTGGCTAATGCTGCTCGAAATAATCTAAAATTCCAAAATAGGGTTTCTAATTCTACCCTTGATATCAATAGTGAATATTTGCCTAATTTAGAGGACGAGGTTAGAATTGTTAACACTACTTGTTTTGATAAGGTTCGATCATTTTCATGTTATTATAGTGATGATTATGATGAGGATAGTATTGATGAAGAACATGAAATATGTAGGCATAATGATCAGGAATTTGTTACTCCGATTGAGCTTTACAATGATAGTGTTGTTTCTAATACAAATCCAAATAATTTTAATAATTATTCACCTATTCAAAAGGATGTGGATTTGACTAGAGATACCACCGGTTTAGACGATGTAGTTCATGATCCTTTAGACTGCAGTATGTTGGATAATCCATTATTTGATGTGCTTATCAGTGAATCGGAGGAGGTAACTATGATTAAAACCTTAGTTTATGAGCCTTTCTCTGATAATCCTTTATATGATTGTGATGATGGTTTAGAGGAAAGAGTTTACCCTGAGAATACTGTTTTAAAATCTAGCGATTTAGAAATACTAGTCTTAGAAGATGATAAACTCGTATAAATGAGTGAGGATGAACCCAACTTAGAAGAATCTATTGACCATTTCCAGGAATCTGATGACCTAGAAGTTATGACTAGTCTTTCTAGAGACACAACAAACTCTAAGTTTGGGGGTGATTATCATTCTCCGTGTGCTTTAAATCTTAGAAAGTACCCTCCTGTAGGACTTGACATTTGTGCCTCAACCATCTTACAAGATGATCTTCGTACACGTTTTCCCGAACCTAATGATATCCAGAAAGAAGCTCAGTTGTTAGAAACCCATCCTCTGGTTGATGTGGTTAACCCAGGCTATGATACCAAGATTGACTTTGTTTTCCCACCAAAAACTTTTCAACCAATTGTGGGAACTTTTGATTTTAAGATGTGTCGGTTATTAAGTTTTGAGACTAAACCTAATAACTTTAGGATATTAGGGTCGACACATTTTCTTAAGGAAGACCACCTCTTTCACTGTGGTCAACTATGTAAGTCATATCTGATTGACTTAGAGGATCCGCAATTATTTAGGTTATTACTTCGTGATTCTAAGTTCGTATTTGAGTTTTTACAGACTCTAAGACCTAGTGATTCGGATCCCATCTATGAAGAAACGCAACCAATGAAAATATTCTATTTAGATCCTTTCATAGAACCTGAACCTGAACCGCAATTAGCGATAGTTTTCAGGAAACTAGGTAAGGGCATGCTTTTCTTGTCCATTTTCTTGGTTCACTGCAGTTTCCTATGGTCAGCTCTATTTGGTTTTGAAGGCCCACAGTTATTTCGACTGTTACTTTATGGTTCGAGTTGACCAATCCTTTTCTAAGTCTAGCTGAAGACTTTAAACTTAGCACTTCTTGGGAGGTAACCCAATCTCATGCAACACGGTAATATCATTCCTTAACTCTTTTGCTTCAAATAATAACCGTTTCTCCTTGTTCATGCTTTTAATTTCATCTTTAGAACATTGAGGACAATGTTAGATTTAAGTTTGGGGGTATGGGAGAAACTTTTTTTAGTTGCAATTAGTAAACTCCAGAGCCTAGAAATTTATGCCTATTAAGGTTTGCACTAACCAATTTAAGTGGATGGGAACATCTTGGTTGTAGGAGTTGAGGAACCAATCTGATTAGATGGAAACATCTATAGAGTCTATTCATAAAAGCACAGAGCTCAGGTGTTAGAAATAACATGATAGTTGCACCATATCTCGTTGAGTCCTTTTCATTTCTTTTTTTTTTTTCATTTTAAACTATGTTTCTCTAAGTGATTAGGTGGGGCACATGATTCAAGTTGTTACCACTGCTAGGGTGAATTAGAGTGACTGAGTTACTAAAAAAAAAAAAAGACCGGACCAGTTAGACCAATCGGAATAAGTATTAACACTTGGATAGCAATATGCGTGTGTTCTCCCTGTTTCCGTCACCTAAGCAAGCGTGGAATGCAGGACCCGTGGGAACTATCATGTAATCTGCTGAGAAGAAGCATGCGCTTGGATCAAAAAGATCTATTCATGCCGTTAAGTTAAAAAAAAAATGGTTATTGTTCTGTGTAGTCAACTGCTGGTTCCCTTGTATTTTCCAGTTTGTTGATCTAGATTTAAGTTATTGACCACTGGTTCCCTTGTATATGCCAGTTGTGTTGATATTAGTCAGACCGGTATCTCATTCCATTAGGATAGGTTCATTCTGGCAGTGGCCTTCAGACAGATATGTGAAACATCGATCATTTGGTTAACATCAAAACCATCCACATTTTTCTATTCCCATCTCCTTTTTATATCCATATGATTAGTTTGAATCCGAATATGATGTCCACAGTGCAACTATCTGAGTGGATCTCTGTCACTTTATATGAATTTTAGTATGCTTGAGTGCAAACTCGTGTACAGCAATTGGAATTTCGCATCAGGGTACTTCCTCCTATAGTCAATGATTGTATGCCAACCAAGGAGATTCTTTAGTGCCTTCCAAGGTTCGTTGTAGATAGTTAGGGTCTGGAGTAAAGGTTTTGTGGATACACCTCTGGTAAACCCTCCGGAGACAACACTCCATCACTAGGGACACCTAGTGAGTTAGGATTTTATTTTTGCTCGAGGACTAGCAAATAATAAGTTTGGGGGTATTTGATAGACGCATTTATGTCTCAATATTCTGTATTGTTAGACTCGATTAAGTACTTATTGTGTTATTTTGTGTTTTTGTAGATGTTTTTAGAGAAATAAGCCTTTGCAGCGAAATGAGATCGAAAGTAGTGTTTTACACCCCAGGATAATGTACCGGAGGCACCTCAGAAATGCACCGGAAGCGTCCCAGAAATGTACCGGAGGAACCCAGAAAAATTACTATTTCCACCCCAAAATTACTATTTCCACCCCAATTGCTAAAGGGACACCCGTACATGATTAGGGGGAGGACACTTTTCTTCTCATAATTCAAATTTTGGAAAAAGGCGGGAAATTTCTAAACAGTTCTGGCAGAATTCCGATCGTCAAAATGAAGGGGTTATGGGTCGATTCAATGGCTGAAATTTGGTATAGAGATGTGATATAGGTTAAGGAACATAGTATGCGTGACATGATCGATCAAATTTGGCTGGAATTTTCGGAATGATTCACACACCCAAAACAGAGTACGTGTACTGTAACACGAGCAAAATTGAAGTTCTTGTGTGCATGGGGGGGTTCTGCTGGCGTTGGAAGAGTGTTGAGGCGTGAATAAGTCGAATGGGAGCGTGCAGGATCAAAGTTAACGCGTGCATGGGATTAAAAATGGAAATTTTTCGTTATTATTGGCAGCCGAGAATATTTGGATTAAATGGAGAATATATGCAATCAATGGTCGGATTTTTGGCTCCAATTCACTATAAATACAAGGCAAAACAGTTTGGAAAAGGTGTCGAGAGTGGGGAGGAGAAGAGAGGAAGCTGCAGAGGAAGAATCACCAATTCTCTCTGATGCTGTTGCTGTTCGTGATGAAGATGAAGATCACGAAGAACAGACTTGCAAGAACCGTCGTTTATTGACAGTCGTAGTTACAACGCGCGACAACGGCACTTCAGCTTTTTATCGTTCCTTTTGTAACGGTTGAACAACGCCTTTGCAACAGTTATTTCTGTTGTGATTTTTCTGTTCAATTTTTTTACTCCCTTTAATCAACTTTTGAGCTTTATACATGTATTTTGAGATTATGATTAATATGAGGAGCTAAACCCCAACACTGGGGCGATGGAGGAAGCCTTATTTCACACTTGGGTAATTATATTTAATTCTTTTCATGACTTTTGCATTAATTTTAATTGAAATTATGATTTAAATTAATTAGTTGTGATTTGATTTGATGGGTCATGCTTAGCTTAGATGATTTGATGTCCCATGCTTAACATTTACACCTAATATTTTGAGAATTTATCTTGGAAATAAATTAGAGTCGATATATTTAATATATTTTTCGAGCTATTATTGATAAAAGAATTATTATTTGAACCTTAAGAAATGAATTTGGCGGAATCCTAGTCCCAGTACCTCTCTATCAATTTGTCAATATTTTTGTATATAATTTTTATAAATCTAAAAATCCTTCACCTTCACAAGTCTTAGAGTTCGAACCATCCTTACCACTACTACTACAACCCCCATTAAATCGTTAATCACGACTCATAACACTTGGTTGAATAGAGGTGATATCGAACAGATTTGTTGTTCCTTTACTGTTTGGAATACGAACCAAAGGAATTGTTCCAAGTACGTGACTTATTCATAAGTCGTAGGCGTGGGAATACAGACGGAACTAAGTGAACTATAGGGTTAGTTATTTGGTCTCAACTATACGAAGTTAGGTGTAATTTTGTGTAGCGGCTTAATTCTGAGAATATTCAATTCTGGACTAGGTCCCGGGGTATTTCTGCATTTGTGGTTTCCTCGTTAACAAAATCTTGTTGTGTCATTTACTTTTATTTTCCGCATTATAATTATTTTATTATAATTAAAGTAAATCACACAAACGTTAATTCCTATTTACTTGATAAGCAATCCTATTGTGTTTGGTTAAGCCCGAACCTTTGTATCAAGTAAACATACTTCGTTGTTGTATTGTCTCAATCTCGTATCCATAGACGATCACACGAAGTGTGAACCGATTAGTTTTATTGTCTCGACTCAGTCCATAGACAATCACTTTCGGAGAAAGGACTTATGGGTACCCTCGCCTTTTAAATTGGTATCAGAGCAGGCAAACACGAAAAGATCTAAAAATCTGTGTTTGGTTCGATCCAACCTATAAGAATTGAATCTAATGAATGATTCAGTTAACATAAAGCAAGACATCAAGAGTTCTGAATTAACACTTGATGATGGCATCTACAATTCAATATCTGAAGAAATCATCTCTAGAGATTCTACGAGACAAGTTAATCTTGTTAATAATGTAGAAACCGATGGCGAATGGAAAATACGTCTATAAGAAGGGTTAGATGAAATTTTCGATGATGATGACTCAGATTTTGAACAAGAAGTAGAAGAGGATATCTCAGAATACTCTAAACTGCTGGAACCTTTGAAAAATGAAAAGCTGAGAACTTCGGATTTTCTTGGTTTTATGACTCCTCTTTGTCGTGAGAACAAGAAATTGAAGAAGGTTTTTCAAGGATATTATATTGGTTACCAAACCTATGATTATCTTTTTAAAGATCGTACAAACGATCTAAATTCTAAGATATTATAATGTGAAAATCTTCGAAGAGAACTGTTTTTTTCGGAAAGGAAACATGCTGAATCGGAAGAAATGTTTAATTCTCGACAAGTACATGGTCTTGAAGAAAAAGCCAGTGCTAGTCTCTCTCAAACAAAATTGTTAGAGAAAGAGCGTGATGTTGCTCTTGAAAAAATTCACTTGTTGGAAGAGAAACTTGTTGAATCTGATGCAAGGATTAACTCTCAAAAAAAGAGTTTTGAAGAGAAAGAAGACGTATATCTCTCACAAGAAAAACGCCTTGAGGCTGATCTAGCCAGTGCTCTTGATAAAATCAAGATGTTGGAAGAAGAAAATTTGGACCTTAAGAAGTTCAATGCTAGCTCAAATAATTTAACCTCAATGTTAGAAGCAAGTATAAATCATCGTGATACACGAGGATTGGGCTATAAGGGAATAGATGCTTCAAATATTAGCAAAGAGGTAAACTTTGTTAAAGCTACAAATTCTTCTCAATCAGAGGCTTCCAATGATGACAAAGATGCTCATATTTCTTGTAAATAAGAGAAGTCTGTCAAGAAGGTAACAACGTTGAACAAGGATAAGAAGAAGAACAAAACTCGTCAAGCTCCAATGCAAGAGGATCCACAAAAAGGTAACATTAAAACTCATACTTCGTATATTTATACTAAGCATTGTTATTATTGTGGTAATAAAGGACACTTGCAATGGGGATGCAAAGTTCGTAAGATGCAAGATGCACTTTCTTGTGTATCAAACGAATTGGCTAAGTTTTCTCCTCATAAGAACTCATATCGGTATTGTCCTAAGCTTAGGAAAAAGAATTATTATAATGATAGTTCAGATTTTGCATATCACTCAACAAGGTCCTTTCATAAAAGACCCAATTATAAAAAGAAAGGTGACTTTTTAAATGCAAAAACAGATCTGATGTTCCAAATTGGATAAAGGGTATTTCGCATAATATTCAAAAGGAAAACGATTCTAATGGTATTATGAAGGAGAAAGTTGCTCCTGCGAAACCCAACTCTAAATGGGTCACAAAATCCTCCATAGCCAAGAAGGGACCAAAAGTTAGTCACAAGAATGACTCTCAGCTGCTAATTGTTGGTGACAATAATTACAAGAGTCTTCTTGAAAGAATAAAGAAAGACATTATGTATGAAATCTCTTTTACTAGTAAAGGTTGTGATAGTGACACTCTTCATCACAAGTCAAAGAAGAAAAACAAGAGATGGAACAAGAGAAAACAAACCAAGGAAGAGGTCAAGAATGATGATTCGGTCTTAGTCACTCGTGATGAACATGACAAGGATCAACTTAACACAACCTAGTTGTGTTAGAATGTGCATGATGACCTTAGTGCTCAATATTTTTAAAGGTGAGGAATCAAGCTCATGAAAAACTGAGCACATGATCTCTCGATTATTAAATGACTAATTAACATATTTAGGGAGATTTATTTTTTCTATACTCATACCTTCTCTATCTATTTTTGAGCTTATGATAGAAACGGTAATTTTGAGTTGATTATGTTGATATATACTTATCATATATGTGTAGCTCTTGCTTTTTTGGTCAAAACGAGCCAAAAATCACTGAATTCGGACATCGTATGCAAAAGTTATGTCAAAAACAGTTTACTGTTGTGATTCGTCACAAGTAACACTTGGGGTACCAATCCTAATGATAGGTACAAAAGGGGAAGAGATCCTATGAACATGTGCAGCAAGTTTGGATATTGGGGGAAGATATCCTATGCACATGTGCAGCACGCCTTTAACTATAGGGAAGAAGTGAAAAACTGTTTTGCCCATAACTTCTTCGTCCGAACTCGAAATGACCTCATTCTTTTTGCGTTAATTTTGCAATTTAATTCCCTAAAAGATAGAGTTAATTTCAATACTTGATTTTATGTTAAATATTTATGGTGTATTGCAAAGTGATTTATGAGATGTATGTTTTGGGTTTCCATAACCTTAATATTCGATCTCATATATTGTGAACCCTCATGGTTTGGGTGACTTTTTGATTTAGCGGGATTAAGTTCTAGACCTAGTAGGTAGGCTTTATCAAAGGATTATGAGGGGTTCTAATAGAAACAGTATGTGAAAAAGTCACTATATGTTGAATCAGTTTTGGTTTAGCATAAAAGCATATGTGTTTCAACGGTTTTCAACTTTTGCTTGCAATTGTTAAAACCGGTTTTCAACCTTTCTCTGATAAAGGCTGGGGTGTGTTGTTATTCTTTTGTTCATGCATAAGGATGACAAAACGTGGTGATATTTCGATATCAATTCTCCCTGGACGAAGATACAATCATATTAGAGAAGTGGATGCGAAATTCGAGGTAACAATCTTGTTAGTTAATTGTTTTCCTGTTTAAGAAAAGCCTGAGTTTATATTATATACATTTGTTGATTTTGCTTAAGAAAATTTTCGGTTCAATTGATATTTATTCCATGATGTGTGTGTGGATATGTGTTTCAATTGGTTCCGGTTAAAAAAAACTATTGTTATCTTGCTTTTGTATGATATCAATCGTTTAAGCTTACAAAATTACGGTCCAATTGCGGTGCTTATAATGTCTATGTTGTTTCAATTGCTTCCGGTTGAGGTGAATAATGCAAGTTGATTTATTTTGGCATGTATGAATTATTTATGGCTTAACGAAATAATATGTGTACGGGATGAGTTGTTTAGTCCAATTTGATTCCGGATAAGAAACTAAGTTAATTTTGATCTTAGTTAGACTTATCGAAGTGAGGTTTCGGTTATTCAAGACTAATCGAATGCCTAAACAAGGAAATGCTAGTTAACTAACCTAGTATTTGGCTTGTTTAAAATTGAAAGGTCTAAGTTTATGGATAATTAGAACCTGATGAGAAAAATAGAGTTTATCTTTATTTTGGTCTTATCGAATTAAGCGGTTGTTTTTGAACAATCGGTTTAGCAAAGGAACTAATATGCTTAGTTGTTTTTGGTTTGCTAAAATAAATTGGAAAAATTGTTTCGGACAATTATTTCCTTGGTAACATATCAAAATAAGACTACTTGTAGTTTCGGTTTTGATATTGGTTATCAGAACATGATGTGTGGAACCCTCGTGCCTAACTCTACAGGTTTGCAAGTCTATTTTGAGATTTGTAAGATTCTTTTCGCGTTGTCCTTTATTTTTTCGTTTCTTTGTCATTTTTGTGAAAGAGTGAAAGCACAGACTAAGGGGGAGTAACATGTCATATGATTGGTATAACAAAGACGTAGAGATAGAATATCTACCTATCTTCCTTTGGGGGGGGGGGGTAATAGCTTTGTTATTATAATGTCAACAACGACATTTTCAAGGATTGAATGTAAGCAGTTTCACTGTGCTGTTGAATCGGGAACCAAGCGGATTGTAATGAATTATTGTAATTTGTTATCTATATGATGTAAGAGTTTAGTCATTACAATTGACAAAGAGGGAGATTGTTAGAGCATGGCTCGGTTGAACACACCAAGCGTTGGTATGTCAAGTTTGGTTGTCATATTTTAGTGAACCAAAACTCATGTTAAGAGTTGCTTGATTATGTACTAGAGTTAAACTTCGTATAGGTTAGCTTGAAAGTATTAGGATATGAGACATTACAAGTATTGCGAATACTTGAAGATGTGAAGAAGCAAGGAGATACAACGACAACAATCATCCTTCCACTTGAGGTTAGTGATATTTGACTTGAATTGTTTCATTCCCTAACGTATCTTTCAAGTCGTGCATATTGAAAACATAACTGCGAAGCATATTTGAACTCTAGATAGACATAGTATTAAGGAATACAATACGACGTTTATTGCTTAACCATTAAACTTTGTAGATAATACATCGCCATAATCATTTTAATGCTATTGTGATTATGTATGGGTATGAGGTGAGGATTTCATCATAGGGAACAATTTTTACATGTGTTCTAAGGAAGTAAGTTCATAAACTTGTTTGTGAACCGAAAAGGAAATTTCCAGGTGTTATTGGTTTTGTTATTCATTGCATATCTTATGAACAACCAATATGTGTGATAGAGTATAACCCCTCACAACTTGTTGTGTTCTTGGTAGAACTGTTCACAAAGGCCTGACTTATGTATTGTTATACCTTTTATTAGTAAAACCAATCTTAAGTAATCACCTGTGGTATGATCGGATTTTATATGCCTGACCTTGTAAGGGAAATGGAATCGATCCTTGTAAGGTAAAGAGAACCGATCCTTGAAAGGGAAAAGGAACCGATCCTAGTAAGGGAAAGGGAACCGATCCTAGTAAGGGGTGCAGTACATCAAAGGGAACCGATCCTTGTATGGGGTGCAACAAGGTTTATAGCAGAAAGGGAACCGATCCTATGGACATGTGCAACACATATAAGTTAGATACCAATATATTTGAGGAACCGATCCTAGTACCTAGTCAACCGATCTTTTAGGAAGCTAGTGTGACTATGCACAGTACTCACATGGAGGTAGAACCATAAACCCATGATTGTGATTGAATATTGGTTTGATCAATCACATAATTCTCGAAAGTTAGATGAACCAATTCTAAACTTGTTTGGCAGTGTGGCAAATCGGTTTCAAGTTTGTAAGTGTGAAAGAGAACTTACAAAGTTAAGATATCGACAAACTTTGAACACGTGCTATGAATGTTTATTTCTATAATTGTTCAAAGATATTCCTTAACGGCTAAGGGAAGAGAATCCCAGGATCGAAACATAAGTAAGTTAAGAATATTTTAATTAAGGTTATTAATTTCATTTAGGGAAATTACAGAATTAGTAATGTGCATTTACTAATTATATTTTCCGAGAGATTTCAATCGTTATTTTTGGACAGAGCATTTCCAGGAATCATGGAAACCGAATTTGTGATTTAATGAATATCTTGAGAATATTTTCGGTTTTGGAAATTCCTTGGTGTCCAAACTTCCTTGTCTATAAATACACGAAGTTTGCCTTTCTAGCAATCTAATCCTTCATAACAACAGACTTCCTCTTTTGTCTTTGTTACTGGTGTAGCCGCCTATCGGAGAGGAGAGTAATCTAATTAGGTGAAATTTCTTACGATCGCTCGTTTTAAAGTCTTCTTTGGGATTGAGAAGCTCTAGCGCGACCCATTGGTGGGAAACTAGATAATTGCAGTTTATATTTGTTTTCGATTGATTTGATTGACTAACGGTGGTTGAAATATGATTGTACCTAGTTTGTTTATTCTTGAGAATCTTCTCTTATGATATAAGATTCACTCAAACTAGTTCAGAGTTTCGACAGGGAGCTTTAGACTGTTGTTAGTTCTAAAGACGATCTTGTGATAATCCATTGTTAATAGACTTCGTTCTGTGCGTGATTGATCACAAGAGATTCAAGTGATTGTGTGCAGGTTTTTATATAAGATTTAAGAAGATTTGAATACAAAGAAGATATTGAAGATCTGACTTGGGTTTTATAATCTTTGGTGTGCACAATACTTGTTTCGGTAAAAGAGGATCCAATTAATAATCAGTTTATCCTTGTGGTAAATTGGATTGATTAATTGAGTAGATCGGCATCAACACAGTTCTTCATATTAAAGATGTCGTTGGCTTAATCTTAAATGATTACCATTGGGTGATTGAACATAAGATAGATCTAAGGACCTGACAAAGGAGTTTACGTTAAGATAAATGGAAGAGCCTTTGTCCGACTCATATCACTTGGTTGAATAGAGTTGATACCAAACAGATTTGTTGTTCCTTTACTGTTTGGAATACGAACATAAGGAATTGTTCCAAGTACGTGACTTATTCATAAGTCAGAGGCGTGGGAATACAGACGGAACTAAGTGAACTATAGGATTAGTTACTTGGTCTCAACTATACGAAGTTAGGTGTAATTTCTTGTAGCGGCTTAATCCTGAGAGTATTCAATAATGGACTAGGTCCCGGGTGATGTGATCTCAATAATGTTGTTGTAATAAGGTTCGTTGAGGCTTGTGAAAGCAAAGGATTTTTAGACTTATAAAACTTAAAAATAAAGAAAACTTATTACAAAATTGACTTCAAGATATGAGAAAATAACCAAGACACTGATTCCACTATTACACATGAATTAATGATGGTAAATAATCCAAAACTCTAATTATCTTTTAAGTCCTTTATATCTTAACTCACTAATAATCAATAAAATTCTCAAACATCAATTGTATCCCTTAAGCATAGATTATCTAAACAAAGCATAACCTATCTAATTGAATCACAATTGATTAGGAAAACTACGCAAACAATTTAAAACTCTGCAAAAGCAGTGATTGAGTGAATTATAATTAAATATTAGAGAAAATAAAATAGTTACCAATTATTCATGCGTAAATAGATTCCTCATTGCCTTGGTTGTGGGAGAATTAGCTGCTCATCATGTTGGAAACACGCTCAAAAGTTGATTTCATTTATGCTCAAAGATGGTTTACAAATGATGAAAATGGGAGAATTATAATAAAAATCGGGTTTGTAACAGTTATAAATGTTACAAACCGAGCTGTTACAAAGAACGATAGAAGGTTTCTGTCACGTTACTGTTGCTTTAAGACTGTCTGTTAACTGCGACACACGGCTGTGAGTCGTTACTGTTGGAAAACGACGGTCTTGAATGGTCCGTTCTTCGTGTTCTTAAATGGCAGCAGCAGCAGCAGGTCTCTCTGCAACTTGGTGTTTCGACTCTGTGGTGCTCTATTTCTCTCCTTAACTCTCTGTATACTCCTGCTCGACCCCAGCAACGTATTTATACACCTTTGGACTAAGAATCACTACTCATTAACTTAGAAAAATCTCTTCATTACTCGGCAGTTAATGAAAATATTTCCGAGAGCTTTTCTTTCCATTCTTGTCTTCTCACGCTGTTTTCTCTGGTTAACATGTTCCAACACGTTCCTTAGTCTTCTCTGACAGCAACTAACACGGTGTGCCAACGATCATACTTCCCAAAATAACTCGGCGTCTTAACACAGAATATCCGAGGAAATATTTCTTTCCCTGTTGTTTGATAATTTCTTCCATTACTCCCGTGCATGAATCAATTACCTTTCCTGTTTTAGTGAAACAGGATAATTATAAACCAAATCATCGAGAATATCTCAAAGAATCTCGTCCAAATCACTCCATGAAATTTACGCAGCTTCAAAACTCTTTTTCCCGCCATTTTTGTGCTTCACGAGAAAGAAGAAGGAGGTGCCCCTATCCAACATCCAGGGTGTCGAATAACAATGGGTGCTAAAGATGAGAATGGGCTACACATAGTCGTGGGTGCCCTTAGCAAAAGTGGGGGTCCGTATAGCAATTGTCCTCCGGGGGTGCTCCGAGCAACTTTTCGAGCCGAACTTTTCAACAATATTTATTTCCAAAAAAATACCTACAAACACACAAAACACCATAATAAGGACGAAAACGAGTACTAACAATACGAAACATTGAGGACAAATTAGACACATAAATGCGTCTATCAAATACCCCCAAACTTATTATTTGCTAATCCTCGAGCAAAACTAATAAAAAAAAAACCGAGTTTATCTCGGTAGGGTTTACTGGTAGGCTTCTAAAAGGTCCTAAAAATTATCCCCGGCCAAAAACTTGGTGGGCCCGGAGATATGTATAAAATTAAGCGCAATGAAAACGGGGGCCTACAGTAATACCGCAAGTGCACGGTCGTCGGTTGTAGCTCGTGCAAGTACGGGTCGATCCACAGAGATCGGGAGTGTTTGGAGTGTTTCTAGCTAATTGGGTTCCTAGTTGCTATTGGGCTTCTAATTGTGCTTTGGGCTTAGTGGGTTTGTTTGGATTAAATGTGAACTTATGGGCTTTTGGTCTTTAGAGTTGCACTGGGCTTTGGCCTTACAGGGAACTGAACTTGGGCTCAACAGTTCACTTGTGAATTGGGCTCAGTGTCTTTTGATGTGAACTGGGCTTTGGATTCAGTTGGCTTGGTTTAGCTAGGCCTTTGGGCTTAGTGAACTGTGGCTGGACTTAGTGAACTGTGGGCTTGGGGAGGAAGCAGCAGCAGCAGAGCAAAGAAAGCAATGCAGCAGTGGTGCAGCAGCAGACAACAGCAACAGCAGCAGCAGAAGGGCAGCAGCAGTAGCAAGACTGCACAGCAGCTGCACAAGCAGTGCAAGTAGCAGCAGCAGCATAAGCAATGAATGCAGCAACAGCAGGGGAAGCAACAGCAGGGCAAAACAAGGCAAGAGGAAGAAAATAGAGAAGCAACAGAGTTGCAGGGCAGTGGAATAAGAGAAGCAAAGATGGCAGTGAAGCAAAGACAATGCAATAAGAAGCAAAGACAATGAAGAAAATTTAACAAGACAATGACTCAACAAGCAAAACAAGGCAATATAGCAAAGGGAAAGAACACAGCAACTACAAGCAGAAAACAGTGCAAGATGAACCAAGGCCTAAGCCAAGGGCAGGGATGATAGTGAAACTGAAATGGAGCAAAACTAAGGCATTCTTCCAGAGTGGGAAGAGAACTAGCTTGCTCATTGTCACTAGTGAGCACTAGTTTCTCCCCACTACTCAATCAGCTCAATGCAACCTAAGCATACAAAAGGAATGGCAAGATAATCAGCTTGCTATGAGCACTGATTTCTTCCATTACACAATCAAATCAAAGCTTCAAAGGCTTCTAGCCTAGCATTCCATCACTTCATGATAATGAATTGAAACACAGTGAGCATTTAAACTAACAAAGGCACATTAAACAGAGTAAACACTTAACAGGATTAACACTAACAGGAACATAACAGGAAATGAAAAGTATGCATATCAACAGGAACATAACAATCATGAACATAAATGAAATTGAACTGAAATTAAAAACATTAACAGGACATGAAAGTCCTGGATGCTGGCTATTCCAAGCATAGTTTTTACATCATACCCACAAGGCTATTTATAGTCACAGACCCAAATTTCTCAAAACCACAAAATTAGGGTTCTTCCCCAAAAATCAGTTGAATTAGGTTTACCTAATTTCTTTGAAATTGATCCTTGAAATCGTCGACCCATGCTTTGTAATTGCTCCCTGACCTCTTCTCATGCGCCAATTGCAACTCTAGGTTACCTAATTTATCAGTTCTTCACGCCTAGGGCTTCAGGAAGAGAAGCGTGAAAAAGTGAGAAAATAGGGAACTAGAGGGCTAGGGGTGAGATGGGTTTTGGTTGTTGGGTGATAGGGTGATGATGGTGGAGGTGTGGTGGTGGCAGTGAGTTGGTGGCAGAGGTGGAGAAGGTGGTGGTGTACGGTGGTTCTCTGCTGTGGAGAAGATGGAGGAGAGGCTCGACTGTGTTTGGGGTAGGGGGCGTGTTTGGTTAGGTGGTAGGGCTCGGGTGCTAGGGTGTGAGGCGAATGCATCGAGTCTTGATGTTCTGTGACTCTGAGCTGCGAGATGCGAAGATGGTAGGTAGATCGGACGGTGATGCGGAGGCAAGCTTGTAGCGACCGCTAGATTATATGATACAACAAAATCAACGATGCCAGATGGAGTTAGGTGTTGTAGTGTTAGGCGGAGATATCAAACTTTGATGCACAGCAATGGAGCGACCGTTGGATTCAACTACCATCTAATCTGAAGGCTTGGAATTTCAGCGCTGTGGTGCTCGGCAGAGACTTCAGATTTTGATGCTCTATGAAGGAGCGACCGTCGGATGCTTCTGAGAACTGATCTGATGGCTGAGAACGGAGGCGCTTTTGTGTGTAGAAAATGAGGTTGTGCGCACCATCCTTCGCGGCTTCCTTGCGTAATTTCTCCCGGCTTTTCACTACTTTTCTGCTCTTTTCGCTCCGCGACTCATCCGAACTTTATTTATTACCTAAAAATGCAAAATTAATTAATAAAAATATTTATTCTTGAAAACAATGAAAATACAGAATATGGGATAAAATGTAGAATTACTGCACAAAAGATGAGTTAAATGCCAACAAAAAGGGATAAATATATACAATATTTGGCACTCATCAAATACCCCCAAACCTGAATTTTACTTGTCCTCAAGTAAAACAAAACTAAGGAAATCCTAACTATACCACTGTCGCTGGTCTCTCGAATGCATTTAGCGTATGCACTAAGCCTTTTAAACCACTAAGTGTCCCTAGTGGACGAGTGAAGTCTCGTGAAGGTTTGCTTAGAACGTACCTACAAAGTTCTAGGTCAAAATATAAGCTCAGATTCCATCAAATGTGACATGTGCAAAACAGTTAAAGCTCACAGCAAAATGGAGATGTCAATCTAGCTATCAAAGGCACAATCCTAGCACTGATAACAAATAAGGACATGTGATAAGAGTGTAAAGTGTATCTACACATGTGTAAAGAAAGATCTGAAGTCATGACTACTAATCACCAAGAGATAGTTTCTCAGGCTAAGAACTGAGGTCGAAATCTAGCTAGCTGTCCGGACTTTACGAGAATTGTGAATGAGTTGGAGGTATTTCACAATTACTCGCGTTGTACATCAATGGCATACACCCTCCTTGCTTACAACACAAAAACACAAAAGATGACTATTTACATGACTCTTATTTACATTGACTATTCTCTTTTATTTTTGGAACAAGAGATGATGGAATTGATAAATACTTGAATTTTTTTTTTTTTTTTTTTTTTTTTTTTTTTTTTTTTTTTTTTTTTTTTTTTTTTTTTTTTTTTTTTTTTTTTTTTTTTTAGAACAAGGAAACACTTTTGATACATAACAAAAAGAAACAAAAATTACATGACACTTTGCAAGAGGTAGCCCTTTTTGATGCACCCAGTTAAATTCGATGGTTGTCTTTCTTAATGTAACCTCCACCTTCTATCCCAACCAACCAAAGAACAAGCTAGTCAAGTTTCGTTCAGTATTCTAAAGTGATTGGCAATCGTAACTTCCTATCAAACACCTTGAAGATCGAGGCCATACATGTATTGGTAGATCGTGCGCGTGCAAATTTCTTATCACTATGTGAATTGTGCTAGAATCAGGGTGCCTAAATATCTAGACTAAGACTCCTAATAAAAATACATATTTGCACAAGAGTCAACATTTCAAGGTAAATGAGCTCCATTTTTATGATTTTTCTAATTTTTTAATTTTTTTAGAATTTTGATTTTTCAAATTTTTTTGGAATTTTTCAATTTTTTTCAAAAAGAAGAAGGAGTTCGTTTTCAGTTATAGCATATTATCGTGGTATCTACTCTATACCCCCAAACCTAAACTAAACATTGTCCTCAATGTTTCAAAATATGGAAAGAATTAAAATGCAACATATGGAAAGGGACATGCTGAGTAGAGTAAAAGGAGAGAGAATACCCGATTTCGGCGAAAGCAGAATTAAAACTCCGTTATTCAAGGCAAAAATCCAACATATTTCAGCCGAGATCATATTGGATTAGCAAAATATATACAAAAGGAAATTTAACTAACACATTATCTACAAGAAAATTTGGTTTAAAAATGGGAGCAAAGTAGAAATTTGGTTTTAAAAATAGGGAGCAAAAGAATTTTTTTTTTTTTTTTTTTTAAGAAAATAAAATTGGTTTTTGAAATGGGAGCAAGCCCACTGTGCAAGCCTCTAATGAAATGGAAGGAAGGCTGCGGCCCACGAAACACTAAGTTTTAATTTTGAAAGTTTAATTTGGCCCAGTTGGTTAAGGCCCGCCGTTTGTTTAAAACTTTGGTTTCGAGGTCCACTTTTGAGTGGAATACAAGTCCACATCAGTTATAAGCTCAGCTGGGTTTAAACCCAGAGTCCAAAATACAAGTCCAATGGAAGAATTTAAACAAGCCCACAAAATAAATACAAGCCCACAAATTAAACAAACAAGCCCAAAAATAATTAATTACAAACCCAAAATAGAAAAATAAAAAGCCCAAAAAAAATTGGGTTAATTATTACAAGCCCACAATTAAAGAAATTTGGAAGCCCACAGGTTGGGTTCTCTCAATGGAATGGGTTTAGGCTTACCTTTTTAGCACAGCCCAGCTGCTCTGATATTGTTGCAAAAACCCAGTTGGGTTTTGGTTCTTTTCCTTGGTGGCGTCCCAGCAGAGGAAAAACAGGTTCAGAACAGCAGGTCCAACAGCAAATGAAGTGAAGCAGATGCAGATGCAAATGCTATGAAATGAAATACAAAATAGCTAAAGAAAAACACAAAAAACACAGCACCAATCCCCGGCAGCGGCGCCAAAAACTTGGTAGGCTTCTAAAAGGTCCTAAAAATTATCCCCGGCCAAAAACTTGGTGGGCCCGGAGATATGTATAAAATTAAGCGCAATAAAAACGGGGGCCTACAGTAATACCGCAAGTGCACGGTCGTCGGTTGTAGCTCGTGCAAGTACGGGTCGATCCACAGAGATCGGGAGTGTTTGGAGTGTTTCTAGATAATTGGGTTCCTAGTTGCTATTGGGCTTCTAATTGTGCTTTGGGCTTAGTGGGTTTGTTTGGATTAAATGTGAACTTATGGGCTTTTGGTCTTTAGAGTTGCACTGGGCTTTGGCCTTACAGGGAACTGAACTTGGGCTCAACAGTTCACTTGTGAATTGGGCTCAGTGTCTTTTGATGTGAACTGGGCTTTGGATTCAGTTGGCTTGGTTTAGCTAGGCCTTTGGGCTTAGTGAACTGTGGCTGGACTTAGTGAACTGTGGGCTTGGGGAGGAAGCAGCAGCAGCAGAGCAAAGAAAGCAATGCAGCAGTGGTGCAGCAGCAGACAACAGCAACAGCAGCAGCAGAAGGGCAGCAGCAGTAGCAAGACTGCACAGCAGCTGCACAAGCAGTGCAAGTAGCAGCAGCAGCATAAGCAATGAATGCAGCAGGGGAAGCAACAGCAGGGCAAAGGCAAGGAAGAGGAAGAAAATAGAGAAGCAACAGAGTTGCAGGGCAGTGGAATAAGAGAAGCAAAGATGGCAGTGAAGCAAAGACAATGCAATAAGAAGCAAAGACAATGAAGAAAATTTAACAAGACAATGACTCAACAAGCAAAACAAGGCAATATAGCAAAGGGAAAGAACACAGCAACTACAAGCAGAAAACACAGTGCAAGATGAACCAAGGCCTAAGCCAAGGGGGGATGATAGTGAAACTGAAATGGAGCAAAACTAAGGCATTCTTCCAGAGTGGGAAGAGAACTATCTTGCTCATTGTCACTAGTGAGCACTAGTTTCTCCCCACTACTCAATCAGCTCAATGCAACCTAAGCATACAAAAGGAATGGCAAGATAATCAGCTTGCTATGAGCACTGATTTCTTCCATTACACAATCAAATCAAAGCTTCAAAGGCTTCTAGCCTAGCATTCCATCACTTCATGATAATGAATTGAAACACAGTGAGCATTTAAACTAACAAAGGCACATTAAACAGAGTAAACACTTAACAGGATTAACACTAACAGGAACATAACAGGAAATGAAAAGTATGCATATCAACAGGAACATAACAATCATGAACATAAATGAAATTGAACTGAAATTAAAACATTAACAGGACATGAAAGTCCTGGATGCTGGCTATTCCAAGCATAGTTTTTACATCATACCCACAAGGCTATTTATAGTCACAGACCCAAATTTCTCAAAACCACAAAATTAGGGTTCTTCCCCAAAAATCAGTTGAATTAGGTTTACCTAATTTCTTTGAAATTGATCCTTGAAATCGTCGACCCATGCTTTGTAATTGCTCCCTGACCTCTTCTCATGCGCCAATTGCAACTCTAGGTTACCTAATTTATCAGTTCTTCACGCCTAGGGCTTCAGGAAGAGAAGCGTGAAAAAATGAGAAAATAGGGAACTAGAGGGCTAGGGGTGAGATGGGTTTTGGTTGTTGGGTGATAGGGTGATGATGGTGGAGGTGTGGTGGTGGCAGTGAGTTGGTGGCAGAGGTGGAGAAGGTGGTGGTGTACGGTGGTTCTCTGCTGTGGAGAAGATGGAGGAGAGGCTCGACTGTGTTTGGGGTAGGGGGCGTGTTTGGTTAGGTGGTAGGGCTCGGGTGCTAGGGTGTGAGGCGAATGCATCGAGTCTTGATGTTCTGTGACTCTGAGCTGCGAGATGCGAAGATGGTAGGTAGATCGGACGGTGATGCGGAGGCAAGCTTGTAGCGACCGCTAGATTATATGATACAACAAAATCAACGATGCCAGATGGAGTTAGGTGTTGTAGTGTTAGGCGGAGATATCAAACTTTGATGCACAGCAATGGAGCGACCGTTGGATTCAACTACCATCTAATCTGAAGGCTTGGAATTTCAGCGCTGTGGTGCTCGGCAGAGACTTCAGATTTTGATGCTCTATGAAGGAGCGACCGTCGGATGCTTCTGAGAACTGATCTGATGGCTGAGAACGGAGGCGCTTTTGTGTGTAGAAAATGAGGTTGTGCGCACCATTATTCGCGGCTTCCTTGCGTAATTTCTCCCGGCTTTTCACTACTTTTCTGCTCTTTTCGCTCCGTGACTCATCCGAACTTTATTTATTACCTAAAAATGCAAAATTAATTAATAAAAATATTTATTCTTGAAAACAATGAAAATACAGAATATGGGATAAAATGTAGAATTAATGCACAAAAGATGAGTTAAAATGCCAACAAAAAGGGATAAATATATACAATATTTGGCACTCATCATTTACCAGAGGTGTACCCACAAAACCATGACTTCTAATTGGTCACAAGTATCCAAAGAGCTATGAGGACATACATATTCTCAACCTATCTCCAAGTAACTAGAATGCCAGAGAAATTAAAGGTGCCAGCTATAAAGCTGACTAAAGAAAAGGGGAGACACATCTGCACCATTTCTAGATAAAGAGATATCCTCTACACAGCTAGATAAACATTGTAAGATGCGTCCGCTGATTTACAGCTGGATAAGATTAGGAGAGAGATAAAGATGAGAGAGACATCTGCTACACAGCTGGACTAATTACGTGTAATGAGTTAAACCAGTGCTATAAATATCTTGTGCCAGATTGAAATCGGACTAACAAAGCAACCAAAATGCATGTTTCTTCGACTCTCTCATAGTGCTCAGTAGAAACAACGTCTTCTTCGGTCTTCAACTGTTGATGATAAACTCTCGAACCTCATAGAACCTTGACAATTAATTCTTCTCTTCGATTTCTTGCTTGACTTAAAATTTCTACTTCCATGGCCTTATTGAACAAAACTAATTATAGAACAAAACGTAATGATGATTTTTTTTTTTATTTTTATTTTTTTTTTTTTTTCATTTTTTTTTTTTGAACAAAAATTACAAGACAACAATTTACATGGCCATGAGAGAAGGACTTTCAAAACTTGGATCTTCGCAACTTGTGATGTCTTGGTATCATGAATTCTAACAACTTATATCATTTGCTCTTATAACTTCAACTTTGATTTTTGAATTATTCTTTTCTATTGTTGCTTCTAAACCTAAAACGTCTTCAACTTTCTTCATAGATTTTGATGTCGCTCCGCTTGTTGATGATGATAAGTTTCTACTGAGAGAGAGTCGCAATCCAGTAACTAAGACTACATTGTGAGGTTGCTTTGTCTTTCTGGCATTTCCTGACCTACTTGCCTTTCCATCATGTATGGTTAGGTCCATCACGGTTACCCTCTAAAAGGAACAAGTTCTCTCCTGAATTTCAAGGATCTCAATGTCTTTTCTCTAATGTCTCAAAAGGTTGTTATCCCTAGCATTCCAATTTCTATCTTTTCGGTGAGAAACAGTATGTAAACTTAGCTAACCGGATACCATGTGACGCTAGAAGTTTCAAAAGTGCAACTAAAAAGTTCTTCCCCACCCCCAAACTTAAATCTAACATTGTCCTCAATGTTTCTAATGAAAGAGCAATACCAAAAGTAAAATAACACGAGGAGAAGTTGGAAAGATAGTACCTGGGTGAAGAAAATCAAAAACTAATATACAACATACAACTTCCTCGATGGTCAATCAAGGGTAAACAGGGTCCTCCAGAGGGACCTCCTCAACATCACCTGTAGGAAAGCTCTAAAAAGGGTTTCAATCTCTGACCGTTAACCTTCGAAGAACTACTACCATCCGGTGTCTCAATTTCAACAGCTCCATGAGGAAAGACAGTGCGAACAATAAAAGGACCCGTCCACCGAGAACGTAACTTCCCAGGGAAAAGATGTAAACGGGTATCATACAGAAGAACTTTTTGACCTGGAGAAAATGACTTCCGTAAATATTTCTATCATGCACAAGTTTCATTTTGTTCTTATACTCCTTCGCACTATCGTAAGCATCTATACGAATCTCGTCCAACTCATTGAGCTGGAGTTTCCTATGGGCTCCTGCCTTGTCAAGTGAAAAATTTAGTTGCTTAACAGCCCAATAAGCTCTATGTTCTAACTCAACAGGTAAATGACATGCCTTGCCATACACAAGCCGATAAGGCGACATTCCAATGGGGGTCTTAAACGCAGTACGGTAAGCCCATAAGGCATCAGTAAGCCTAGACGACCAGTCTTTCCGATTAGGATTAACTGTTTTCTCTAATATACGTTTTATCTCCCTATTGGAAACCTCTACCTGACCACTAGTCTGCGGATGATACGGGGTAGCTACCTTATGTGTAATACCATATTTCTTCATCAGAAGCCTAAAAGGTCCATTACAAAAGTGCGACCCTCCATCACTAATTATAGCTCGCGGTGTACCAAAACGTGTAAGTATATTATTTTTCAAGAACTCAATCACAACCCTATGGTCATTGGTTTTACACGCAACCGCCTCAATCCACTTAGAGACATAGTCTACGGCGACAAGGATGTATAGGTTACCAAAAGAATTAGGAAACGGACCCATAAAGTCAATACCCCACACATCAAAGACCTCAACAACTAAATAGGGTTCAAGGGCATCATGTTCCTACGAAATGGTTCCTAATTTCTGGCAACGTCACAAGTAACACAGTAACTATGGGAGTCTTTAAAACGAAGGCCAATAGAATCCACACTGCAATATCTTAGCAGCAGTCTTCTTAGCACTAAAGTGACCCACAAGCATGATCATGACAAAAGGAAATAATACTGGACTGGTCACTCTCAGGTATACATCTCCTAATAATCTGGTCTGGACAATACTTAAATAAATAAGGATCATCCCAAAAAGTGCTTAACCTCGGCTAAAAACCTAGAACGATCTTGTTTACCCCAATGTTGGGGCATTCGACCAGTAACAAGATAATTCACTATATTCGCATACCAAGGTGCTTGGGTAACAAAGAAGTTGTTCATCAGGAAAGCTATCCCTTATAGGAAGGGATTCATCATCAGGGAATCAACAACTAGCCTAGACAAGTGGTCTGCTACTACATTTTCGGCACCCTTTTTGTCTCTAATGTCTGGAGAAAATCTTGCAACAAAAGTATCCACCTAATCAATCTAGGTTTCGTATCCTTCTTAGACAAAAGATATTTCAAAGCAGCATGATCAGTATATATGACGATCTTAGAACCTAAGAGATAGGGTCTAAACTTGTCTAAGGCAAACACAATGGCTAACAGTTCCTTCTCGGTAGTGGTATAGTTCAACTGGGCATCATTCAGAGTTTTGCTAGCATAGTAAATCACATGAAGTAATTTGTTTTCTCGCTGACCTAGCACAACACCAATAGCATAATCTGAAGCATCACACATGATCTCAAAGGGTAGTTCCAGTTGGGTGCCTGGACTATGGGGCGGTAGTGAGTAAAGTCTTAAGCTTCTCAAAAGCCTCTAAACAAGCATCATCAAAGACAAACTTAACATCTTTTGCAAGCAAGTTGCAAAGAGGTCTAGAAATCAAGCTAAAATCCTTAATGAATCGACGATAAAAACCTGCATGCCCTAAGAATGACCTAATATCTCTTACGGTTTTTGGGACCTGTAAAGTCTTTAAGGTCAACTTTGGCTTTATCTACCTCTATACCCTTAGAAGATACGATATGCCCTAAGACAATTCCTGATCGAACCATGAAATGACATTTCTCCCAATTAAGCACTAGATTCTTTTCCTTACACCTAGTCAACACTAATGACAAATGATGCAAGCACTCATCGAAAGACGAACCAAACACTGAAAAATCATCCATAAAGACCTCTAAAAACTTTTCTACCATATCGGAAAATATGCTCATCATGCAACGCTGAAAAGTCGCAGGGGCGTTACATAGCCCGAAAGGCATGCGTCTATACGCAAAGGTACCAAAGGGACAGGTAAAAGTAGTTTTTCTTGGTCTTCTGGGGCAATAACGATCTGATTGTAGCCTGAGTAGCCATCTAGAAAAATAATGACTATGTCCAGCTAATCTCTCTAGCATTTGGTCGATAAAGGGAAGGGGAAAGTGGTCCTTCCTAGTGACCTTGTTCAATTTCCTATAGTCAATACAAACACGCCAACCCGTGGTCACTCGGGTCGGGATTAACTCATTGTTATCATTCTGGACTACAGTAATACCGGATTTCTTGGGAACAACCTGAACGGGGCTGACCCACTTACTGTCTGAAATGGGGTAGATAATGCCTGCATCTAACAGCTTAAGAACCTCGGTTCGAACTACTTCTTTCATATTAGGGTTTAGTCTTCGTTGCATCTCCCTAGAAGGTTTGGTATCTTCCTCTAAATAGATCTGATGCATACAAACAGTAGGACTTATACCCTTAATGTCTGCTATGGTCCACCCTAAAGCTTCCTTGTTGTTTTGAAGGACGGTCACTAGCCTACTTTCCTGATCACTATCCAAGTCGGAAGCAACAATCACAGGTAAAGTCTCAGACGGGCCTAAAAACACATACTTCAGGGTATCTGGCAATGGTTTTAGGTCCAACTTAGGAGGCTCTTCTAACGAAGGAACTAGGGTAGACTTAGAAACTGGTAGTGGTTCGAACTTAGGTTTCCATCCGTTACTAATGTCTAACAAAGGGGTTGAATCTAACAAAGCATTCACCTCATTAATCACATTATCATCATCGAAATCAATCCCAAAGTGAGCTAGGCATTTCTCTAACGGATCTTCTAACAAAGTGTTTGGTAATGACTCCTCAACTAATGTTCCTATCATGTTTACCTCTTCTATGCTCGAGTCATCTAGTTCAGAGGGTAACTTACTAATATGAAAGACGTTCAGCTCAATAGTCATATTACCAAAAGACAAGTTCATAATACCAGTTCGACAATTAATGATCGCATTGGATGTTGCTAAAAATGGGCGACCTAAAATCACTGGTATCTGGTTCTCTGGGTCAGGGACAGGTTGGGTATCTAGGATAACAAAATCCACTGGATAAATAAACTTGTCGACCTCAATAAGAACATCCTCGATCACACCACGAGGAATTTTAACGGACCTATCAGCTAACTGAAGTGTCATCTGGGTAGGTTTCATATCACCAAGTCCTAGCTTAGGTACACATGGTATGGAAGTAAATTCACACTGGCTCCTAAGTCAAGCAAAGCTTTCTCAACACGGTATTTACCTATTGTGCAAGAAATGGTAGGGGACCCTGGGTCTTTATACTTAGGAGTAGTGGTATTCTGAATAATGGAACTCACGTGACTAGCTAGGAAGGCTTTCTTTTGGACACTAAGCTTACGCTTTCGTACACAAGTCCTTAAGAAACTTAGCATAAGCGGGAATCTGCTTAATCGCATCCAACAATGGTAGGTTGATAGTAACCTGCTTAAAAACCTCCAATATATCATTAAAGTTCGACTCGCTCTTAGTTGGAACTAGCAGCTGGGGAAACGGGGCTCTGGGAACAAAGCCGGGCTCAGCAGGACCCTCATTGGTCTCTTTAGAGACTCTATCAGTCTCCTCATTTTCTGGCTCAGAAGGGTGAACTACAATGTTCACTATCAGGCATGGCAACCTTATTGTCAACTTTCTTTCCACTCCTAAGGGTTGTAATAGAGTTCACATGATTGTACGATTTCTCTGCTTTAGGATTGGGTTGAGTTTGACTAGGAAACTTACCTTTTTCCCTCAAAGATTCATTTATCTGACTAACCTGGTTTTTTAACTCAGAAATAGCTTGGGAGTTAGCATAACCTATATTTTTACTTTCTTCTATCCCTTGAGCAACCATTAGGTTGATCTTATCAGAGTTTTTAATAAACGAGGCTAGAGTGTCTTCTAAACTTGTGATCTTTTTATCCGAAGGGTTCTGAAACTGGGGTTGACCTGAAGAGTTCTTAGCATAACCAAAACCTGGGGGAGGCTGAGAATTACTAGACTGACCTTGATTCTGGCCCTTAGACCAAGAAAAATTAGGATGGTTTCTCCAACCAGGGTTGTAGGTTTCTGAGTATGGGTCAAACTTCTGACGGTTCTCAAACCTAGCGTTGTTATAGACAGCATGGGCTTGTTCTTCACTAACATGACCTTCCCAAAACGAGTTATTGGGCTCTACTCCACAACTAGAGACTTGAGCGGCTCTAATCCTATCATCAGGTTCAACAAGAGACCTATAATTAGGCTGATTCAATTCCAAAGCTTCTAACCTTCTAGACAAAGCAGCAAACTTAGCATCTGACTCGAAGCTTGTATCTACCACATTGGTGCTACTTCTATTGACCAAGAGTCTTTTAGGGGGTTCAACACAAGACTCCCACTGTTGGGATTTTTCAGCAATAGCTCCTAAGAAGGTAAAAGCATCATCAGCTTTTACTGGTGAACTCACCAGCGCACATAGACTCGACCATGGCTTTGGTCGAATAGTCTAAACCATTATAAATAATCTCAACAAGTTTCATCTTATCAAATCCATGGTGAGGACACTGGGATAGGAGATCATTGAATCTCTCTAAAAACCTATAAAGAGACTCTCCCTCTTGTTGCACACTAGCACTAATTTTCTGCCTAACAGCTGCAGTTTTATGCTTAGGGTAGAATTTCATATAGAAAGCAGCAACAAGTTCCTGCCATGTTTCAATGGACTCAGGTGGTAGGTTGTTCAGCCAGGTCTTGGCTTTATCTCTCAAGGAAAAGGGAAACATCTTAAGTTTCAAAACTTCATCAGTGAGGTCTTTTATTCTAACTGTCCCACAGATTTCCTCAAAGTCCCTAATATGAAAATAAGGGTTCTCATCATCTTTTCCTAAGAACATAGGGATCATCTGAAGAATACTAGGTTTTATCTCGAAATTAGCCGTACTGGCTGGCAATTTAATGCACGAAGCTCGGTTGGTCCTAGTTGGGAACATGTAATCTTTCAAAGTTGTCATCGCTGGCACAGCTGAAGTACTAGGGGTACTTTCCTCACAAAGAGACAGATTCTCAAAACTGAAGTTTCCAAAAACGGGTCTCTCAAAAGAAGAGTCTTCGAGCTCTCCGCCTTCACAAGAAGAAATACTAGGTTTATCACTAATCAAACGACCTAGAGTGTTTCTTTTCCAAGCCCGCTCTCGAATAACCTCGGGCATACACTAGAAAAACAAAAGAAAAAGAAAAATCCTAAAAGGAAGGGAAGTTCTATGCAAACACAAACAAGGTTGACTCCACCACAACAAACCTACTGATTTCTAGCAAACAAAAAGCATGACGGCTCCACTAAGATTGTTTTTAGACCAGCTTCTAATCCTTCGAATGGGAATTCGTTACAATTTGAGCAAACCCCTCTGGAATCAATCAGAGTCAAAGTAAGTTGAATAGAGGCGAGGGAAGCTGCGTAGAGCTTTGATACCCAAGGCCTCACCGCATTCCAAGGCGGCGCAGTCACGCATTCAACTCACAGAAACCATCATGAACTTCGAAGTATGCTCAAAAGAGTAACCAATATTTTTCGAACGACTTTCCTATTAAGCTCATTGCCCTATAGGTCTCGTTCTATTCCAAATTTTAGGTTTAGGTTCGCGTTTGGTTTTGTTTTCCTAAGGAGGGCATGAAGATAACGGTGATGAAATCCGAACCCTTATCTTGTATGGCCAGTCCTTTCCATTTACTAGGAAATTAAAGCAGCCGTTTTCAAGTCCTCAGCATATATGCAAACGAAGGAATACAGTAACTCGCTGACAGGGGATTCGCGAGTGTTTCGACAAACTTACCTCACGTTCCAGACGGGGGATGAATCGCTGAAGTCGACTCGGGCCACAACTCCAATGTCGTGTACGAACCCGAGGGGCCGAGGTAATATCGTAATCACCATCCTTCTCTGAAAACAGTTTAATATTTAATACTACCCTTCCGTAGGGTTTAAAAATAAAAGAATGTCCAAATGTCCAAGTCCAAAGTCCAAAAGAAAAGGAAAGTCTAAAAAAAATGTCTCTCTTTTTTTTTCTCTCTTTTTTAATAAAAACAAAAAAAATTTCTTCTTTCGCTCCTTTCGCTTTGTTTTTTACTCCAAATCTTTAAGTATTCACCAAAGCTTTGGCAAAATTTTCTTTCGCTCCGAATTCCAAAATCTGTAAGGAAAAGACAAAATCCCAAAAACGTAAAGAAGAACAAATAAAATAAAAACAAATAAAAACCTAAAAAATCTAAAAACTCTAGCCTAAAGACAAGCCCGCGTCGGCGGCGCAAAAAATTGATGTGATCTCAATAATGTTGTAGTAATAAGGTTCGTTGAGGCTTGTGAAAGCAAAGGATTTTTAGACTTATAAAACTTACAAATAAAGAAAACTTATTACAAAATTGACTTCAAGATATGAGAAAATAACCAAGACACTGATTCCACTATTACACATGAATTAATGATGGTAAATAATCCAAAACTCTAATTATCTTTTAAGTCCTTTATATCTTAACTCACTAATAATCAAGCAAATTCTCAAACATCAATTGTATCCCTTAAGCATAGATTATCTAAACAAAGCGTAACCTATCTAATTGAATCACAACTGATTAGGAAAATTACGCAAACAATTTAAAACTCTGCAAAAGAAGTGATTGAGTGAATTATAATTAAATATTAGAGAAAATAAAATAGTTACCAATTATTCATGCGTAAATAGCTTCCTCATTGCCTTGGTTGTGGGAGAATTATCCGCTCATCATGTTGGAAACACGCGCAAAAGTTGATTTCATTTATGCTCAAAGATGGTTTACAAATGATGAAAATGGGAAAATTATAATAAAAATCGGGTTTGTAACAGTTATAAATGTTACAAACCGAGCTGTTACAAACAACGATAGAAGGTTTCTGTCACTGTTACTGTTGCTTTAAGACTGTCTGTTAACTGCGACACACGGCTGTGAGTCGTTCTTACTGTTGGAAAACGATGGTCTTGAATGGTCCGTTCTTCGTGTTCTTCAATGGCAGCAGCAGCAGCAGGTCTCTCTGCAACTTGGTGTTTCGACTCTGTGGTGCTCTATTTCTCTCCCAAACTCTCTGTATACTCCTGCTCGACCCCAGCAACGTATTTATACACATTTGGACCAAGAATCACTACTCATTAACTCAGAAAAATCTCTCCATTACTCGGCAGTTAATGAAAATATTTCCAAGAGCTTTTCTTTCCATTCTTATCTTCTCACGCTGTTTTCTCTGGTTGACATGTTCCAACACGTTCCTTAGTCTTCTCTGACAGCAACTAACACGGTGTGCCAACGATCATACTTCCCAAAATAACTCGGCATCTTAACACATAATATCCGAGGAAATATTTCTTTCCCTGTTGTTTGATAATTTCTTCAATTACTCCCATGCATGAATCAATTACCTTTCCTGTTTTAGTGAAACAAGATAATTATAAACCAAATCATCGAGAATATCTCAAAGAATCTCGTCCAAATCACTCCATGAAATTTATGCAGCTTCAAAACTCTTTTTTCCCGCCATTTTTGTTCTTCACAAGAAAGAAGAAGGAGGTGCCCCTATCTAACATCCAGAGTGCCGAATAACAGTGGGTGTTAAAGATGAAAATGGGTTACACATAGCCGTGGGTGCCCCTTAGCAAAATATCAATTGTCCTCCGGGGGTGCTCCGAGCAACTTTTCGAGCCGAACTTTCCAACAATATTTATTTCCAAAAAAATACCCACAAACACACAAAACACCATAATAAGGACGAAAACGAGTACTAACAATACGAAACATTGAGGACAAATTAGACACATAAATGCGTCTATCACCGGGGTATTTCTGCATTTGCGGTTTCCTCGTTAACAAAATCTTTCTGTGTCATTTACTTTTATTTTCCGCATTATAATTGTTTTATTATAACTAAAGTAAATCACACAAACATTAATTCCTATTTACTTGATAAGCAATCCTATTGTGTTTGGTTAAGTCCGAACCTTTGTATCAAGTAAACATACTTCGTTGTTGTATTGTCTCGATCTCGTATGCATAGACGATCACACGAAACGTGAACCGATTAGTTGTATTGTCTCGACTCAGTCCATAGGCAATCACTTTCTGAGAAAGGACTTATAGGCAGGAAAAGTTTTAGCTTCAGGTATATTTGGGTACCCTCGCCTTTTCAATCGCGAACCCTAACTCAAACAGTTGAGTTCCAGTGAGTTCCGACATTGAAATTAGTATGAATACAATGCCGTTAATGAGTTCCGGAACTGAATTTAGTTTGAATACTATGCTGGTACCGTGTTACGGTGTTGATCTTAGGTTGAATACTATGCCGGTTATATAACTAAAATCACCTGAAAGTGAATGTTTAATCCCAACATTGATTTTAGGTTGAATACTGCGCCGGAAATATGTCACGACATTGTTTTAAACTTATTCGAATATGCTAAAAGTGCACTTTTAATATACAGAAAAACCCTAGGAATTTGTCATCAGTACCGGCATTGATGTTAGGTTGAATACCATGCCGGGACTTGATTACGGCATAAATTTATTTTTTTACGAATGTGCTGGCAGTGCTCTTTTGGTATCTAGGAACTGCCTATGAATTACTTAAGACTACCGACATTGTCGACAATTATTCGACAAAACCGGCATCTGTTCCCGGCATGGTGTGTTTGTTATATTACTATGTCGTTTTACGGTCTCGGCATGGTTGATATTTCGTGCACCAATGCCGGTACTGATGATTCTATGCCGTCAGTATGTCTATGCCGACATCAAATATGAAAGTGAGTTATCTTATATTTATTTCGTGTTTCTTTTGATATAGGGGTAAAGCCAAGGAAGCTAGGAAAGGAAAAGCTAAAAATGTTGGTATTAAGAAAAGAAAGAAGAATGTTCTTGGTACTCCTGAGTCTCTTCCTCCTCGAGGGAGAGAACTTGGTCGCGACAAGCGTTTGGGTGCATCTATAAGAAGGGAAAAATGGGAGAGTAGTGGGGGCTGTAGAAAACTCGTAATCGGTGAACCTACTGGAACAGTTGATAACGATGAGCAAGATGAATAGGAAAGTGAGGAGGAAGAAAATGAGGTTGATCCAAGTCAATTAGCAACCCAAGCCTAAGTTGTAGATGAAGTTGTTGGGGCCAAGTCAACAACCGACACAAGGCAAAGGCAAAGTAAAAGTTAAAGGTTTGCACCTTCCTCATACTGATGACATGATACCTGACCTTGATCGTGGTATAATTTTGGGTGAAGCTGACGATCCGAGAATGTTATTTGGCTACAAGGACACGTGGGCTCGTACTATCTATCAAACCTATGTAAGAATTTTTTATCTTGTGCATATGTATTGTTTTGTATTTATGTAAAATCTCTTAATTGTATTATCTCCTAATTGTAGGATCATAAGAATGTTGTGTGTGTTTGCCGAAACCAAGCCGGATCTCATTGGCTCAACAAGACTCGTCGGCTAGCCGAGTTGCCACGTGAGTAAGCTTCGAAGAATTCCTTTGCTTCATTAATATCCCATGGTGATTGTCCGGGAGCTTCCGTAGGGGAAGGGGTGAAAGATAGTTGCTTCCAAAATGGATCAATAACCTCAATAGGTATCACTTCTTCATACTTCACAAGCATATGATGACACAGAATCCCAATGAAGACATGTCGGGACAAATACACACATCACCCGGTTTTTCGTAGTTTATCTCCTTTTACATTTCTCTCATCATATGTTTTATTGTCCAATGAGAGACGTTGAATTCTATTCCTCGGAGAAACTTACCATATTGAATATATGATGTCATCCTTTCTATTGAGCTTTTCTCAAAAGCCTTCTTGATCCCATCGATATCACTCTTAAAGTATTGCTCCATTCCCTCGGTGACCGTAACCACGTTGTCTTGGTTAGACTCGATGAGATCTTTAAATCTCCCATGAGAGGCCTCCCGCTATAGTAGTTTCTTCATTCCCGTAGTGTCTATACCGGTTTTTCCATGCACGCACAAATTTTTCCTTGAACTTATCCAACCATTGATTCCGACAATACGAGACGACAGTCGGATAAACTTCGTTCTAATTGGCAATAAACTTGTCCAAATTCTTTTCGTAGTATCCTCGGTAAGAGACCAATAAACTTTCTCCCAATCTCTTTGAAATTCCAACCACTTTTTATTATTTTCCTCATATTCTTTGTCCACTCGCTCTTTGATCTTGCCTCTTTCATCTATTTTTTCTTCTTCTTTGGGTGATAGTTTGTTCTTGCGAACGTCTTCCTCTAGTTGAACAATCATTCTCTTCTTAATATCCGCCTTAGTGGGTTCAAACAAGGCATGACAAGCTTTTATCACATTTTGACGTATATGATATGTACATAAGAAATTTTGTGCATCCGGGAAGACGTCAGATATTGCATTCATTAATGCGTCATCTTGATCGGTTATGATGACCCTCGGAAGATGATTTTCCCAGAAGAATAATTTCAATTTTCGTAATGTCCAAATATAATTATAATCCCTCTCGTTTTCATTAAACACCAAGCCAATGTGAATGATACCTTGTACGATGTTTGCCCCACGATGTTGAACAACGACATGTTGTATTTGTTTGTCTTGTAGGTGAAATACATCATAAGAATACCATAACATGTATGATCCAATTTTACAAGCAAAGGATGCGAAATGAATATTTGAAGGGGCTTTTTTTCCGGCCCTCTTTTAATGATACACGTGTAGTTGTGATCCCAAATAATCTTCTCAAATTCTTGCATAACGTTCCTCCCTTCCCATTCCATCATTCTTATAGTTGATTGTGCGCTATAAATTGTACTTAGATAAGACACGTTCGTCTCATCCTTTTCCTTGACGCCTCTGAGAATTTGTCATGGTTTGCTACATGCTTTGGTAAATCTCTTCACATCCTCAATTTCATGAGGTTTTAGCTTCGCAAATAGGGAGTGACCAACAAAATGTTTCGGATCCGGGTGGTTATGATGGACGAACCACACCGTACAATCCCATTCCTTGACATTGTCTCTTAAATATAATACAAGCTTAAAGGGGCAATTATCCTTCCTGAAAATGAGGGGGTCTAACAACCTCACCCAATATTTCGATTAACAATCTGTATGGACTAACTCTAATATACTTTTAATAGAATCAACTAGACAGTCAGACTCAATCTTAATAAAAAGTATATCAAGGAGTTAATATCTCGATCTCTTGGTTTAATCTATACTCAAGCGAACAGAAATCTGCGAGTCCTTATTAAATACAAGAGATATAAACATGGATGGTACCAAAGACCAATATCCAAGGATCAATCAATTTCCAATCAACAACCAAAGGTTGGATTTCGCAATTGATCGATACAACGCATAACCAATATTTCAATTATATAACAAAATATAACGCGGAATAGAAATAACACAGACACCAGAAGTTTTGTTAACGAGGAAACCACAAATGCAGAAAAACCCCGGGACCTAGTCCAGATTGAACACCACACTGTATTAAGCCGCTACAGACACTAGCCTACTACAAACTAACTTCGGTCTGGACTGTAGTTGAGTCACAATCAATCTCATACTGATCCAAGGTACAGTTGCGCTCCTTACGTCTCTGATCCTAGCAAGATGCTACGCACTTGATTCCCTTATCTGATCTCACCCACAACCAAGAATTGCTACGACCCAAAGTCGAAGACTTGAATAAACAAATCTGTATCACACAGAAAAATCTATGGTAATAGATAAATCTGTCTCCCAGAGATAAACCTACGAGTTTTGTTCTGTCTTTTGATAAAATCAAGGTGAACATGAACTAATCGATAACCCAGACGTATATTCCCGAAGATAAGCCTATAATTATCAATCACCTCACAGTAATCTTAATCGTATGGTCGCAAAACAAGATATTGCGGAATCACAAATGAGACGAAAATGTTTGTGATTTATTTTTATCTTGCCCTATCGAAGATATAATCTCAAGTAAATTCTTTCAATTGAACTCGTACGATGGAAAATGGTAAGATCAGATTGCTCAACTACAGGAGAAGTAGTTTCGTCTGCCTTCACAATCCTAATGAAGTCTTTAAGTCGTTAACCTATAGGGTCTCGAGAAGAAACCTAAGGTTAAAGGAGAATCTACTCTAGCTAAACCAACTAGTATCACACAGGAGGTGTGGGGATTAGCTTTTCCAGTTGCTAGAGCTCTCCTTTATATAGTTTTCAAATCAGGGTTTGCAATCAATGTTAGCTTAGTAACAAAGCATTCACTATTCACCGTTAGATGAAAACCTTATTAGATACAATCTCATATCTTTCAACCGTTAGATCGAAACTTAGCTTGTCATACAAAAAAGAAATGTATTTCATTTAGGTTTGAGTAACCGTACCTAAACGTGTAAACTTAGTCGGTTCACAAATAGTTAACCAATGGTTAGCCATATGAGCACTTCCATATTAACCGTATTCATCTTCTTCACAACTAGTTCAAATGACTTCAAAAGAACTAGTTGAAGAGTTGTTCAATTGCTTAGGTCTTTATACATAGACACAATTGAAATAAAAACGGTTTGATTCATTTGAATCAATTCATGAACAATATAGCCACGGTTTGCAAAGATTGCATCCCTTATAATTTATTGTTTAAGTTCATGAACTACCGATTTGAGAAAATAACCAGCTTGGGTACGCGTACGGGTATGCGTACCTTACCAACCAGATTGAGTTGGTTTTGGTTTCCAAACTCAGCAGAAATTTTCGGGTAGAAAAGTTCCGCCAGTTTGCGTACCTAAGGTGACTGGTTTACTAGTTTGTAAACAACAAACTCAGCAGAATTTTCCGGGAGGAAAAGTTCTGCCAGTATGCGTACGGGTACGCGTACCCAACCTGTCTCCTTTACCAATTTCGTATGCACACATATGCACACACTTGGTTTCCGGTACATGGATTTATATACTAATGTGCGAACACACTATATATGCTTATATCCATAGATGGTTACATTATCTCAACTTTACATTTCAATCATTGAAACATTCTTCTATAATGTTATAATAGTCGTTATTCACAACTTTCGTCATCAAATCAATTTTCAAGAGATTGAAATGTCATCATGATTTTCATCACGGGTAAAGATGAAAATGGTTAAAGCGAAAGCTTACCAACACATATTTCGAGAAATAGATAGGCGATATAAACTCGGCTAGAAATAGCAAATGTGGATGTATGAAAACTGTCATACTTATACGAATTTTGTCTCAAGAGTAGGAGATAGAGTAGATAGACTTTTGAGTGATAGATAAGTTCAAGTCTCCACATACCTTTTAGTCGGATGAAGTTCCACTGGTTCCTTGAGTAGTTCTTCGTCTTCGTAAGACGATCGCCGTGGAGTCTGGAGCTCAACTACACTTAACTATCCTAGTCCGAGACTTATCTATAAGTAGACTAGAAATCAAGACATATGGTTTGACAACTAAATTTGACAAAAAATCTTGAGATAGCAACGCTTGCGAGTTCGACCGAGCAATGCTCTAACAATCTCCCCCTTTGTCAATTTTAGTGACAAAACTATCAACACATATGGATTACAAAATAAATAAAACTTTGTAGCTTCTCGTCCACATGGTTGATATCCTTGGTGCTTCAACATTACTTTAAAACTTCGTCTTTTCCAAGTACTCCCATGATTCCATAGATGTTCAGTTCAGCATCATAGTTGTTGAAGATCTGTAGCCATAACAATGAGAAACAAAATCTCTCGATCATTGTTATAAAATGTCATAGTATTATTACACAGTATCAAAGTTCAATTGTATCACAACTTCGACAACAATACTATGGTGATATGTATCACTCCCCCTTAGTCAATACTTTCATCTCAACATGAAAACCACTCCCCCTCACATAATGATCCGAAAACCATATGTATTTGTAGTGTGAACTACACATTAATTCTCCCCCTTTTTGTCAATAAAATTGGCAAAGATACGAAAACTGGATTCTAATGAAATTTCCATGGAGATGCTTCAGGATCAAAGAAAAGTACATATCAACTTTGTTTAGATGCAATCATATAGCAGAAGCTAAATCCATTCGTCAAGGAGTTTATAAAGATACAAGATAACCCCTAAAATATTCCACAGCCGCACTCCCCACAAAGATATGGAAATTAAGCGCAAGTTCAAAATAACTCTCCCCCATTTGATGTCATTCTTGAAAGAACAACAAGAGCGACCTTTCTTTCACAAGAAAATAAGGATTTCTTTGGACATCAAAAATCACAAAGGAAATGATTTTGTATCCAAAATTCTCAATTAAATTAATCATAAGAGAACCCATGATTAATTTAATCGGACTACTCAACCAAGTTAACCACAAATGAATTCATGATTAGTTTATTTGTAAATGCTCACATAAGAATACTTATGGAGACGCACAGTATATACATAAAATATGGATCAAGGAAGATCAATACTGCGGAATGGACAAAGATTCATTCTATTTTCATCACTATTTGCGTAACGACATATAACAAACATAATCTTTGTAGACAACAATTCATCCTATCTTCCATCAATTTATTTGCATAACGACATAATAGGTTCATTTTTTGTTTTTGTCAAAAGTTCATCGATCTTTTATCAATACATGCATATCGACATATGAAAGAGATAACTTTTGACATCGTATGGGACAATCATAGTTCACGGACGCAAACACACATATCCCATAACATATTGCAATATATAAAACCATAAAGATTAATACTTCAAAAATCATATTCCAAATCAACTTTAGAATTTAAATAAATAAATCTAAAAACATTGCAAGATGAAAACGTTGGACATAGCTATGTGTACTCACAATAATGGCTATTCCAAACCCTAGTTATCCTTCTAAACAGAATCAAGAATAAAAATTCTCTTAAGAAGTTTCCTAGAAAAAGATAAGTCCATCTACCCAAGGCGTGCAATAAGAGCTCGAACGCAATCAAGTTCCTCATTGGCTTCCTTTGGTTTGATCTTACAAACTCGAGATTCTTTATTGCAATTGCAAATTGATCACGTACGACTTCAAAATCTTTAAGAAGATTTCCTACCAGTTGTGATGACATCTGGAATGGTTGTCTGTTTTCATGAGCAATTGCATGATAGCAGTTTATAAGAACAGGGTTCTCGTAAAACTCAACAATGTTGATTTCTTCCTTCTTGACTTCCTTCTTGCTTCCGTCCATAGTTTGCACCATTATCTCAAGGGAGACTATTGTCGTTACCGTACGAGTATATATCAAAGAAGAACTACATGATGTATATATATATATGTACATGTATGAGATATACATATAAGGAAACACTATGGTTACTCGTTTAAGGTAATGGGATGGGTATACAAACGCTCAGGTTGTGAAACATGTTTCAAACCATCAAAGCAGTGGAACCTTAATTAAAAGGTTTTGACAGACGTAAATTAACAAAAGTCTTTAACAACTTAACTGTCAATGAAAGAAGTGTTGAAGGTAAAACTTTAGAGATACGACAGAGTGAGAGTTTCTCAAGAGTTTTTATTGATCAACTATGCTTTATTATGATAAGGAAGCTAGGTTAGTAACAGTGCATTCAATATTCACCGTTAGATGAAAACCTGATTAGATACAAGCTAATATCTTTCAACCATTAGATCGAAACTTAGCTTGTCATACACAAATGAAATGTATTTCATTTAGGTTTGAGTAACCGTACCTAAACGTGTACACTTAGTCGGTTCACAAATAGTTAACCAATGGTTAGCCATATGAGCACTTCCATATTAACCGTATACTTCCATATTAACCGTATTCATCTTCTTCACAACTAGTTCAAATGAATTCAAAAGAACTAGTTGAAGAGTTGTTCAATTGCTTAGGTCTTTATACATAGACACAATTGAAACAAAATCAGTTTGATTCATTTCAATCAATTCATGAACAGTGTAGTCACGGTTTGCCAAGATTGCATCCCTTATAATTTATTGTTTAAGTTCATGAACTACCGATTTGAGAAAATAACCAGCTTGGGTACGCGTACGGGTATGCGTACCTTAGTAACCGGATTGTGTTGGTTTTGGTTTCCAAACTCGGCAGAATTTTTCGGGTAGAAAAGTTCCGCTAGTACGCGTACCTAAGGTGACTGGTTTACTAGTTTGTAAACTACAAACTCGGCAGAATTTTCCGGGAGGGAAAGTTCCGCCAGTACGCGTACCCAACCTGTCTCCTTTACCAATTCCGTATGCACACACTTGGTTTCCGGTACATGGATTTATACACTAATGTGCGAACACACTATATATGCTTATATCCATAGATGGTTACATAATCTCAACTCTACATTTCAATTATTGAAACATTCTTCTATAATGTTATAATAGTCATTATTCACAATTATCGTCATCAAATTTTTTTCAAGAGATTGAAACGTCATCATGAATTTCGTCAAGGGTAAAGATGAAAATGGTTAAAGAAAAAACTTACCAACACATATTTCGAGAAATAGATAGGCGAGTAAACTCGGATCGAAATAGCAAATGTGTATGTATGAAAGCTATCATACTTATACGACTATTGTCTCAAGAGTAGGAGATAGAGTATACTTTTGAGTGATAGATAAGTTCAAGTCTCCACATACCTTTTAGTCGGATGAAGTTCCACTGGTTCCTTGAGTAGTTCTTCGTCTTCGTAAGATGATCGTCGTGGAGTCTGGAGCTCAACTACACTTAATTATCCTAGTCTGAGACTTATCTATAAGTAGACTAGAAATCAAGACATATAGTTTTGACAACTAAATTTGACAAACAATCTTGAGATAGCAACGCTTGCGAGTTCGACAGAGCAATGCTCTAACACTTCCTCGTACGAGTCTTTTATAACCTATTAGTCTTCTTTGGATATACATAACCCTTTCTCTTGTGGATATTCTTCTCCTTGTATACCCCACTTCTCTCGAAAGCCATCTCAAAACAAATCTTTGAACCTTGGGTATCCCTCACCAACACACACATGTTCTTAAGAGCCGTCTCTTTAGCCAAAGCAATTGCTTCCATTTTAGATTGTATTCCCTACATAAGTACAACAATGGGAGATTATAAGGTTCATTACAAGCAATCCATTAGTAAAGTTCAAGATACTAGGTGAAAAGTATTCTTTGGTTACATATCGGAGGCATTTTATAGTATTCCGACGTATCCCGACCAAGCAGTCTTGAATTTGTTGGATCAATATATGTCACAACCTAAGGATCGAATGAAAATAAAATAAATCAGTTCAAAAATAAAATAAATACAATGTCGGATCACAGTTCCGGCATGCTCGACCAAAGTTTCGGCATGGTCAAACTGAACGAAACTGAAGAGCAAATTTGAAACCCTTTCCGGCATACAAATTTCATTTGAAATCAACGCCGAAAGTAGAGGTGCTGGCATGCTCGTTATCTAAGGTTCCATGCCGGTATTTAACTTTAGAAAACTATGCTTCCTGTATGTTTTTTATTCAGTAGCAGCATGGTAACGTTAGAATTGAACCATGCCGGTAGCATATTCCATGGTAGGTAAAAAGTAACTTTTGTACCGGCATGGTTTTTTCGGTTGAATGCAATGTCGGCTTGCATTTCAAAATGGGGGATATTGTTGGCCGGCATGGACGTAGTATGAATACTATGCCGAGAATACTGCTGCCGGCATTGTATTCATACTACGTCCATGCCGGCACCGAGCTATTTCATCTGTAACAATGGTGGATTCAAAGAAGAAGAAAAATCAAATTTTCAACACATTGACACCTTTACCCGAGTATTGGGAGTGCTTGTATGTTGAACTAGTTTACTCTCTTGGGTTGGTTCTTCAAGAAACTCTCCATGATCATAAAAATCATCATCTAAGGGTGTTGGTTCCAAAAATACTTGCAATAGTGAGTTGTTGTCATTAGAAGAAGATTGAAGATATGCTTCTTGTTGTAGTTGAGCTAAAGATTCAGAAGCAATTTGTTAGAGCATTGCTCGGTCGAACTCGCATGCTTGCTATCTAAAGCATGTTTGTCAAGTTTAGTTGTCAAAACTATATGTCTTGATTTCTAGACTACTTATAGCTAAGTCTCGGTTTAAGACAGTTTTGTGTAGTTGAGCTCCAGACTCCATGGCGATCATCTTAAGAAGACGAAGAACTACTCAAGGAACCAGTGGAACTTCATCCGACTAAAAGGTATGTGGAGACTTGAACTTATCTATCACTCAAAAGTCTACTCTATCTCCTACTCTTGAGACAATATTCATATAAGTATGATAGTTTTCATACATACACATTTGTTATTTCGAGACGAGTTTACTCGCCTATATTTTTCTCTAAATATGTGTTGGTAAGCTTTTGCTTTAACCACTTTCATCTTTACCCGTGACGAAAGTCATGATGACGTTTCAATCTTGAAAATAGCTTTGATGACGATAGTCGTGAATAACGATTGTTATAACATTATAGAAGAATGTTTCAATGATTGAAATGTATAGTTGAGATTACCAACTATGGTTATAAGCATATATAGTGTGTTCGCACATTAGTGTATAAATCCATGTGCCGGAAACCAAATGTGTGCATTTGTTTGCATACGGTATTGGTGAAGGAGACAGGTTGGGTACGCGTACCAGCAAAAGTTTTCAACTGAAAATTTCTGCTGAGTTTGTAGTTTGCAAACTAGTAAACCAGTCACCTTAAGTATGCGTACCCACGGAAGTTTTCGAACCGAAAATTTCTGCTGAGTTTGTAAACTCAAATCCGGTAGATAAGGTACGGGTACCTGAAAAAGCGGGGGTCTAACAACACCACCCAATATTTCGCTTAACAATCTGTATGGACAAACTCCAATATACTTTTTATGAGAATTAACTAGACAGTTAGACTCAATCAATAAAAAGATATAACAAAAAGTTTATATCTCAATCTCTCGATTTGATCTATACTCAAGCAAATGGAAATCTGCGAGTCTTTATCAAAGAGAGATAACTTGGACGGTACCAAAGACCAATGTCCAAGGATCAATCAATATCAATCAACAACCAAAGTTAGGATTTCCAATTAATGATCACAAACGCACAACCTGTATTATTTCAATTATAAAGATAAACAATATAATGCGGAAAATGAAATAAAACAGACACCAGAAATTTTGTTAACGAGGAAACCGCAAATGCAGAAAAACCCCGGGACCTAGTCCAGATTGAATACACACTGTATTAAGCCGCTACAGACACTAGCCTACTCCAAGATAACTTCGGACTGGACTATAGTTGAACCCCAATCAGTCTCCCACTAATTAAAGGTACAGTTGTACTCCTATGCCTCTGATCCTAGGAGGATACCGCGCACTTGATTCCCTTAGCTGATCTCACCCACAACTAAGAGTTGATGCAACCCAAAATCGCAGACTTGATAATAAACAAATTTGTCTCACACAGAAAAGTCTATCAAAGGATGAATCTGTCTCCCACAGAAAAACCCTAGGTTTTGTTCCGTCTTAAGATATAAAATCAAGGTGAACAGGAACCAATTGATAATCCGGTCTTATATTCTCGAAGAACATCCTAGATTAATCAATCACCTCTCAACAATACTTCTTGACTACACAAGAGGTTTGTCGAGGAATCACAAACAGTGAGACGAAGATGTTTGTGACTTCTTTATCTTGCCTACCGGAGAACTCTCACGATCTCAAGACAATCAAATATTGTACTCGTATGATAGAAGATGCAAGATCAGATCACACAACTACGATAAAAGTAGTATCGGTCTGGCTTCACAATCCCAATGAAGTCTTTAAGTCGTTAACCTGGTTTTAGAGAAGAAAACCAAAGGTTAAAGGAGAATCAACTCTAGCGAGCGCACTAGTATCACACATACGTGTGGGGATTAGTTTTGCACAATGCTAGATGTCTCCTATATATAGCCTTCAAATCAGGGTTTTGCCTTAGTTACAAAGCAATACATATTCACCGTTAGATGAAAACCTGATTTAGATTCAAGCTAATATTTGTCAACCGTTAGATCGAAAACTTAGCTTGTCACACACACTTGGGTAGACGTTTACTGGGTTTGTGAAAACCATGCCCAAACGTGTACGTGTATGTTGGTTCAACATAGTAACCCAAAAGGTTAACCATATGAGCATTTCATATTAACCTAGTTCTTCTTCACCATAACTAGTTCAATTGACTCAAATGAACTAGTTAGAGAGTTGTTCAATTTCTACGAGATATTATGTAACTACACAAGACACAATTGAAACAAAGATGATTCGATTCGATGAATCGGCTCATGAACTTTATAGCCACGGTTTACATAAAGAATTCCTTAGTAATTTAAGTTTCATGTTCAGAGCACATCTTTAGATCATAACCACTTAATCTCACAAACAAGTTCGCGGACTTAAGGCAACCGGCAGAGTTTTCCAAACTTAGTAGAAAATCTTGGAAAAGAGACTTCCGCCAGTTCGTGGACTAGGTTCGTGGACTAAACACACAAACGAGTTTTTGGAAAATCCCAGCAGAAATTCTCGGCAAGAGAACTTGTGTCAGTTTGCGGACTGAGTTCGCAAACTGAGTTCTTGGACTTGGCAAAGCCAATTCCTTCGGTTTCCCTCAATCAACAAAGTTCGAAAACTTCGGATTAAGGAATACATGGTTATGTAATCTAAACTCTCATTCCAATCATTGGGACATTCTCAGAGGACGTTATATAACCGTTATTCATAGACCGTTTCACGTCAGAGCAATTCTCAAAGTAATTTTTCATGACTTTCCTCACTAGGTGAAGATAAACTTGATCAAAGCGAAAAGCTTTACCAACACACGATTTCGAAAAAAAGATAAGTAGTGAATACTCAGCTCGAAATGTCAAATGTGTATGATCCAGTCTATATAGCATACGACTTTTTGTCTCATAAGAAGTAGGAGATAGAATAGATAGACTTTTGAGTGATAGATAAGTTCAAGTCTCCACATACCTTTTTGTTGATGAAGTTCCACGGTTCCTTGTGTAGATCTTCGTCGTTGTATGATGAATCGCCATGAAGTCCTTGAGCTCAACTACACTTTCCTATCCTAGTCCGAGACTTAGCTATAATAAACTAGAAATCAAAACTCATAGTTTTGATCACTAACATTGACAAACATGCTTGATATATCAACGCATGCGAGGTTGACCAAGATATGCTCTAACAACCTCCCCATTTGTCAATTTTAGTGACAAAACTATTAATACATATGGAATACAAAAAAGATAAACTTTAGTGGCTCCTATTCCATAGTCTAATCTTCAACGATCCTTGAAATCTTCGTCCTTCCAATTACTCCAATGATCCCAAAGGTTGTAAGTTTAGCACCACCGTTGTTGAAGATCCGCAGCTATAATAATGAGAGAAATCGAGATTCTCAATCATTATTATACAGTTTCATAGTATCATTATGTAACATCAAAGTCCAATTGCATCACGACTTTAACAACAATACTATGGTGATATGTATCACTCCCCCTTAGTCAATACTCCATCTCGATCATGGAAACCACTCCCCCTTACACAATGATCCGAAAACCATATGTATTTGTAGTGTGAACTACATTATTTCTCCACCTTTTTGTCAATACAATTGGCAAAGGTAAAAGAACTGGATCATAATAAAATTTCCACAAGAGACATTTCATAAACTAAAAGAAAAACATACATACTAACTTTAGATGCAATCATAAAGCCGAAGCTAAATGCATTCATCAAGGAGTTTTAAGATACAAGATAACCCCTATAAAATTCCACAGCCGCACACCTCGCAAGATATTACCATTAAGCACAAGTTCAAAAGAACTCTCCCCCATTTGATGTCATTCCCGAAAGAACAACAAGAGCGACCTTAATTTCGAAAGAAAAGAAGGATTTTTAATTGGACACAAAAAACCATGGAAATGATTTTCTATATCCAAAACTCAACCAAATTAATCAAAAGTAAACCCATGATTAATTTAATCGGAATACACAACTAAATCAAACCACAAAAGTAATCAATTTAATTGATTGTGCTCAACATAAGAAAACTCACGGAGCTACGACTAAGATAACCACACGGAGATGACTACCTTAATCGATCAAATACTCAACATAAGGAAAACCTTACGACTATATCAACCAATAGAACATGATTAGTATAACCGTTCATATACTCAACACAAGAACTGGTGGACTATATGAAAAACTCAATTAGATTAATTATAAGAGAACCTATAATTAATCTAATTGGAATACACAACCAAACTAATCACCGAAGCAATCAATTTAATTGTCAAAAGATTTTGCTCGACAAAAGATGACTTTCGGAGCAAATAACTAAATAACCAATCAAGATGATTAATTTAGTTCAAGAATGCTCAACATATAGCATCTCATGGAACAACCAACAAGGCCAATATTGATCGACATAGTTGTAAGGTGCTCAACATAAGATACACAATGGAGCCTTCACGGTAAAACATAACAAAATGGATCAATGAAGATCAATACCGTGGATAACATACAAGGATCTATTCTATTTTCCATCACTATTTGCATAACGACATAATAGACTTTATCCTTGTCACACAAAATATTTTATCCTATTTTCCATCAAGTAAATGACTGCATAGGCATAACTTTTGTATTTGTCAAAAGTTCATTCGTCCTTTCATCAATACGAAAACCAATTCATGAACGACTTTATTTTTGACAACATATGGGACCTTCAAGTTCACGGACGCAAACAATACATATCCCATAAAAAATTGCAATATCACAAAATCATAAAGATTAATACTGCAATAACAATCTTTGCCCTTAGAAGGTAGAATCAATCTTTTTCGCACGGATTTATACCAAGAGTGGCTACCAAAAGCGTATAAAAATATTTCCTTAACAAAGAAGAAGATACAAAGTCATTGATGACTATGCACCATAGTTCACATGAGATGATTCTGAACACTCAAGAATATATAGTAATGTGAACTACTACCCATTCTCGAACTTCCTTCTTTGTGATTCACCAACATCACTCTTGTAACATCCACAAAATAACTTATAATAGGATTTCTCCAAGAATCCCAGTGCCCAAGTCCAAGAGAACAGAAAAAGTGCAACGAAACGGAGCAAACACTAAAAACAAGAGACAGGACAAATACCAATATTAACTCATCCAAATTCAACAATTCTCATCTACACTTTGATGGGAATTCAATAAGGAAAAGAATGCAAAAAGAATGAGGTAAATCCGAGTTCGGACGAAGAAGTTACGTCCAAAACAAGTTTACCGAATATCGACGTCAAGTATCCATACGGGTTTGCGAATTTAAACCACTGGATATTTATTTCGAATGTTGTTATGCATACTTGGTATATGTACCATGTAGTCCAAACATCCTGAACTATTATTTTCAAACCTAAACATTTAATAACCTTAAACACAGATCAAGTTAGGTAGAAAAGAACGATAAGAAAGGTACGTGAATCATTATAAGTTCTCTAAGCAAATAAAAGCACAAATCTTGCTCAAGTTTATAAACATACCTATTTACATGAATCCATTCGAATTCTAAAGCCTTACCGAACATAATCTGTGTGCCCCAATTCTCGTGCTTCCCTCACCGTATACATAACAGGGAATTCCTTGGTGAGGATGCACTTACAATACAATCAAGTTGTGTTGGGATGAACAATGTCTTGCTCACCACAAGTGACCTTTGGATTATCATGAAAGAGATCTCTTTTAGAACCTGAAAAAGCGGGGGTCTAACAACACCACCCAATATTTCGCTTAGCAATCTGTATGGACTAACTCCGAAATACTTTGCTAGAGAATCAACTAGACAGTCAGACTCAATCTAGATAAAAGTATCTCAAGGAGTTAATATCTCTCTCTTGATTTGATTTTTACTCAAGCTAAAAACAATAGCGAGTCTTTATCAAATACAAGGAATAACTTGGACGGTACCAAAGACCAATGTCCAAGGATCAACCAATATCAATCAACAACCAAAGGTTGGATTTCCAATTGATGATCATGAATGCACAACCTGTATTATTTCAATTATATAAAATATAATGCGGAAAATAAATAACATGGACACCAAAAAATTTGTTAACGAGGAAACCGCAAATGCAGAAAAACCTCGGGACCTAGTCCAGATTGAATACACACTGTATTAAGCCGCTACAGACACTAGCCTACTGCAAACTAACTTCGGACTGGACTATAGTTGAACCCCAATCATTATCCCACCGATCCAAGGTACAGTTGTACTCCTACGCCTCTGATCCCAGCAGGATACTGCGCACTTGATTACCTTAGATGATCTCACCTACAACCAAGAGTTGTTGTAACCCAAAATCACAGACTTGATAATAAACAGATCTGTCTCACACAGAAAAGTCTATAAGAGGATAAACCTGTCTCCCACAGATAAACCATAGGTTTTGTTCCGTCTTTAGATATAAAATTAAGGTAACATGAACCAATTCATAATCCGGTCTTATATTCCCGAAGAATAGCCTAGATTAATCAATCACCTCTCTACAAGCCTTCCTGACTACACAAGCCGATTGTCTAGGAATCACAAATAGTGATACAAAGATGTTTGTGACTTCTTTATCTTGCCTATCGGAGAACTCTCACGATCTCAAGTCAATCAATCGATTGTAATCGTACGATAGAAGATGAAGTATCAGATCACACAACTACGATAAAGTAGTATCGGTCTGGCTTCACAATCCCAATGAAGTCTTTAAGTCGTTAACCTGATTTTAGAGAAGAAAATCAAAGGTTAATGGAGATCTACTCTAGCAGGCGCACTAGTAGCACACAGACGTGTGGGGATTAGTTTTGCACAATGCTAGATGTCTCCTTTATATAGCCTTCAAATCAGGGTTTTGCCTTAGTTACAAAGCAATCCCTATTCACCGTTAGATGAAAACCTGATTTAGATTCAAGCTAATATTTCTCAATCGTTAGATCGAAAACTTAGCTTGTCACACACACTTGGGTAGACGTTTACTAGGTTCGTGAAAACCATGCCCAAACGTGTACGTGTATGTTGGTTCAACATAGTAACCCAAAAGGTTAACCATATGAGCGTTTCATATTAACCTTGTTCTTCTTCACCAAAACTAGTTCAACTGACTCAAATGAACTAGTTAAAGAGTTATTTAATTTTTATGAGATCTTATGTAACTACACACGACACAATTGAAACAAAGATGATTCGGTTCAATTGAATCGGCTCAAGAACATTATAGCCACGGTTTGCATAAAGCATTCTTTAGTAATTTAATGTTTCATGTTCAGAGCACATCTTTAGATCATAACATCTTAAGTTCACAAACAAGTTCGCGGACTTAAGTTAATCGGTTGAGTTTTCTAAACTCAGCAGAAATTCTCGGGATGAGAACTTCCGCCAGTTCGCGGACTGAGTTCGCGGACTTAGCACACAAACGAGTTTTGGAAAATCTCAGCAGAACTTCTCGGTCAGAAATTCCGACAGTTCGCGGACTGAGTCTGCGAACTTGGTTCACGGACTTGGCAAGCCAATTCCACAATCCTCCCGATTTTCATTATTGAGACATTCTCAGAGGACGCTGTGTAGCCGTTATTCGTGACCGATTCATGTCAGAGCAATTCTCAAAGTGATTGAAAATTTTCATGACTTTTGTCACTAGGTGAATATAAACTTGATCAAAGTGAAACGCTTTACCAACACACGATTTCGAGATAAAAGATAAGCAATGAACGGTCATCTCGAAAAATTGTCAAATGTGTATGATCTAGTCTATATAGCATACGGCTTTTGTCTCATAAGAAGTAGGAGATAGAAGAGATAGACTTTTGAGTGATAGATAAATTCAAGTCTCCACATACCTTTTTGTTGATGAAGTTCCACGGTTCCTTGTATAGATCTTCGTCGTTGTATGATGAATCGCCATGAAGTCCTTGAGCTCAACTACACTTTTCTATCCTAGTCCGAGACTTAGCTATGTAGGCTAGAAATAAAGACTTATAGTTTTAATCACTAACATGGACAAACATGCTTGAGATAGTAACGCATGCGAGGTTGACCGAGCTATGATCTAACAGTCTCCTCCTTTGTCAATTTTAGTGACAAAACTATTAATACATATGGAATACAAAAAAGATAAACTTTAGTGGCTCCTATTCCATAGTCTAATCTTCAACGTTCCTTGAAATCTTCGTCCTTCCAAGTATTCCAACGATCCCAAAGGTTGTAAGTTTAGCACCATCGTTGTTGAAGATCCGTAGTTATAACAATGAGAGAAATCGAGATCCTCGATCATTATTATACAGTGTCATATTATTATTATATAACTCCAAAGTCCAATTGTATCACGACTTTAATAATAATACTACGGTGATATGTATCACTCCCCTTATTCAATACTCCATCTCGATCATGGAAACCACTCCCCCTTACATAATGATCCGAAAACCATATGTATTTGTAGTGTGAACTACAATATTTCTCCCCCTTTTTGTCAATAAAATTGGCAAAGGTACAAGAATGGGATCATAATGAAATTTCTACAAGAGACATTTCATGACCAAAAGAAAAATACATACCAACTTAATTTAGATGCAATCTAATAGCCGAAACTAACAACATTCATCAAGGAGTTTAAGATACAAGATAACCCCTATAAAATTCCACAGCCGCATTCCCTGCAAGATATTACCATTAAGCACAAGTTCAAAAGAACCCTCTCCCATTTGGTGTCGTTCCCGAGAGAACAACAAGAGCGACCTTAATTTCGAAGGAAAAGAAGGATTTTTTATTGTACACCAAAAACCATATGAATGATTTTCTATATCCAAAGATCAACTAAATTAACCACAAGTAAACCCATGATTAGTTCAATTGGAATACGCAACTAAATCAAAACCACAAAAGTGATCAATTTAATTGAAAGTGCTCAACATAAGTAAACTCACGGAGCTACGACTAAGCCAATTACACGGAGATGGCTAACTTAACCGTTCAAATACTCAACATAAGGAAAACCTTACGGAATATATGACTACATTAACCAAAGAACATGATAGTGTAGCCTTTCATATACTCAACACAAGAACTTGTGGAATATATGAAAACTCAACTATATTAATTACAAGAGAACCTATAATTAATCTAATTGGAATACAAATAACCAAACTAATCACCGAAGTAATCAATTTAATTATTTTGGGCTCAACATAAGAGAACTTATGGAACCCCGACTAAGTTCATCATAGAACCTTAACCGTACATATACTCGACATAAGAAAGAAGACTTATGGAGTACTAACTAAATAATCAAACTAGTTGATTAATTTAGTTCATAATGCTCGACATATAGCATCTTATGGAACAACCAACAAAGCCATGGTAAATCGACTTAGTTGTAAGGTGATCAACATAAGACACACAATGGAGCCTTCACGGTAAAATATAATAAAATGGATCAATGAAGATCAATACCGTGGATAACATACAAGGATCTATTCTATTTTCCATCATAACGACATAATATACTTTATCCTTGTTGAACAAAAGATTTTATCCTGTTTTTCCATCAAATTAATGATTACATAGGCTTAACTTTTGTATATGTCAAAAGTCCATTCGTCCTTTCATCAATACGAATACCGATTCATGAACGACTTTACTTCTGACTGCAATATGGGACCTTCAAGTTCACGGACGTAAACAATACATATCCCATAAAAATATTGCAATATCACAAACCATTAAAATACTGCAATAAACATCATCCTCCAAATATTTTTAGAATTTAATACCGATAAACCTAAAAAATAACATAAAAAGATGAAAACAAAAATAGTTATGTGTAGTCACAATCATCGCTATTCAAAGCACTAGTTATTCTTCCAACTAATCCAAAAAGAAGACTTACTAGGTATTGTAGATCTTTCTCAGGGCATCTACAGAAAACTCCTTTTTGTTATTGAAAAACTAATTGATTATAGACTTCTTCTTTATCATCCTTGAGGAAGTAATTCCTTTGCATAGATATACGTTGACTGCTTATACTGCATTACTTTTAAAAGTGCTTCTAGTTACAGGAGCCATGAAAACGTATGAGAAGAAAGAAGAAGATAAGAAGATTTAAAAAGGTCACATCCTAAACCTTGACACAGTCTTCCACAGTTTAAGGATCCACAAACAATATTGTTAGTAGGATATTTAACAAACAAAGATACATACTTGAGCCACAAGATGCAGAGCCTCAATCCTCTCAAGCTAAGAATGAGGACGCAGGCGTCTCCGAGCTCATCCATAGACAAAGTGAGCCAGATGCTCCCTTTGCTTGTCAAGGCTTGTAACAAAAACAGGTTTCCTCCTTCTTCTGATTCTGGAAGTGTTGGTTTTGCACGACCTTTGATTATCCAGATTCAACATTTGCATGTTCTCTTGTAGTTTAGAAATTCTCTTGTTCCTCTGCTTGAATCTCCAACCGTATTTTGAACATGATTTGCATTTCCACAAAACAAACAACCCGACAAACCTTTGTCTTGTTGAAGTGCCTTCTGTTTATTACAACTGTTAGCCTTTGTTTTCCCATGACACTTAGGAACATAGTTGTCGATATCTGCAGTCTTGCTCTTAAATCCTAAACCATTGGTGTTTCCAAAGGATTTCTGACCAAATAATATTGCTGATATTTTATCAGAACTTCCATATAATCGTTGAAGATCATCTTTGAGAGTATTAATCTCTTTTTCCTTTAGAAAAATGGTCCTGGTGAGTTGATCATTAAGACAATCTATCTCAAGATCTTTCACTTGGATTAAAGATTCCAGTTTCTTCAATAAATATTTTAATTGAATATTTTCTTGAAGGACCTCATTGTTCAAGAAATCGAAAATCTCTATGTCAGACTCAATTTCTGAATCAGATTTTGAGTGTATGGAGGTTTTTGCTGCGAGAGCTGTAACTTCACATTCAATAGACGTATTCAAGACGTCGACACAAGGAGATTTATCTTCCATAGAATCTTTAGAAGCAATAGCTGACAGTGGATGTTTATCACATCTAACGCTCCTCTTTATGAAATCCTTGATCCTTTCTGCTAACCACGGTTTATTGAACCGATAACCGGATGAACAACACTCATCAGCCCAAGATAAGTTAGAGAATTTACTTGTCTCGGAAACAACATTGAATGCAAATGTTTGAACAGAATTTGGATCACGAATTGTCACCTGTCCAGAGGCGGTATTCATGGAAGAAGTGTTGAGGTTGTTCCCTCCATTGATGGCATGTTTCTTAGAAACGTATCTCTTTTATTCAAATATAGTTTCTAAGATATCTCAGGCTTCTTTAGACTTAGTGCAAGTAGCCACATAGTACTGAAGATCTGGGGTAACGGCCTGTCTGATAGCACTTAACCCAAAAGAGTTTTGCATTGCATCAAGAGATTCTTCAGGACTATAACTACCAACATCCTTTGATATAGATACATCGTATTTTGTATTAACCGGAGGATTATAGCCGTTAACAATACATACCCAGGTTTGAAAATCACATGCTTGAAGATAAGCACACATTCCAACTTTCCATGCTGAGTAGTTTGAGCCATCAAAGACTGGTGGTACGTTAATAGAGATAGCACCTATGTCCATAGAGTTAGATCGCTACAAACACGGACTTGTTAGGTCTTAAACGTGTGTGCCTGCTCTGATACCAATTGAAAAAGCGGGGGTCTAACAACACCACCCAATATTTCGCTTAGAAATATGTATGGACTAACTCCGAAATACTTTGCTATAGAATCAACTAGACAGTCAGACTCAATCTAGATTAAAGTATATCAAGGAGTTAATATCTCTCTCTTGATTTGATTTTTACTCAAGCTAAAAACAATAGCGAGTCTTTATCAAATACAAGGAATACTTGGACGGTACCAAAGACCAATGTCCAAGGATCAATCAATATCAATCAACAACCAAAGGTTGGATTTCCAATTGATGATCACGAACGCACAACCTGTATTATTTTAATTATATAAAATATAATGCGGAAAAGAAATAACACAGGCACCAGAAATTTTGTTAACGAGGAAACCGCAAATGCAGAAAAACCCCGGGACCTAGTCCAGATTGAATACACATTGTATTAAGCCTCTACAGACACTAGCCTACTGATGGTTTATCAAAAGTGATTGTAGTTGTAGTGGTAAAAAGGGGTCTTTTCAGACTTGTGAAGAAAACAAATTTTTTTAGATTTAATTTAAAAAGGAAAATAAACAAAATAATTCAAGTTTAGAGAAAATTACCAAGACTAGGATTCCACCAATGACCAAATAAATAGTAAACTCTAAATAGTTTTTATGCAATTCTATCTTTAAAATCAATTCTAATATTTGCCTCAAATATGTTTTTGAAGTAATAATTGTAATTAAGAAGTATGAAACATCAAAAGTTATTAAAACCCAGCATGCTTCATCAAGTCAATTCACAATTATTCAATAAAAACCATTAATTCAAACTCAATTCATGCAAATAATTAAATAATAATATTGCAAATAAATAGAAAAATTAGAATTATACCAATAAATCTGTGCCAATGGCTTCCTCCGTCGTCTCGGCTAATGGGTTTAGCTCCTCATCCCAAAAACACACTCACAAGATAAATTCATGGCCAAAATAGGTGTTTTTATTGATGAAATAGGAATTAGCAACGCTGTAGAAGTGTTACAGCGTCACTGTTACAAAGGGTGTAAGCTGCTGGAAAGAACGATACAAATCATATGCTGTAGATAAACGACAGTTTTCTTTCGCTGTAAGCACTGTGGAAAAACGACTGACTCTGCGAGTCCGTTCTTCCTTCTTCGTCTTCCTCCTCGAGCAGCAGCAGCAGGTATGATTTTTGTTCTTTGTTTCGGCTCTGAACTCTCTCCCCTTTCTCCCTAAACTTTTCTTTGATGTAAACCAACACTTATATAGCCCAACAGATCCATAAATCTCGACTAAATCCGAGAGTATTTCTCTTTTTTTCTTCTCGAGCAGTTGAGAGAATAATCTCTTTTCTGTTGCTTTGTACGCGTCCTATAGCTATAAAATAGGTACCAAACTCTTCTTAAGACGTGAACAAGACTAAATACATTACTTTCCAGCGTCAAACTCTCCCAAATATCTCTCACAAATCTTTGAAACTTGAACAGAAAGTACGTGTCCTGTTTGAACTTTGATTACTTCTCCCGGCCATTCCATCCCAATTCGATCAGCCCAATCACTTGCATAGGGTCTGTTTAGGTCTAACAGGATTATCCCAACTGATGTCCGGTGTTTAATCGCATTAAAACTCCTCCAATAATCGAACCAAAATCTGCCAGACGCTACCAAGTTCTTTCCCGCCAAATTCTAATATTTGAGAAGAAGGTGGGTGCCCTTATCCTGTGCTGTTCTCCCTTTAGCAGCTGCCTGGAAATAGGTCACCCCTTAGTAATTAGGTTACCCCTTATCCAAAATCAAGGGTCCGTATAGCAAGTGTCCTCTGGGGCATTTTCCGCACTTTTTTCGGGGTTCCTCCTGAGTATTTCTGGGGTACTTCCGGTACACTTCTGGGGCGCTTCCGGCACTCTATCAACGGAGGTCCAAACGCCGCATTTTCAGCCAATTTCGCCGCAAATCCTTATTCTTCTAAAAACAGCTACAAATAAATAAAATAACCAAATAAGTATAGAATCAAGCACTAACACTATATACAATAGAGATATATTAGACACATAAATGCGTCTATCAAATACCCCCAAACTTATTATTTGCTAGTCCTCGAGCAAATCAAAACTACAAAATAAAATCCTAACTCACTGTCGCAGGCATCGTCGATTGCATTTAGCGTATGCAATAAGCCTTTAAACCCCTAGGTGGCCCTAGTGGCCGAGTTATAGTCTCGGGAGGGCTTACCAGAGATATACCCACAAAACCTGTACTCCAGACCTTAGCTATCTACGCAGAACCTTGGAATGCACTAAAGAATCTCCTTGGTTGGCATACTTATTGACTACAGGAAGAAGTACCCTGATGCGAAATTCCAATTGCTGTACACGAGTTTGCACTCAAGCATACTAAAATTCATATAAAGTGACAGAGCTCTACTCAGATAGTTGCACTATGGACATCATATTCGGAGTCAAAACTAATCACATGGATAGATCAAGAAGATGGATATAGAAAAACATGTATGGTTTTGATGTTTACTAAGTGAACGGCGTTTCCCATATCTGTCTGAAGGCCTCCGCCAAAATGAACCTATCCTAATGGATTGAGATACTAGTCTGACTAATATCAACACACTGGCATATACAAGGGTACCAGTGGTCGATAACCTAACTCTAGGTCAACACAACTGGCATATACAAGGGTACCAGTGGTCGACTTTATTGAATTTATTCCTTTTGGTCAAATGGTCTGGTCTCAAATTTTTTTTTTTTTTGGTAACTACCATTTTTTTTTATCTCTTTTTCTTTTTCAACTTTTTTTTTTCATGGTATCTCAATCACTCTAATTCACCCTAGCATTGGTAACAACTTGAATCGTGGGCCCCACCTATCACTTAGAGAAACATAGTTTAAAAACAAAATAAAATAAAAATAGAAGTGAAAAGGACTCAACGAGATATGGTGAAACTATCATGTTATTTCTAACACCTGAGCTCTGTGCTTTTATGAATAGACTCTTTTAGATGTTTCCATCTAATCAGATTGGTTCCTCAAACTCCTACAATCAAAATGCTTCCATCCACTTAGATTAGTTAGTGCAATCCTCAATAGGCATAAATTTCTAGGCTCTTTATTGCAACTAAAATCTAACAAAAAGTGTTTCTTCCCCACCCCCAAACTTAAATCTTACATTGTCCTCAATGTTCTAAGGATGAAAATAAAAGCATGAACAAGGAGAAACTATTACCACTGGAGGGAAAAGAAATAAGGAAGGATATTACCGTATCACATGAACGCGGGAGCCTCCCAGTAAATGCTAAATTTATAGTCATTAGCTAGACATCAAATACCTCAAAAAGAATTTTCACCTTCCAAAGTCGTATACCAATAGTCGAAATAATTGTGGGTCCATAAGACCAAATAGAACTGCCACAAATAGGAGACAAATGCTCAAGATCAGAAAAATGAGCAGATAGAGCACAACCTGATCTAAAGTTTCTCGCAAGACAACTGGATTTATCTGAGGTGCCCACTTGGGCTTCATATGAGTGTCTCGGCAAACAGATTCATCCGAAAAACGGGTCTCTAACATTTGGATTTTCTCCTGGACATTATCAGGCGGATCAGGTTGTGGAGTCTGAATACACTCAAGCGATACCTCAGATGCACTAGGCTTGAGTCCCAAGTTAGGGACTTCTATTGGGGATAATTGACAATCTCTACCCCCAAACTTAGAATTTTGGGTGCCTCTACAATGACTAGTCACAATGTTCCTAATTTCTAGACCATCGGTTCTTGAAAAAGGTCAATTGCTTTCTCTAAGTCATAATCAGGTGGTTCATCCTCAGCTTGCTTCATATCTTCTATGGTCCACTCTAAGGCTTCCTTATTTTCTTGAAGCACGGTCTCTGGACTACTTTCCTGATCACTATCCAAATCGGAGGCTATAATCACAGGGAAAGACTCGGGTGGGCCTAAAAATGTATAATTAGACTCCAACTCAGGAGGCTCTTTTAAATAAGGTATTAAGATAGACTCAGAAGCTAGTAATGGTTCGAACCTATCTTTCCATATATCAATATCTAACATAGGAACAGAATCCAACAGAGCATTTACTTGTTCAATGTTACTATCATCGTCGAAATCCAGGCTAAAATGGGATAAACAACTCTCCAATGTATTTTCCGGTACGATGTTTGGTAATGACTCCTGAACTAAGGTTCCTATCATGTTCACCTCTTCAATACATGTGCTATCTAGCTCAGAATGTAGCTTGTTTACATTAAAAATATTCAGCTCAATAGTCATATTACCAAAAGATAGATTCATAATACCATTTCGACAGTTTATGATCGCATTAGACGTAGCTAAGAATGGGCGACCTAAAATCACAGGTATTTGGTTCTCTGGGTCGGGGACAGGTTGGGTATCTAGGACCACGAAATCCACTGGATAAACTTGTCGACCTCAATAAGAACATCCTCGATCACACCACGAGGGATTTTAACGGACCTATCAGCTAACTGGAGTGTTATCTGGGTAGGTTTCATCTCACCAAGTCCTAGCTTAAGGTACACATGGTATGGCAGTAAGTTCACACTGGCTCCTAAGTCAAGCAACGCTTTCTCAACACGGTACTTACCTATTGTACAAGAAATGGTAGGGGACCCTGGGTCTTTATACTTAGGAGTAGTGGTATTCTGAATAATAGAACTCACATGACTAGCTATGAAGGCTTTCTTCTGGACACTGAGCTTACGCTTTCGCGTACACAAGTCCTTAAGGAACTTGGCATAAGAGGGAATCTGCCTAATTGCATCTAATAATGGAAGGTTGATATTAACCTGCTTAAAAACCTCCAATATATCATTAAAGTTGGACTCCCTCTTAGTCGGAACTAGCAGCTGGGGAAACGGGGCTCTGGGAACAAAGTGAGGCTCAACAGGACCCTCATTGGTCTCTTTGGAGACTCTATCAGTCTCCTCATTTTCTGGCTCAGCAGGGTGAACTAGCATGTTCACTATCAGGCATGGCGACCTTGTTGTCAACTTTCTTTCCACTTCTTAGGGTTGTGACAGCATTCACATGATTGTACGATTTCTCTCCTCTAGGGTTAGGATCAGTGACTAGGGAACCTTCCATCCTCTCCTCACTTATAAACTTAGCTATTTGTCCTACTTGAAGTTCTAACTTGGCAAGACTCTGGGAAGTATTCTTCAATTCCTGCCTAGTTTCTTGTTGAAAGCTCATGTGGTTCTTTGATAGCATGTCATGGTTACTTACTAACATAGTGATAGCTTCCTCTAAAGTAGAGATCTTTTTCTCGGAAGTGTTCTGAAACTGGGTTTGACCTGAAGAGTTCTTAAAACCAAAACCTGGGGGAGGCTGAGAATTGCTAGACTGGCCTTGATTCTGGCCCTTAGACCAAGAGAAATTAGGATGGTTTCTCCAACCAGGGTTGTAGGTTTCTGAGTATGGGTCAAACTTCTGACGGTTCTCAAACCTAGAGTTGTTATAGACAGCATGGGCTTGCTCTTCTTCAAAATGAATTATCGGGCTCTATTCCACAACTAGAGACTTGAGAGGCTCTATTAGGTTCAACAAGGGACCTATTTTTAGAGGCCCATTTCAAAGCTTCTAACCTTCTAGATAAAGCAGCAAACTTAGCATCTGACGCAAAACTCGTATCTACCATATTGGTGCTACTTCTATTGACCAAGAGTCTTTTAGGGGGTTCAACACAAGATTCCCACTGTTGGGATTTTTCAGCGATAGCTCCTAAGAAGGTAAAAGCATCATCAGCATTTTTACTAGTGAACTCACCAGCGCACATAGACTCAACCATGGCTTTGGTCGAATAGTCTAAACCATCATAAATAATCTGTACAAGTTTCATATTATCAAATCCATGGTGAGGACACTGAGATAGGAGATCATTGAATCGCTCTAAAAACCTATAAAGAGACTCTCCCTCTTGTTGCACACTAGCACTAATTTTCTGCCTAACAGCTGCAGTTTTATGCTTAGGGTAGAATTTCATATAGAAGGCAGCGATAAGTTCCTGCCATGTTTCTATGGATTCAGACGGTAGGTTGTTAAGCCAGGTCTTGGCTTTATCTCTCAAGGAAAAGGGAAACATCTTAAGTTTCAAGACTTCATCGGTAAGGTCCTTTATCCTAATTGTCCCACAGATTTCCTCAAAGTCCCTAATATGAAAATAAGGGTTCTCATCATCTTTTCCTAAGAATATAGGGATCATTTGAAGAATACTAGGTTTTATCTCAAAATTAGCCGTAGTGGCTGGCAATTTAATGCATGAAGCTCGGTTGGTCCTAGTTGGGAACATGTAATCTTTCAAAGTTGCCATCGCTGGCACAACAGAAGTACTAGGGGTACTATCCTCACAAAGAGACAGATTCTCAAAACAGAAGTTTCCAAAAACAGGGCTCTCAAAGAAGAATCTTCGAGCTCCCTGCTTAAATCAGAAGAACTACTAGGTTTTTCGCTAATCAATCGACCTAGAGTATCTCTTTTCCAAGCCCTAACAAAATCGGGCATACACTAAAAAGAATTCAAAAAGAAATAAAAAAAATCCTAACAGGAAGGTTCTAGCAATCACACAGCAGGCTGACTCGACTTTACCACAGCAAACCTAAAGATTTCTAGCAAACAACAAGCATGATGGCTCCACTTAGATTGTTTCTAGACCAGCTTCTAATCCTTCGAAAGGGAATTCGTTACAATTTGAGCAAACCCCTCTGGAATCAATCCGAGTTAAAGCAAGTTGAATCGAGGCGAGGGAAGCTCAGTGGAGCTTTGATACCCAAAACCTCACCGATCCAATGCGGCGCAGTCACGCATTCAACTCGCAACCGTCAAGAACTTCGAGGTGTGCTTAAAAGAGTAACCAATATTTTTCGAATGATTGTCCTGTTAAGCTCGATACCCTATAGGTCTCTTTCTAGTCCAAATTTTAGGCTTAGGTTCGCTTTAGGTTTCGTTTTCCTAAGGCGGGCAAGAAGGGAGCGGTGATGAAATCCGAACCCTTATCTTATATGGTCCAGTCCTTGCCCTTTACTAGGAATTTAAAAACAGTCCATATTCAAGTCCTCAGCATATATTCACCTTAAGGAGTCCAGTAACCCGCTTGCAGGAGATTCGCGGGTGTTTAGAATTTTACCTCCCGTACCAGACGGGCGAAGAACCGCTGAAGTCGACTCGGGCCACGACTCCTATGCCGTGTGCGAACCCGAGGGGCCGAGACGATATCGTAATCGTCGTCCTTCCCTGCAAACAGTTTATATTTAAGGGTACCCTTCCGTAGGGTTTAAAAATAAAAATAAAAATGTCCCAAAATTAATGTCCAAAGTCCATAAAAAAAAAAAACAAAAGAAAAGAAAGTCTAAAAAAAAAATTACAAAAAAAATGTCTCTCTTTTTTTTTCTCTCTTTTTATCAAAAAAAAAAAAATTCTTCTTCTTTCGCTCCTTTAGCTTTGCTTTTCGCTCCCAAACTTTAAGTAAATCACCACAAGCTTTGGCAAAATTGTCTTTCGCTCCAATCTTCAAAAATCTGCAAGGAAACAAAAAAAACCAAAAACGTAAAGAAGAACAAAAATAATAAAAATCTAAAAAAAATGCTAACTAAACACAGGTCCGCGCGGCGCCAAAAATTTGATGGTTTATCAAAAGTGATTGTAGTTGTAGTGGTAAAAAGGGGTCTTTTCAGACTTGTGAAGAAAACAATTTTTTTAGATTTAATTAAAAGGAAAATAAAAAAATAATTCAAAGTTTAGAGAAAATACCAAGACTAGGATTCCACCAATGACCAATAAATAGTAAACTCTAAATAGTTTTTATGCAATTCTATCTTTAAAATCAATTCTAATATTTGCCTCAAATATGTTTTTGAAGTAATAATTGTAATTAAGAAGTATGAAACATCAAAAGTTATTAAAACCCAGCATGCTTCATCAAGTCAATTCACAATTATTCAATAAAAACATTAATTCAAACTCAATTCATGCAAATAATAAATAATAATATTGCAAATAAATAAAAATTAGAATTATACCAATAAATGTGCCAATGGCTTCCTCCGTCGTCTCGGCTAATGGGTTTAGCTCCTCATCCCAAAAACACACTCACAAGATAAATTCATGGCCAAAATAGGTGTTTTTATTGATGAAATAGGAATTAGCAACGCTGTAGAAGTGTTACAGCGTCACTGTTACAAAGGGTGTAAGCTGCTGGAAAGAACGATACAAATCATATGCTGTAGATAAACGACAGTTTTCTTTCGCTGTAAGCACTGTGGAAAAACGACTGACTCTGCGAGTCCGTTCTTCCTTCTTCGTCTTCCTCCTCGCAGCAGCAGCAGCAGGTATGATTTTTGTTCTTTGTTTCGGCTCTGAACTCTCTCCCTTTCTCCAAACTTTCTTTGATGTAAACCAACACTTATATAGCCCAACAGATCCATAAATCTCGACTAAATCCGAGAGTATTTCTCTTTTTTTCTTCTCGAGCAGTTGAGAGAATAATCTCTTTTCTGTTGCTTTGTACGCGTCCTATAGCTATAAAATAGGTACCAAACTCTTCTTAAGACGTGAACAAGACTAAATACATTACTTTCCAGCGTCAAACTCTCCCAAATATCTCTCACAAATCTTTGAAACTTGAACAGAAAGTACGTGTCCTGTTTGAACTTTGATTACTTCTCCCGGCCATTCCAGCCCAATTCGATCAGCCCAATCACTTGCATAGGGTCTGTTTAGGTCTAACAGGATTATCCCAACTGATGTCCGGTGTTTAATCGCATTAAAACTCCTCCAATAATCGAACCAAAATCTGCCAGACGCTACCAAGTTCTTTCCCGCCAAATTCTAATATTTGAGAAGAAGGTGGGTGCCCTTATCCTGTGCTGTTCTCCCTTTAGCAGCTGCCTGGAAATAGGTCACCCCTTAGTAATTAGGTTACCCCTTATCCAAAATCAAGGGTCCGTATAGCAAGTGTCCTCTGGGGCATTTTCCGCACTTTTTTCGGGGTTCCTCCTGAGTATTTCTGGGGTACTTCCGGTACACTTCTGGGGCGCTTCCGGCACTCTATCAACGGAGGTCCAAACGCCGCATTTTCAGCCAATTTCGCCGCAAATCCTTATTCTTCTAAAAACAGCTACAAATAAATAAAATAACCAAATAAGTATAGAATCAAGCACTAACACTATATACAATAGAGATATATTAGACACATAAATGCGTCTATCAAATACCCCCAAACTTATTATTTGCTAGTCCTCGAGCAAATCAAAACTACAAAATAAAATCCTAACTCACTGTCGCAGGCATCGTCGATTGCATTTAGCGTATGCAATAAGCCTTTAAACCCCTAGGTGGCCCTAGTGGCCGAGTTATAGTCTCGGGAGGGCTTACCAGAGATATACCCACAAAACCTGTACTCCAGACCTTAGCTATCTACGCAGAACCTTGGAATGCACTAAAGAATCTCCTTGGTTGGCATACTTATTGACTACAGGAAGAAGTACCCTGATGCGAAATTCCAATCGCTGTACACGAGTTTGCACTCAAGCATACTAAAATTCATATAAAGTGACAGAGCTCTACTCAGATAGTTGCACTATGGACATCATATTCGGAGTCAAACTAATCACATGGAAAGATTAAGAGATGGATATAGAAAAACATAGATGGTTTTGATGTTTACTAAGTGAACGGCGTTTCCCATATCTGTCTGAAGGCCTCCGCCAAAATGAACCTATCCTAATGGATTGAGATACTAGTCTGACTAACATCAACACACTGGCATATACAAGGGTACCAGTGGTCGACTTTATTGAATTTATTCCTTTTGGTCAAATGGTCTGGTCTCAATTTTTTTTTTTTTCTTTTTCTTTTTTTTTTTTTTTTTTTCATGGTATCTCAATCACTCTAATTCACCCTAGCATTGGTAACAACTTGAATCGTGGGCCCCACCTATCACTTAGAGAAACATAGTTTAAAACAAAATAAAAAAAATAGAAGTGAAAAGGACTCAATGAGATATGGTGAAACTATCATGTTATTTCTAACACCTGAGCTCTGTGCTTTTATGAATAGACTCTTTTAGATGTTTCCATCTAATCAGATTGGTTCCTCAAACTCCTACAATCAAAATGCTTCCATCCACTTAGATTAGTTAGTGCAATCCTCAATAGGCATAAATTTCTAGGCTCTGGAGTTTATTTATTGCAACTAAAATCTAACAAAAAGTGTTTCTTCCCCACCCCCAAACTTAAATCTTACATTGTCCTCAATGTTCTAAGGATGAAAATAAAAGCATGAACAAGGAGAAACTATTACCACTGGAGGGAAAAGAAATAAGGAAGGATATTACCGTATCACATGAACGCGGGAGCCTCCCAGTAAATGCTAAATTTATAGTCATTAGCTAGACATCAAATACCTCAAAAATAATTTTCACCTTCCAAAGTCGTATACCAATAGTCGAAATAATTGTGGGTCCATAAGACCAAATAGAACTGCCACAAATAGGAGACAAATGCTCAAGATCAGAAAAATGAGAAGATAGAGCACAACCTGATCTAAAGTTTCTCGCAAGACAACTGGATTTATCTGAGGTGCCCACTTGGGCTTCATATGAGTGTCTCGGCAAACAGATTCATCCGAAAAACGGGTCTCTAACATTTGGATTTTCTCCTGGACATTATCAGGCGGATCAGGTTGTGGAGTCTGAATACACTCAAGCGATACCTCAGATGCACTAGGCTTGAGTCCCAAGTTAGGGACTTCTATTGGGGATAATTGACAATCTCTACCCCCAAACTTAGAATTTTGGGTGCCTCTACAATGACTAGTCACAATGTTCCTAATTTCTAGACCATCGAGTTCTTGAAAAAGGTCAATTGCTTTCTCTAAGTCATAATCAGGTGGTTCATCCTCATCTTGCTTCATATCTTCTATGGTCCACTCTAAGGCTTCCTTATTTTCTTGAAGCACGGTCTCTGGACTACTTTCCTGATCACTATCCAAATCGAAGGCTATAATCACAGGGAAAGACTCGGGTGGGCCTAAAAATGTATAATTAGACTCCAACTCAGGAGGCTCTTTTAAATAAGGTATTAAGATAGACTCAGAAGCTAGTACTGGTTCGAACCTATCTTTCCATATATCAATATCTAACATAGGAACAGAATCCAACAGAGCATTTACTTGTTCAATGTTACTATCATCGTCGAAATCCAGGCTAAAATGGGATAAACAACTCTCCAATGTATTTTCCGGTACGATGTTTGGTAATGACTCCTGAACTAAGGTTCCTATCATGTTCACCTCTTCAATACATGTGCTATCTAGCTCAGAATGTAGCTTGTTTACATTAAAAATATTCAGCTCAATAGTCATATTACCAAAAGATAGATTCATAATACCATTTCGACAGTTTATGATCGCATTAGACGTAGCTAAGAATGGGCGACCTAAAATCACAGGTATTTGGTTCTCTGGGTCGGGGACAGGTTGGGTATCTAGGACCACGAAATCCACTGGATAAATAAACTTGTCGACCTCAATAAGAACATCCTCGATCACACCACGAGGGATTTTAACGGACCTATCAGCTAACTGGAGTGTTATCTGGGTAGGTTTCATCTCACCAAGTCCTAGCTTAAGGTACACATGGTATGGCAGTAAGTTCACACTGGCTCCTAAGTCAAGCAACGCTTTCTCAACACGGTACTTACCTATTGTACAAGAAATGGTAGGGGACCCTGGGTCTTTATACTTAGGAGTAGTGGTATTCTGAATAATAGAGCTCACATGACTAGCTATGAAGGCTTTCTTCTGGACACTGAGCTTACGCTTTCGCGTACACAAGTCCTTAAGGAACTTGGCATAAGAGGGAATCTGCCTAATTGCATCTAATAATGGAAGGTTGATATTAACCTGCTTAAAAACCTCCAATATATCATTAAAGTTGGACTCCCTCTTAGTCGGAACTAGCAGCTGGGGAAACGGGGCTCTGGGAACAAAGTGAGGCTCAACAGGACCCTCATTGGTCTCTTTGGAGACTCTATCAGTCTCCTGATTTTCTGGCTCAGCAGGGTGAACTATATCATGTTCACTATCAGGCATGGCGACCTTGTTGTCAACTTTCTTTCCACTTCTTAGGGTTGTGACAGCATTCACATGATTGTACGATTTCTCTCCTCTAGGGTTAGGATCAGTGTGACTAGGGAACCTTCCATCCTCTCTCTCACTTATAAACTTAGCTATTTGTCCTACTTGAAGTTCTAACTTGGCAAGACTCTGGGAAGTATTCTTCAATTCCTGCCTAGTTTCTTGTTGAAAGCTCATGTGGTTCTTTGATAGCATGTCATGGTTACTTACTAACATAGTGATAGCTTCCTCTAAATTAGAGATCTTTTTCTCGGAAGTGTTCTGAAACTGGGTTTGACCTGAAGAGTTCTTAAAACCAAATCCTGGGGGAGGCTGAGAATTGCTAGACTGGCCTTGATTCTGGCCCTTAGACCAAGAGAAATTAGGATGGTTTCTCCAACCAGGGTTGTAGGTTTCTGAGTATGGGTCAAACTTCTGACGGTTCTCAAACCTAGAGTTGTTATAGACAGCATGGACTTGCTCTTCTTCACAAAATGAATTATCAGGCTCTATTCCACAACTAGAGACTTGAGAGGCTCTATTAGGTTCAACAAGGGACCTATTTTTAGACTGGCCCATTTCCAAAGCTTCTAACCTTCTAGATAAAGCAGCAAACTTAGCATCTGAACCAAAACTTGTATCTACCACATTGGTGCTACTTCTATTGACCAAGAGTCTTTTAGGGGGTTCAACACAAGATTCCCACTGTTGGGATTTTTCAGCGATAGCTCCTAAGAAGGTAAAAGCATCATCAGCATTTTTACTAGTGAACTCACCAGCGCACATAGACTCAACCATGGCTTTGGTCGAATAGTCTAAACCATCATAAATAATCTGTACAAGTTTCATATTATCAAATCCATGGTGAGGACACTGAGATAGGAGATCATTGAATCGCTCTAAAAACCTATAAAGAGACTCTCCCTCTTGTTGCACACTAGCACTAATTTTCTGCCTAACAGCTGCAGTTTTATGCTTAGGGTAGAATTTCTTATAGAAGGCAGCGATAAGTTCCTGCCATGTTTCTATGGATTCAGACGGTAGGTTGTTAAGCCAGGTCTTGGCTTTATCTCTCAAGGAAAAGGGAAACATCTTAAGTTTCAAGACTTCATCGGTAAGGTCCTTTATCCTAATTGTCCCACAGATTTCCTCAAAGTCCCTAATATGAAAATAAGGGTTCTCATCATCTTTTCCTAAGAATATAGGGATCATTTGAAGAATACTAGGTTTTATCTCAAAATTAGCCGTAGTGGCTGGCAATTTAATGCATGAAGCTCGGTTGGTCCTAGTTGGGAACATGTAATCTTTCAAAGTTGCCATCGCTGGCACAACAGAAGTACTAGGGGTACTATCCTCACAAAGAGACAGATTCTCAAAACAGAAGTTTCCAAAAACAGGGCTCTCAAAAGAAGAATCTTCGAGCTCCCTGCTTAAATCAGAAGAACTACTAGGTTTTTCGCTAATCAATCGACCTAGAGTATCTCTTTTCCAAGCCCTATTAACAAAATCGGGCATACACTAAAAAGAAATCAAAAAGAAATAAAAAAAATCCTAACAGGAAGGTTCTAGCAATCACACAGCAGGCTGACTCGACTTTACCACAGCAAACCTAAAGATTTCTAGCAAACAACAAGCATGATGGCTCCACTTAGATTGTTTCTAGACCAGCTTCTAATCCTTCGAAAGGGAATTCGTTAAAATTTGAGCAAACCCCTCTGGAATCAATCCGAGTTAAAGCAAGTTGAATCGAGGCGAGGGAAGCTCAGTGGAGCTTTGATACCCAAAACCTCACCGATCCAATGCGGCGCAGTCACGCATTCAACTCGCAGAAACCGTCAAGAACTTCGAGGTGTGCTTAAAAGAGTAACCAATATTTTTCGAATGATTGTCCTGTTAAGCTCGATACCCTATAGGTCTCTTTCTAGTCCAAATTTTAGGCTTAGGTTCGCTTTAGGTTTCGTTTTCCTAAGGCGGGCAAGAAGGGAGCGGTGATGAAATCCAAACCCTTATCTTGTTTAGGCCAGGCCTTGCCCTTTACTAGGAATTTAAAAACAGTCCATATTCAAGTCCTCAGCATATATTCACCTTAAGGAGTCCAGTAACCCGCTTGCAGGAGATTCGCGGGTGTTTAGAATTTTACCTCCCGTACCAGACGGGCGAAGAACCGCTGAAGTCGACTCGGGCCACGACTCCTATGCCGTGTGCGAACCCGAGGGGCCGAGACGATATCGTAATCGTCGTCCTTCCCTGCAAACAGTTTATATTTAAGGGTACCCTTCCGTAGGGTTTAAAAATAAAAATAAAAATGTCCCAAAATTAATGTCCAAAGTCCATAAAAAAAAATACAAAAGAAAAGAAAGTCTAATAAAAAAAATTACAAAAAAAATGTCTCTCTTTTTTTTTCTCTCTTTTTCAAAATAAATAAATAAATTCTTCTTCTTTCGCTCCTTTAGCTTTGCTTTTCGCTCCCAAACTTTAAGTAAATCACCACAAGCTTTGGCAAAATTGTCTTTCGCTCCAATCTTCAAAAATCTGCAAGGAAACAAAAAAAACCAAAAACGTAAAGAAGAACAAAATAATAAAAATCTAAAAAAAAATGCTAACTAAACACAGGTCCCGCGCGGCGCCAAAAATTTGATGGTTTATCAAAAGTGATTGTAGTTGTAGTGGTAAAAAGGGGTCTTTTCAGACTTGTGAAGAAAACAATTTTTTTAGATTAATTTAAAAAGGAAAATAAACAAAATAATTCAAGTTTAGAGAAAATTACCAAGACTAGGATTCCACCAATGACCAATAAATAGTAAACTCTAAATAGTTTTATGCAATTCTATCTTTAAAATCAATTCTAATATTTGCCTCAAATATTTTTGAAGTAATAATTGTAATTAAGAAGTATGAAACATCAAAAGTTATTAAAACCCAGCATGCTTCATCAATCAATTCACAATTATTCAATAAAAACCATTAATTCAAACTCAATTCATGCAAATAATTAAATAATAATATGCAAATAAATAGAAAAATTAGAATTATACCAATAAATCTGTGCCAATGGCTTCCTCCGTCGTCTCGGCTAATGGGTTTAGCTCCTCATCCCAAAACACACTCACAAGATAAATTCATGGCCAAAATAGGTGTTTTTATTGATGAAATAGGAATTAGCAACGCTGTAGAAGTGTTACAGCGTCACTGTTACAAAGGGTGTAAGCTGCTGGAAAGAACGATACAAATCATATGCTGTAGATAAACGACAGTTTTCTTTCGCTGTAAGCACTGTGGAAAAACGACTGACTCTGCGAGTCCGTTCTTCCTTCTTCGTCTTCCTCCTCGAGCAGCAGCAGCAGGTATGATTTTTGTTCTTTGTTTCGGCTCTGAACTCTCTCCCTTTCTCCCTAAACTTTTCTTTGATGTAAACCAACACTTATATAGCCCAACAGATCCATAAATCTCGACTAAATCCGAGAGTATTTCTCTTTTTTTCTTCTCGAGCAGTTGAGAGAATAATCTCTTTTCTGTTGCTTTGTACGCGTCCTATAGCTATAAATAGGTACCAAACTCTTCTTAAGACGTGAACAAGACTAAATACATTACTTTCCAGCGTCAAACTCTCCCAAATATCTCTCACAAATCTTTGAAACTTGAACAGAAAGTACGTGTCCTGTTTGAACTTTGATTACTTCTCCCGGCCATTCCAGCCCAATTCGATCAGCCCAATCACTTGCATAGGGTCTGTTTAGGTCTAACAGGATTATCCCAACTGATTTCCGGTGTTTAATCGCATTAAAACTCCTCCAATAATCGAACCAAAATCTGCCAGACGCTACCAAGTTCTTTCCCGCCAAATTCTAATATTTGAGAAGAAGGTGGGTGCCCTTATCCTGTGCTGTTCTCCCTTTAGCAGCTGCCTGGAAATAGGTCACCCCTTAGTAATTAGGTTACCCCTTATCCAAAATCAAGGGTCCGTATAGCAAGTGTCCTCTGGGGCATTTTCCGCACTTTTTTCGGGGTTCCTCCTGAGTATTTCTGGGGTACTTCCGGTACACTTCTGGGGAGCTTCCGGCACTCTATCAACGGAGGTCCAAACGCCGCATTTTCAGCCAATTTCGCCGCAAATCCTTATTCTTCTAAAAACAGCTACAAATAAATAAAATAACCAAATAAGTATAGAATCAAGCACTAACACTATATACAATAGAGATATATTAGACACATAAATGCGTCTATCACCTACTGCAAACTAACTTCAGACTGGACTATAGTTGAGCCCCAATTAGTCTCCCACCAATCCAAGGTACAGTTGTATGTTGTAGTTTTTCAAAAGTGATAAATAAGAGTTCGTTGCTCGGACTTGTAAATATTTAAAAACATAAAAATATATACAAACGTTTGTCACAGGATCAAGAGACACTAGGACTCAGGATTCCACCATTAATCATTCACACAATTCATATATTTATTCGAAACAATTATAGCTCAAATCATAAGGACTCTCATTCTTTCCAAGGTAGATTTTTAGAATATTTATTGTATATCACTAGCATGACGCATCAAAAGCACTACGACCAAGCATACATCATCATACGATATCACAACCAATTAAGAAAAATCATAAATCGATTAATAAAAAGTGCAAGTAGTCAAAAAAAGAATTAATATAATTATCATATGCGTAAAGAACGGCTTCCTCCATCATCCCAGTGTTGGGGTTTAGTTAATCATAATAATCATGTTTTCAAAATATATATTTGATGCTCAAAGTATGATTAAAAGAGTCAAAAGTTATAAAACAGTGGTTCTGAGACTCACAAAACACGTCCAGAAAGAAACGATACCACAAAACTGCAGCTAAACTGCGACACTTATTCACTGCGCTGGAACTGTTGAAGAACGACGCTTCTCTGCTGCTGACGCTGCTGAAAATAAAACTGTCCTGGTGAGTCTGTTCTTCGTGTTATTGAAGCTCTTTAATGGCAGCAACAGCAGCAGGTGAACATTGCTTCTACTCCTTCTTCTTCGCTCCCCCTGGCTCTGGCTCGACCCCGAACTCTTCATAAAACCCTCTAACACTTCTCAACAGCCTTTATATACACAACAGGGTCCAAATAACTCGATTAAATCCGAGCTCCCTTTTTCTTCACGTGAAGTTGAGAGAGAAATCTCTTTTCTGTTGCTTTGTACGCGTCTGTTAGCTATAAAATAGCCACCAAACTCTTCTTATGACTTGAAAAGGACCAAATACATGATTATCCAGCGTAAAAGTCTTCCAAAATCTCCACAAAATATTCGACAGTGAACAGCAGGACACGTCTCTCTTCCTGGACTTTGATCTCTTTTTCCGGTTTATCCAGCCCAATTGGTTGGGTCTAATTGCTTGCAACAGGCCTGTTATGTCTTCTAGAGTCCATACGTACCAAATACATCCATTGAATCTCCTCAAAACTCGCTCAAATTCCACTTTCAAAACTGTTCTTCGCTTCTGCCATTTTTCCCGCCAGTTTCTGTTTTGAATTTTGAGAAGGAAACTGACCTCCCCCTAATCCAGTTATGGTGTCCCTTTAGCACATGCCTTGAAATGGGGTGCCCCTTATCCAACTTAGGAGTGCCTTTAGAAATTCTTCTGGGATGTTTTCCGCACTTTTTCGTGGTTCCTCCGAGCTATTTTTGGGGTACTTCCGGTACACTTCTGGGGAGCTTCCGGTATGCTATCTACAGAGGTCCAAATGCCATATTTTTAGCCAATTTTGCCGCAAAACCTTATTCTTCTAAAAACACCTACAAAGAGATTAAAAACCAAAATAAGTACAACAATGGGCACTAACAATATACACAATTGAGATAAATATAAGACACAAAAATGTGCCTATCAAATACCCCCAAACTTATTATTTGCTAGTCCTCGAGCAAATCAAATAGAAAATAAAATCCTAACTCACTGTCGCAGGCATCGTCGGTTGCATTTAGCGTATGCAATAATCCTTTAAACCCCTAGGTGGCCCTAGTGGCCGAGTTATAGTCTCGGGAGGCCTTACCAGAGATATACCCACAAAATCTTTACTCCAGACCCTAGCTATCTACGCAGAACCTTGGAAGGCACTAAGGAATATCCTTGGTTGGAATACTTATTGACTACAGGAAGAAGTACCCTGATGCGAAATTCCAATTGTTGTACACGAGTTTGCACTCAAGCATACTAAAATTCATATAAAGTGACAGAGCTCTATTAAGATAGTCGCACTATGGACATCAATATCCGGAGTCAAAACTAATCACATGGATAGATCAAGAAGATGGATATAGAAAAACATAGATGGTTTTGATGTTTACTAAGTGAACGGTGTTTCCCATATCTGTCTGAAGGCCTCCGCCAAAATGAACCTATCCTAATGGATTGAGATACTAGTCTGACTAATATCAACACACTGTCATATACAAGGGTACCAGTGGTCGATAACCTAACTCTAGGTCAACACAACTGGCATATACAAGGGTACCAGTGGTCGACTTTATTGAATTTTCCTTTTGGTCGAATGGTCTGGTCTCAAATTTTTTTTTTTTTCTTAACCTTACTTTTTTTTTCATAACCTTACTTTTTCTCTTTTTTTTTTCTTCATCATTTTTCAACTTCTCTTTTCTTTTTTTTTCATGGTATCTCAATCACTCTAATTCACCCTAACATTGGTAACAACTTGAATCATGGGCCCCACCTATCACTTAGAGAAACATGGTTTAAAAACAAAATAAAATAAAAATAGAAGTGAAAAGGACTCAACGAGATATGGTGAAACTATCATGTTATTTCTAACACCTGAGCTTTGTGCTTTTATGAATAGACTCTTTAGATGTTTCCATCTATTCAGATTGGTTCCTCAACTCCTACAACCAAAATGCTTCCATCCACTTAGATTGGTTAGTGCCATCCTAAATACGCATAAATTTCTAGGCTCTGGAGTTTATTTATTCATATTGCAACTAAAAAGTTTCTCCCATACCCCCAAACTTAAATCTAACATTGTCCTCAATGTTCTAAAGATGAAATTAAAAGCATGAACAAGGAAAAATTGTTACCATTTGAAGCAAAAGAGATAAGGAAAGATATTACCGTGTTGCATGAGATTGGGTTACCTCCCAAGAAGTGCTAAGTTTAACGTCTTCAGCCATACATAGAAAAGGTTTAGTCAACTCGAACCGTATAACAGTAGCCGGAATAACTGTGGGTCTTTAAAACCAAAAAGAGCTGACAAAAGGAAACTGCAGTGAACCAAGAAAATGTACAAGACTAGCATGCCCTTACCTAGTTTCTGGATAACTATCGCTAATTGCGGTTCAGATTCAGGTTCTATGAAGGGGTCTAAATAGACTATTTTCCTCGGATGCATTTCCTCATAGGTAGGATCCAAATTATTAGGTCCTAGAGTCTGGAAAAACTCAGATAAGAACCTGGAATCAAAAAATAACCTAAATAATTTAGGATCCTCTAAGTCAATTAGGTATGACTTACATAGTTGACCACAGTCAGAGTAGTGGTCATTCTGAAGCAAATGTGTCGATTCTAATTTCCTAAAGTACTTAGGCTTAGTCTCAGAACTTAATAAGTGACACATTTGAAATATATACGTTCCCACAATTGGAAGAAAACTATTTGGTGGGAAAACAAAGTCAATCTGGGTATCATAGCCTGCGCAAACCACATCAACCAGAGGATGGGTTTCTAATAACTGAACTTCGTCATGGACATCACTAGGTTCAGGAAAACGTGTATGAAGATAATCTTGTAAAATGGTTGAGGCAGATATGTCAAGACCCAAGTGAGGGACCTTTCTAAGAGTTAAATCACATGGAGAATGATAATCACCCCCAAACTTGGAGTTTTGGGTGTCTCTAGATAGACTAGCTACAATTTCCCTAATTTCTAGATCATCAGAATCATGAAAATGGTCAATTGCTTCTTCTAGGTTATACTCAGGTGATGCATCTTTACTCATCTCTACGGGTCTATCTTCTTCTTCCAAGACTATTGTTTCTAAGTCGCTAGACTCTAAAAAAGTACTTTCGAAATGAACCCGTTCCTCTAAACCACTATCGGCTTCGTAATCAAAAGGAAAAACTACATCGTCTAAAACGGTGGTATCCCTAATCAAATCCTTGCCCTTTTGAATAGGTGAATTATCATAAAAATTATTTGGATTTGAACTAGAAATAATATAATCACTATACAACTCAATTGGATTACTAGACTCCTGATCACTATGCCTACATATTTCAGATTCTTCATTACTGCTATCCTCATCATCATAGTACGAAGATGATTGAACCTTATCTAAATAAGTAGTGTCTTTTATTCTAACCTAGTCCTCTAGATTATGAAAATATTCACTATTTACATCAAGGGTAAAATTGGAAACACTATTTCAGAAATTTAGATCTTTTAGAGAAGTTATATTCTGGGTCTCTAACAAAAGCTTTTGGGCCGACTCACATGAATTCCTGACGTAATCTAGGAAATCAGGTAAAGAAAGTTCACTCATTGCATTATTTTCGTCCATAACTAAGTTATTCATTTCAGCGAACTTACGTGTTGTCTCAGCTAACTTACGTGTCGACTCAAGTAAAGAGGAATTAACAGTATTTTTCTCGTATGACTGATGGTTGTGAGGATAGTGATTGGGCTCACCATGGTATGAACCATAACCTTGAAAAGTTTGGTGTTCCCAACCACTATTCCCACCATGGTAATAAAACTGATGATGTCCATATTCAAATTCAGGTTGATATTCATTGTATTGGCTTCTATCATACCAGCTCGACATTCTTAATTGCAAGGGAATTCTACACAATCACAAACAAGGCTGACTCGACCAAATAAAACCTATAAAATCTAGCAAACAAAAAGCATGATGGATCCACTTAGATTGTTTCTAGACCAGCTTCTATATTTCGAAAGGGAATTCGTTACAATTTAAGCAAACCCCTCTGGAATCAATCCGAGTCAAAGTAAGTTGAATTGAGGCGAGGGAAGCTCAGTGGAGCTTTGATACCCAAGGCCTCACCGTTATCACAAGGCGGCGCAGTCACGCATTCAACTCACAGAAACCATCATGAACTTTGGAGTGTGCTTAAAGAGCAACCAATATTTTTCGAACGAGTTTCCTATTAAGCTCGTTACCCTATCGGTCTCGTTCTATTCCAAATTTTAAGCTTGGGTTCGCGTTAGGTTTCGTTTTCCTAAGGCGGGCAAGAAGGGAGCGGTGATGAAATCCAAACCCTTATCTTGTATTGGCCAGGCCTTGCCCTTTACTAGGAATTTAAAAACAGTCCAAATTCGTCCTCAATCAATGAATCACCTTAAGGAATACAGTAAACCCGCTGACAGGAGATTCGCGAGTATTTCGATGGACTTACCTCCCGTACCAGACGGGGGATGAACCGTTGAAGTCGACTCGGGCCACGACTCCTATGTCATGTACGAACCCGAGGGGCCAAGACGATATAGTAATCGTCGTCCTTCCATGCACACAGTTCATATAATTTTTTTTGTTTAATAATATCCTTCCGTAGGGTTAAAAAAAAGAAATAAAGTCCAATTGTTTAAATCCCAAAGTCCAAAATAAATAAAAAAATTACAGTTTTCCTCACACACTCTAAAAAAAATTAAAAATTAAAAATTAAATCCTAAAATTGTCCTTTTTTCTTCTCTTTTCGCTTTTCGCTTTTCGCTTTAAGCTTTTTCCTCTCCAAGTCCTTAGTGGTCCACTTCGAACCTGTAAATCAAAGAAAAAAAGACAAAGTAAAAAGGAACAAATAATAAAAAAAAATAAACCTAAAAAAAATAAAAATAAATCTATATACAAGTCCGCGTCGGCGGCGCCATTTTGTTGTAGTTTTTCAAAAGTGATAAATAAGAGTTCGTTGCTCGGACTTGTAAAGATTTAAAAACATAAAAATATATACAAACGTTTGTCACAGGATCAAGAGACACTAGGACTCAGGATTCCACCATTAATCATTCACACAATTCATATATTTATTCGAAACAATTATAGCTCAAATCATAAGGACTCTCATTCTTGCCAAGGTATATTTTTAGAATATTTATTGTATATCACTAGCATGACGCATCAAAAGAACTACGACCAAGTATACATCATCATACGATATCACAACCAATTAAGAAAAATCATAAATCGATTAATAAAAAGTGCAAGTAGTCAAAAAAAGAATTAATATAATTATCATATGCGTAAAGAACGGCTTCCTCCATCATCCCAGTGTTGGGGTTTAGTTAATCGTAATAATCATGTTTTCAAAATATATATTTGATGCTCAAAGTATGATTAAAAGAGTCAAAAGTTATAAAACAGTGGTTCTGAGACTCACAAAACACGTCCAGAAAGAAACGATACCACAAAATTGCAGCTAAACTGCGACACTTATTCACTGCGCTGGAACTGTTGAAGAACGACGCTTCTCTGCTGCTGACGCTGCTGAAAATAAGACTGTCCTGGTGAGTCTGTTCTTCGTGTTCTTGAAGCTCTTTAATGGCAGCAGCAGCAGCAGGTGAACATTGCTGCTACTCCTTCTTCTTCGCTCCCCCTAGCTCTGGCTCGACCCCGAACTCTTCATAAAACCCTCTAACACTTCTCAACATCCTTTATATACACAACAGGGTCCAAATAACTCGATTAAATCCGAGTTTATCTCCCTTTTTCTTCACGTGCAGTTGAGAGAGATATCTCTTTTCTGTTGCTTTGTACGCGTCTGTTAGCTATAAAATAGCCACCAAACTCTTCCTATGACTTGAAAAGGATCAAATACATGATTATCCAGCGTAAAAGTCTTCCAAAATCTCCACAAAATATTCGACAGTGAACAGCAGGACACGTCTCTCTGCCTGGACTTTGATCTCTTTTTCCGGTTTATCCAGCCTAATTGGTTGGGTCTAATTGCTTGCAACAGGCCTATTATGTCTTCTAGAGTCCATACGTACCAAATACATCCATTGAATCTCCTCAAAACTCGCTCAAATTCCACTTTCAAAACTGTTCTTCGCTTCTTCCATTTTTCCCGCCAGTTTCTGTTTTGAATTTTGAGAAGGAAACTGACCTCCCTCTAATCCAGTTATGGTGTCCCTTTAGCACATGCCTTGAAATGGGGTGCCCCTTATCCAACTTAGGAGTGCCTTTAGAAATTCTTCTGGGATGTTTTCCGCACTTTTTCGTGGTTCCTCCGAGCTATTTTTGGGGTACTTCCGGTACACTTCTGGGGAGCTTCTGGTATGCTATCTACAGAGGTCCAAATGCCATATTTTTAGCCAATTTTGACGCAAAACCTTATTCTTCTAAAAACACCTACAAAGAGATTAAAAACCAAAATAAGTACAACAATGGGCACTAACAATATACACAATTGAGATAAATATAAGACACAAAAATGTGCCTATCATTGTACTCCTACGCCTCTGATCCCAGCAGGATACTGCGCACTTGATTCCCTTAGCTGATCTCACCCACAACCAAGGGTTGTTGCAACCCAAAATCACAGACTTGATAACAAACAGATCTGTCTCGCACAAAAAAAAGTCTATAAGAGGATAAATATGTCTCCCACAGATAAACCCTAGGTTTTGTTCCGTCTTTAGATATAAAATCAAGGTAACATGAACCAATTGATAATACGGTCTTATATTCCCGAAGAACAGCCTAGATTAATCAATCACCTCTCTACAATCCTTCCTGACTACACAAGCATATTGTCGAGGAATCACAAACAGTGAGACGAAGATGTTTGTGACTTCTTTATCTTGCCTATCGGAGAACTCTCACGATCTCAAGTAAATCAATCGATTGTACTCGGACGATAGAAGATGCAAGATCAGATCACACAACTACGATAAAGTAGTATCGGTCTGGCTTCACAATCCCAATGAAGTCTTTAAGTTGTTAACCTGATTTTAGAGAAGAAAATCAAAGGTTAATGGAGATCGACTCTAGCGGGCGCACTAGTAGAACACAGATGTGTGGGTATTAGTTTTGCACAATGCCAGATGTCTCCTATATATAGCCTTCAACTCAGGGTTTTTCCTTAGTTACAAAGAAATTCATATTCACGTTAGATGAAAACCTGATTTAAATTCAAGCTAATATTTCTCAACCGTTAGAGCGAAAACTTAGCTTGTCACACATACTTGGGTAGATGTTTACTGGGTTTGTGAAAACCATGCCCAAACGTGTACGTGTATGTTGGTTCAACATAGTAACCCAAAATGTTAACCATATGAGCATTTCATATTAACCTAGTTCTTCTTCACCATATATAACTAGTTCAATTGACTCAAATGAACTAGTTAGAGAGTTATTCAATTTCTATGAAATCTTATGTAACTACACAAGACACAATTGAAACAAAGATGATTCGATTCGATGAATCGGCTCATGAACTTTACAGCCACAGTTTGCATAAAACATTCCTTAGTAATTTAAGTTTCATGTTCATAGCACATCTTTAGATCATAACCACTTAAGCTCAAAAACAAGTTCGCGGATTTAAGGCAACCGGCATAGTTTTCCAAACTCAGCAGAAAATCTCGGCAAAGAGACTTCTGCCAGTTCGCGGACTAGGTTCGCGGACTGAGTTCGCGGACTAAACACACAAACGAGTTTTGGGAAAATCCCAGGAGAAATTCTCGGCAAGAGAACTTTCGTCAGTTCGCGGACTTGGCAAAGCCAATTCCTCCGGTTTCTCTCAATCAACAAAGTTCGAAAACTTAAGATTAAGGAATACATGGTTATGTAATCTAAACTCCCATTCCAATCATTCAGACATTATCAGAGGACGTTATATAGTCGTTATTCACAGACCGTTTCACGTCAGAGCAATTCTCAAAGTAATTGAAACTTTTCATGACTTTCGTCACTAGGTGAAGATAAACTTGATCAAAGCGAAACGCTTTACCAACACACAATTTCGATAAAAAGATAAGTAATGAATACTCAGCTCGAAATGTCAAATGTGTATGATCCCGTCTATATAGCATAAGACTTTTTGTCTCATAAGAAGTAGGAGATAGAATAGATAGACTTTTGAGTGATAGATAAGTTCAAGTCTCCACATACCTTTTTGTTGATGAAGTTCCACGGTTCCTAGTGTAGATCTTCGTCGTTGTATGATGAATCGCCATGAAGTCCTTGGTCTCAACTACACTTTTTTATCCTAGTCCGAGACTTAGCTATAATAGACTAGAAATCAAGACTCATAGTTTTGATCACTAACATTGACAAACATGCTTGATATAGCAACACATGCGAGGTCGACCGAGCTATGCTCTAACAATCTCCCCCTTTGTCAATTTTAGTGAAAAAACTATTAATACATATGGAATACAAAAAAGATAAAGTTTAGTGGCTCCTATTCCATAGTCTAATCTTCAACTTTCCTTGAAATCTTCGTCCTTCCAAGTACTCCAATGATCCCAAAGTTTGTAAGTTTAGCACCACCGTTGTTGAAGATCCGTAGCTATAACAATGAGAGAAATCGAAATTCTCGATCATTATTATACAGTGCCATAGTATCATTATGTAAAATCAAAGTCCAATTGCATCACGACTTTAACAACAATACTATGGTGATGTGTATCACTCCCCCTTAGTCAATACTCCATCTCGATCATGGAAACCACTTCCCCTTACACAATGATCCGAAAACCATATGTATTTGTAGTGTGAACTACATTATTTCTCCCTCTTTTTTCAATAAAATTGGCAAAGGTAAAAGAAAGGGATCATAATGAAATTTCCACAAGAGACATTTCATAGACTAAAAGAAAAAAATACATACCAACTTAATTTAGATGCAATCATAAAGCCTAAGCTAAATGCATTCGTCAAGGAGTTTTAAGATACAAGATAACCCCTATAAAATTCCACATCCTCACACCCCGGAAGATATTACCATTAAGCACAAGTTCAAAAGAACTCTCCGCAATTTGATGTCATTCCCGAAAGAACAACAAGAACGACCTTAATTTCGAAAGAAAATAAGGATTTTTAATTGGACACCAAAAACCATGGAAATGATTTTCTATATCCAAAACTCAACCAAATTAATCACAAGTAAACCCATGATTAATTTAATCGGAATACACAACTAAATCAAACCACAAAAGTGATCAATTTAATTGATTGTGCTCAACATAAAAAAACTCACGGAGCTACGACTAAGATAACCACACAGAGATGACTACTTTAATCGTTCAAATACTCAACTTAAGGAAAACCATACGACTATATCAACCAATAGAACATGATTAGTATAGCCGTTCATATACTCAACACAAGAACTTGTGGAATATATGAAAAACTCAACTAGATTAATTACAAGAGAACCTATAATTAATCTAATTGGAATACACAACCAAACTAATCACCGAAGCAATCAATTTAATTGTCAAAAGATTTTGCTCGACAAAAGAAGACTTTAGGAGCAAATAACTAAATAACCAATCAAGATGATTAATTTAGTTCAAGAATGCTCAACATATAGCATCTCATGGAACAACCAACAAGGCCAATATTAGTCGACATAGTTGTAAGGTGCTCAACATAAGATACACAATGGAGCCTTCACGGTAAAACATAACAAAATGGATCAATTAAGATCAATACCGTGGATAACATACAAGGATCTATTCTATTTTCCATCACTATTTGCATAACGACATAATAGACTTTATCCTTGTCACACAAAATATTTTATCCTATTTTCCATCAAGTAAATGACTGCATAGGCATAACTTTTGTATTTGTCAAAAGTCCATTCGTCCTTTCATCAATACGAAAACCAATTCATGAACGACTTTACTTTTGACAACATATGGGACCTTCAAGTTCACGGGCGCAAACAATACATATCCCATAAAAAATTGCAATATCACAAAATCATAAAGATTAATACTGCAATAACAATCTTTGCCCTTAGAAGGTAGAATCAATCTTTTTCGTACGGATTTATACCAAGAGTGGTTACCAAAAGCATATAAAAAGATTTCCTTAACAAAGAAGAACATACAAAGTCATTGATGACTATGCACCATAGTTCACATGAGATGATTGAGAACACTCAAGAATATATAGTAATGTGAACTACTACCCATTCTCGAACTTCCTTCTTTGTGATTCACCAACATCACTCTTGTAACATCCACAAAATAACTTAGAATAGGATTTCTCCAAGAATCTCAGTGCCCAAGTCCAAGAGAATATAACAAGTGCAACAAAACGGAGCAAACACTAAAAAACAAGAGACAGGACAAAGACCAATACTAACTCATCCAAATTCAACAATTCTCATCTCCATTTTGAAGTGAATTCAATAAGGAATAGAATGCAAAAAGAATTAGGTAAATCCGAGTTCGGACGAAGAAGTTACGTCCAAAACAAGTTTACCGAATATCGACGTCAAGTATCCATACGGGTTTGCGAATTTAAACCACTGGATTTTTATTTTGAATGCTGTTATGCATACTTGGTATGTGTACCATGTAGTCCAAACATCCTGAACTATTATTTTCAAACCTAAACATTTAATAACCTTAAACACAGATCAAGTTAGGTAGAAAAGAACGATAAGAAAGGTACGTGAATCATTATAAGTTCTCTAAGCAAATAAAAGCACAAATCTTGCTCAAGTTTATAGACATACCTTTTTACATGAATCCAGTTGAATTCTAAAGCTTACCGAACATAATCTGTGTTCCCCAATCTCGTCCTTCCATCACCGTATACATAACAGAGCATTCCTTGGTGAGGATGCACTTACAACACAATCAAGTTGTGTTGGGATGAACAATATCTTGCTCACCACAAGTGACCTTTAGATTATCATGAAAGAGATCGCTTTTAGAACCTTTCACATACAATTCCATTTTCCCAAAAAACTTGTTAAGTTCCAACATCATGGATATTGCCTTCTCCATAGTCATGGAATTTTCTGGGAGATCATTCCTTTTCACTCTCAAAACATCATCGACTTTCTTTGGTATCCACTTCTGAGTGCGTTTAGGAACAATTGGAACCTTCTTACGATTACTCTCTTCTAGAATTCTCGGAAGAGAATTGGATTGACTATTCTTTTGCAAGTTAGTCTTTCTCCAGTTGGGAGCATCGGATCTTGTCTTCGTCTTTACGAAGTTATCCTTTTGATAACCATTACGATTGTGAAAAGGATTCGTACAACGTTTATAGGAAAATCTAGGTTTATCATAACACTGATTCCCTTGCCTAAAGGTTGGACAATTACAACCTGTAACGTTAAGAGGATCAGTCTTAACGTATGATCTTGGTTTCACAACTTCTTATGATGCCCAAACAAGAACATCATGAAGTTTCTCATTCCTTATACGGAAACGACATCTCCTTTCCAGGTGACCTTTATTTCCGCAATAGTGGCAAACATAAGGAATGTTCTTACCTCGATCCATGTATGTTGTCTTTGGAGGTTGATAAGCTTTGCTCTTTTGAACCTTAACTGCAGGTGAAGGTAGTTCACTTTTGCCATCAATGGAAACCTTTTGTTGAGAAGAATCATTAGCCTTGACAAATTTTACCTCTTTGCTAACACTTGGAGCATCTATTCCCTTATAGCCCAATCCTCGTGTATCACGATGATTTTTACTTGCTCCTAACATAGTGGTTAATTTGCTTGAACTAGTATTGAACTTTTTCAAGTCATCTTCCAACATCTTGATATTATCAAGAGCAGCAGCTAAATCAGCCTCAAGGCGTTTTTCTCGAGTGAGATAAGCGCTTTCTCTGTCGTCAAAACTTGTTTGCTGGAAGTTAAACCTTGCTTCAGATTCTGCAAGTTTCTCTTCCAACAAAAAGTACTTTTGATAAAGATTATCACATTCAAATGACTTCATACGTAGGTTTTCCTCAGAATCCTTGAGGATCGATTCGGTAGAACGATTCGAAAAATAAACACCTGCGTAACATCTTCTCATTTTCTTGTTTTCTCGACAGAGAGAAGTCATAAGAGGTGTGACATGAGAAGTTGTAATCTTCTTCATATTCCACGAATCCAAAAACTTAACATACTCTGAGACTTTCTCATCAGCATCTCTATCAATATCTGAATCACCTTCATCATAAAGTTCATCCAACTGTAATTCTAGGAGAGTTTCCCAATCAACAGTTTTTACATCAAGAGAATGTTTGGATATTGACTTAGATGTGACAGTTCTCTCAGGTGAATCCAAGCTTTTAGAATCATCTGGTAATTTCTGAACTGGTACGTTATTAGAGATATACTCGTCCATAATCAGATCGCTACAAACACAGACTTATAAGGTCTTTAACATGTTTTCCTGCTCTGATACCAATTGAAAAAGCGGGGGTCTAACAACACCACCCAATATTTCGCTTAAAATCTGTATGGACAAACTCCAATATACTTTTTATGAGAATTAACTAGACAGATAGACTCAATCAATAAAAAGATATAACAAAGAGTTTATATCTCAATCTCTCGATTTGATCTTTACTCAAGAAAATGGAAATCTGCGAGTCTTTATCAAAGAGAGATAACTTGGACGGTACCAAAGACCAATGTCCAAGGATCAATCAATATCAATCAACAACCAAAGTTCGGATTTCCGATTAATGATCACAAACGCACAACCTGTATTATTTAAATTATAAAGATAAACAATATAATGCGGAAAATGAAATAAAACAGACACCAGAAATTTTGTTAACGAGGAAACCGCAAATGCAGAAAAACCTCGGGACCTAGTCTAGATTGAATACACACTGTATTAAACCGCTACAGACATTAGCCTACTCCAAGCTAACTTCGGACTGGACTATAGTTGAACCCCAATGAGTCTCCCACTAATTCAAGGTATAGTTGTACTCCTACGCCTCTGATCCCAGCAGGATACTGCGCACTTGATTCCCTTAGCTGATCTCACCCACAACTAAGAGTTGCTGCAACCCAAAATCGCAGACTTGATAATAAACAAATCTGTCTCACACAGAAAAGTATATCAAAGGATAAATCTGTCTCCCACAGAAAAACCCTAGGTTTTGTTCCATCTTAAGATATAAAATCAAGGTGAACAGGAACCAATTGATAATCCGGTCTTATATTCCCGAAGAACATCCTAGATTAATAAACCACCTCTCAACAATCCTTCTTGACTACACAAGCGGTTTGTCGAGGAATCACAAACAGTGAGACGAAGATGTTTGTGACTTCTTTATCTTTCCTATCGGATAACTCTCATGATCTCAAGCCAATCAAAGATTGTAATCGTACGATAGAATATGCAAGATCAGATCACACAACTACGATAAAAGTAGTATCGGTCTGGGTTCACAATCTCAATGAAGTCTTTAAGTCGTTAACCTGGTTTTAGAGAATAAAACCAAAGGTTAAAGGATAATCGACTCTGGCGAGCGCACTAGTATCACACAGACGTGTGGGGATTAGTTTTGCACAATGCTAGATGTCTCCTATATATTGCCTTCAAATCAGGGTTTTTCCTTAGTTACAAAGCAATCCATATTCACTGTTAGATGAAAACCTGATTTAGATTCAAGCTAATATTTCTCAACCGTTAGATCGAAAACTTAGCTTGTCAGACACACTTAGGTAGACGTTTACTGGGTTGGTGAAAACCATACCCAAACGTGTACGTGTATCTTGGTTCAACATAGTAACCCAAAAGGTTAACCATATGAGCATTTCATATAAACCTAGTTCTTCTTCACCATAACTAGTTCAATTGACTCAAATGAACTAGTTAGAGAGTTGTTCAATTGCTATGAGATCTTATGTAACTACACAAGACACAATTGAAACAAAGATGATTCGATTTGATGAATCGGCTCATGAACTTTATAGCCGCGGTTTGCATAAAGCATTCCTTAGTAATTTAAGTTTAATGTTTAGATCATAACCACTTAAGCTCACAAACAAGTTCGCGGACTTAAGGCAACCGGCAGAGTTTTCCAAACTCAGCAGAAAGTCTCGGCAAAGAGACTTCCGCCAGTTCGCGGACTAAACACGCAAACGAGTTTTTGGAAAATCCCAGCAGAAATTCTCGGCAAGAGAACTTTCGCCAGTTCGCAAACTGAGTTCGCGGACTTGGCAAAGCCAATTCCTCCGGTTTTTCTCAATCAACAAAGTTCAAAAACTTCGGATTAAGGGATACATGGTTATGTAATCTAAACTCTCATTCCAATCATTGAGACATTCTCAGAGGACGTTATATATCCGTTATTCACAGACCGTTTCACGTCAGAGCAATTCTCAAAGTAATTGAAACTTTTCATGACTTTCGTCACTAGGTGAAGATAAACTTGATCAAAGCGAAACGCTTTACCAACGCACGACTTCGAGAAAAAGATAACTAGTGAATACTCAGCTCGAAATGTTAAATGTGTATGATCCAGTCTATATATCATACGACTTTTTGTCTCATAAGAAGTAGGAGATATAATAGATAGACTTTTGAGTGATAGATAAGTTCAAGTCTCCACATACCTTTTTGTTGATGAAGTTCCACGGTTCCTTGTGTAGATCTTCGTCGTTGTATGATGAATCGCCATGAAGTCCTTGAGCTCAACTACACTTTTCTATCCTAGTCCGAGACTTATCTATAATAGACTAGAAATTAAGACTCATAGTTTTGATCACTAATATTGACAAACATGCTTGATATAGCAACGCATGCGAGGTCGACCGAGCTATGCTCTAACAGTACCCAAGCTAGTTATTTCTCAAATCCGTAGTTCATGAACTTAAAACAATAAATTATAAGGAATGCAATCTTTGCAAACCGTGGGTATATTGTTCATGAATTTATTCAAATGGATCAAACCGATTTTGTCTATGAATAAAGACCTAAGAAATTTAACAACTCTTCAACTAGTTCTTATGAGTCATTTGAACTAGTTATGAGAAAGATGAATACGATTAATATGAAAGTGCTCATATGGCTAACCATTGGTTAACTATTTGTGAACCAACTAAGTGTACACGTTTAGGTACAGTTACTCAAACCTAAATGAAATACATTTCATTTGTATGTGACAAGCTAAGTTTCGATCTAACGGTTGAATGATATTAGCTTGAATAAATCAGGTTTTTCATCTAACGGTGAATATTGAATGCTTTGTTACCAAGGTAACTTGGATTGCAAACCCTGGTTTGAAAACTATATAAAGGAAACATCTAGCAATTGGAAAAACTAATCCACACACTTCCCGTGTGATACTAGTTGGTTTTTCTAGAGTTGATTCTCCTTTAACCTTAGGTTTCTTCTCGAGACCCTGTAGGTTAACGACTGAAAGACTTCATTGGGATTGTGAAGCCAGACGAAACTACTTCTCTTGTAGTTGAGCGATCTGATCTTTCCATTTTCTATCGTATGAGTTCAATTGAATAATTGACTTGAGATTATATCTCCGATAGGGCAAGATAAAAAGAAATCACAAACATCTTCGTCTCATCGTTTGTGATTCCACAATATTTAGTTTCGCTACCATACAATTTAGATTATTGTGAGGTGATTGATAATACTAGGTTGTTCTCCGGGAATATAATTTCGGATTATCAATTAGTTCCTGTTCACCTTGATTTATCAAAAGAAATAACAAAAACTCATAGGTTTATTTGTGGGAGACAGATTTATCTATTATCGTAGACTTTTTTGTGTGATACGGATTTGTTTATTAAAGTCTTCCACTTTGGGTCGTAGCAACTCTTAGTTGTGGCTGAGAACAGCTAAGGGAATCAAGTGCTTAACATCCTGCAGGGATCTGAGACGTAAGGAGCGCAACTGTACCTTGAATCAGTGTGAGATTGATTGGGGTTCAACTACAGTCCAGACCGAAGTTAGTTTGTAGTAGGCTAGTGTCTGTAGCGGTTTAATACAGTGTGGTGTTCAATCTGGACTAGGTCCCGGGGTTTTTCTGCATTTGCGGTTTCCTCGTTAACAAAACTTCTGGTGTCTGTGTTATTTCTATTCCGCATTATATTTTGTTATATAATTGAAATATCACAGGTTGTGCGTTGTATCGATCAATTGTGAAATCTAACCTTTGGTTGTTGATTGGAAATTGATTGATCCTTGGATATGTCTCTTGTATTTAATAAAGACTCGCAGATTTCTATTTTCTTGAGTATAGATTAAATCAAGAGATCGAGATATTAACTCCTTGATATACTTTTTATTAAGATTAAGTATGACTGTCTAGTTGATTCTCTTAAAAGTATATTAGAGTTAGTCCATACAGATTGCTAATCGAAATATTGGGTGAGGTTGTTAGACCCCCGCATTTTCACAATCCTTCAGAATCATCCTCCATTTTCACCAAAAAAGTTCCCTCTCAAAATCTTTCCCTCCTTCTACTCTCACCTCACTCACCCAAATACAAATAAAAATACACACTAATCATTTATCAAATAATATTATGATTTTCCTAATTATAATTAACCACTAAACCTGATTAGTGAGGTGTAGATTAGGTATTAGGTAAAATACTTAGATAAGGCGGGGTGACCCTGATTTGATATTTGGATCCAATTTTTGTCCTTTTCCTCTATCCCCCAATTAGTTTAAGTATTCCCAGTCGCGCGTTCCAAATAAGTTGTCGAACTTTTAAAAAAATAAATTGGTGCCTGGTTTATACACATCAAAATATGCAAGGACGAATCAAGAAATCTTCGTAATATAAGTAAGAATATCACTGTTTGCTAATGTGGTCGAAGGGGGCGGCAAATATTTTTGGAAAAAATCATATGATATATTTTTTAAACGAAATCTTAGAAGATAATTTTATTAATCAGAAGAAAAGAAAAACAGAAGAGAATAGGGAGTAAGAATTGACCTCTAAGAAAAGAAGAGAAAAAAGCATAAAAAAATATATAAAATAAAGCTTATTCCGAAAGCAACAAAGTTTATTTTCAGAAAGATATAAAGTTATTGAATATAGAAAACTTGTATATCAATATAGAATGTTTTTCAAAAAAAAAAATTAAAAAATACTAGTATAAGATTACAAACCCGCACATGAACATGTGTATAAATTTGACATGAACTGAAATATCTCATCTTGCTAATCGAACAATTGTAGAGACTTATTATCCAGACCTTATGCATAATTACACTTTTATACACTGGACAAACCTTCAAATGAACAAAATATATGCTAAAACATGTTAGAAAATAAATAAAATAATTAAAACAAATGGTCAAGGCATGTTAGGCGAAAATTAAAACTGTTGAGAAAATAAGCCGGAAAATTATGATTTGGGCCAATTATAGGTAAACATGTCACTTTAGGATTTGTAGTTAGCAAAACTGTGATATCTTACGGTTTAATATCATCTATCATCTTTAGCATAATAAAAATCCAAATTTTCACATTTCTTTTTCTTAATAACAAATTTTTAATGTGTTAGATTTAACTACTACATTAGTATTACAATTTAATTAGTAATACTAATGTACATTTTAATTTTTGGCGCATACAATTTAATTAGTAATACTACATTAGTATTACAATTTAATTTTTGGCGCATACAATTTAATTAGTACATTTTTATTTTGATAATCAACCATTAGTATTTTATTTCATTAAGAAACGTTTATATGACGGTTTTCGAGAAAAATAAGTACATCATAAATATGAAACAAATACAGCGAAAGATGCAAAACATAAATAAATTGGGAAGAGAAAGAACGATATACAACGGTAGCACCCAAATTTGTACGGAGAGAATGGAAAGGAAATGATACTCGAAATCACAGTTCGACCTTTTTGTTTGATTTTCTTCTTTGAAAAGAGATACTCCTGTTAGAGAGGAGTGATCTGCCCAAAAACTCATGTGTAGCAAGCAACCCATAAACCTTAGATCTATTATTCCGTTAAAGAAAAACTTGATCTTTCCTCCATCAAATCGTTGATGCACTTATATCCAAAAACCGAATCACGAACAAATAATAGAATGAAACACTATAAAAGTGTAGAGAATATCGTTGTACCAGCGAAGAAAAGAATCGCCTTAATTACGATTTTTTTTAAATTAAAAACGATGAAACAACTCCTAAATAAAGTCAACTCTATAAAATAAAATAAAAAACAACTAATCTTTGCTCAGACCCCCTAAAGGACTAAATCTGAGCAAAGGAGGAAGAAGATGATAGAGTTTTTTTCTAGGTTTTTGAGAAGAGATGGAAAAGAGGAAAAATTTTTTAAAGTTTTTTTAGGAAGTAGTAAATTTTTAATGTGTGAAATTTAAATTAGTATTTGTTTTCATGAATTTAATTAGTACCTCTTATGCGTGAAATTTAATTTGTAATTTTTTTAATGTTTTTATGCATAAAATGCAAATCCAACCTCCTTTGGATTTAATGTGATGTTATATCTGAATCAGACTAATCCTTAAGACTTAGTAGCTGTTTCCACACTTTTTTTTTTCTTTTTTTTTTCTTTTTTTCTTTTTGCTAAGGTTAAAGCTGGACTCAGACCCTACCCAAATTCAGCCAAGTGTTTTCACTTAACTTAAAATATGCCATAATCCAATGGTAACTTGAGTTGTTTTAGCTCTCTACGGATGCAACGTTAACTTCAGGGACGTGGTAACTTGAAGATCACTGTTTCACTTTGGAATAAAGTATTACTAGCTCTTGGTGAGCTGAAAGTTGTATATAGTTCAGTGTTCTTGGGCTCGGATAACCAAGAAAATCTTTGAGGTCAGTGAGGAAGTATGGAGTACGATATATTGAACTTATCCCCGAGGTGGGAGCTTGGGACTTGAACACCATAGAGCAGATGTTTCCAGCTGAGTTTTGCTCGATCGGCGCTCAATTATAAAGCACGTAGCGATGAGCCATAAAACTTTTTTTATTCAGAGATAAATCTTGGAGATGGAAATCAATACTACTAATGTTTTATCTTGGGATGTCCATTATAAGAAGACATCAAACAAACACCTTTTCTGGATCTAAATGTTATCATCTTCGACACTGCAACAAGTAAAAGTAGAGGTGTAAAACGTGTCGGTCCGGCACAGCCCAGTCCACGAAGTCACGTGCTTAGCGTGCTGGGCTGGGCTGGGCTGTGTCAGAGATTCAGACGTGTTACATCTTGGTTAAGAAATAATATTTTATCCAGTGTTTCAATTATCACGGATTGTAAAACTATTGCTGATTTCATCAACAAGAAGTGTAAGGAAATATCTTGGGAAGCTGAAAACACAATAAAAGAAGTTGAAGCGAATCTGGATAACCTTCCTCAAGCCAAGATAAGATATATAAACAGAAAATACAACTCAGCGATGGATTCATTAGGTAAGGAAGCAAGAATCAAGAGCCTCCAACATTTATCTTTACATATTAGAGAAATTTTTTATAAGTCAAATATTTTTGAGAAAAATGATGTTGTAAACCTATTGTACTATATTACTTGATTTATAATATCTTATCTTTTCATCAAAAAAAAACAAGCAAACACCTTTTCTCGATCTAAATGTTATCATCTTCGACAGCGCATCAAGTAAAACTAGAGGTGTAAAACGTGCCGGTCCGGCACAGCCCAGCTCATGAAGTCACGTGCTTAGCGTGCTGAGATGGGCTGGGCTGTGCCAGAGATTCAGACGTGTTGTGCCGTGTTAAATGGCGTGCCGTGTTGTATTGTGCCAGAAAAATAAACGTGTTGTGTCGTGCTGTGGTAGCACAATTATTTTATGTTTTTCAAGATTTTGAGATATTTTAGTTAGTACATGTATTATAGAAATAAATTAGTATAACGAAAATAAAATGTCAGAAATTAGTTAAAACAATGATTCTTTTGTGAAATATGCATCAAATGTGAGGTATTGTGTAGTATTTTATGCATGATGTGGGGTGCTTTCTTCGCGTGTCGTGCTGTGCCGCGTGCTGGGTTGTGCCGATGTGCCTATTTGTCTGGCACAACACATCACATTAAACAAACGTGATGTGCCTGTGTTGGGCCGGTCACGTGGTGTGCCGTGCTGTGCTCGAATTTTAACGTGATGTGCTGTGCTGTGCCATAAACGTGTTGGCCCGTCCCAATTTACACCTCTAAGTAAAAGGGAGGAGGTGATTAAGCAAGTCAAAAATTCAAGCCCTTCATAAGCAGGGGCGGAACCAAGAATCATAGGAAGGGCGTGCAAAAATTTGCAATGGGTGCAACCAAAAGTTTTAGGAGGTGCAAAAATATAAAAACAGGCTTAACTATATAAAATAAAAACTCTTAAGTGAAAACTACAGGGAGACCCATTCTACAGATTTTCTACACCGTGAAACCCACGGGCGGAAAAGTTCACGCGCGCACCCAATTTTCGTGAGAAAATTTCTCCCAAACCCACAATTTATAAAATTTGGTTTCTTCGTATCTTTTCTTCTTCTTCTTCACGGGAATTTGTTCTTCAATTATTTTTCTTTTCTTCCTCCCAACTGTGACTTACGATTATAGACATTATAATCACATGAACATTGGAAACAATAGATGAATGAAACCGAAATTTAGGGTTTGAGGTGATGTTATGAGATGAATCGAGATCTTGCTGTTTGTTATTTCCGAAAGATGTATGAATAGTTTTTTTTTAATTAGGTATTATGATTGAGAAGATGGATCTGAGATGGAGATAGGGTTTTGTAATTGTTTCAATCAAGTAGAACAGGAAGAAAAGTTAATTTGAGATTTAGAAAATACAGGGAATAATAATAAAGCTTACTTGAGCTTGGATGATGAACAACGAAGAAGAAGAAGAAGATGTTGTTATGAGTGCATAACATGTCATGCAGTCAAAAAATGGATGCATAACACATTAGCCGGCATCTTTGTTATTTTGTGTGAAATTGAAAATTGATGCATAATGCATCATGCAGTCGAGAAAATGGATGCATAACCTGATATGCATCCAAAATACGGCTGCATAATGCATTATGCATCAACAAAATTGTTGCATAATCTTTTATGCATCGAGAAAATGGATGCATAACCTGATATGCATCCTTAAATATGGTTGCATAACCAAGTATGCATCAATTTTTTATGTACGGACTAAAATCAACCAAAATAATGTCTACATAACTCGTTATAGATGCATCACTTTGTTATGCAGTCGAGAAAATGGATGCATAATTCGTTATGCATCTGCATAATGTGTTATGCATCTGTTTTGGACACTGAATAATGAATATGTAGTCAGTTTTCGAAAATTTTCCTTAAAACGATGATCACCTCCGACTTTTTCGTGAAAAACAAAAATTTGATATTATCGTTTGTACTCGTTGTGTAGCTCTCTTAAAAAGATTTCCAACGATATAAACTTTGTAAAATTCCAAGGCGTGGATTTTTAGATATGTTATATCCAATTTACGTTGCCAATTATACCCCTGAAAAATTAGGTTGCATAACGAGTTATGTATTGATTCTTAATAATTTCGGATTATTTTGGATGTCACAGTGTCTAAAATTAATTGTGGGCATGACAATTAGAATATTTTTTTTTTGGGCCTTCGCCTAATTTTCCCAATTCTTAAAGGGCTTAAAATGGACTTTGGAGCCAGCTGGGCAGGAAGTGCAAGTGCACACCCTTGCAATGGGCTGGCTCCGTCCCTGTTCATCCGGCGAGTCTAGTAAATTGCCATGTTAGCTATTTTGATTCGTAATTCTTTTATGGTTAATTTATTTTTATATTAACTTTTATAGTTAATTTTTGAGCACTGTGAGAGCTAAATTTTTCCCACAAATTGTAATTTCAAAGGGTTTGCAAATTATCGGGATGTATTTCAAATATGAGGAATCACATCAAGGAAATTAAATTCCTTAGACGTGTAGCAATTCAATAAAAAACTATATGTTTAGTATAAATTTCATTTTTAAGTTACATATTGTGTAATACCCGGATTCTGAAGGTAAGGTTTGCCGAATGGAATATAAATAATATCTTGTCCTTACTAACGCAAAGGCCTTGCATGTGCCACTAGATTACAGTGCTAAAGTCACTGTGTGATCATACCAGTGACCTAAGTTCGAAACTCGCCAACACCAAGTTCTTTATAGATAAAAAAAAAAAAAAAAAACCGAGACCTTTCAGCATAATTGGTTTCAAAGTTGACAAAAATTCTACAGTCAACTGTGCTTGGGCAAGAGTAATCTAGGGATGGGTGAGCTCTTAAGAAGGCGTTGTTGGATGACCCCAATTACTAAGTGGGGAAAATATCGATGGAGGTTTGGGTAACTACAAATAGTATCAGAGGTCATGATGTTTACCTGTCGAGGGTGAAAGAGTACATTGGATAGCTTGGGCTAGGTACTGTTATCATGAGTGGAAGGAATGTAAGATATTTGGGATTTTATATTAAGACGGGGACGGTTCCAATCTAAATGGGTAACATTTTAGCAACCAATCCTTGCAGTGTGGTTGGCTAAATGAAATATAAATAATGATATACCTCTATACAAACACCGGGTGCTGAAAGAAAGATTTTTGCAGTTAAGTGTGCTCAGGTGGAATTAATCCTTTTAGGGATGGGTGACCTCCCTGGAAGATTGTTTTGGATAACCATAGTGGTGTTTGTTGAAAAAACTACGCTGCCAGATAACCCCAATGGCTAATTGGGGACAATATCCGCTGAGGGTCAGTGTAACATCCGTATTTTCGCATGAAATATGCTCAAAGATGCGTCATTAAATGAGATGAAGCTGCATCTAAAATCTTGTGTTGCGCGTCCCTGACATGTTGACGCAGAATAGAAATTGCACCATCATAGTGCATCATGCCAATGGTATGCTGACCAAAAGAAAAATTGCACCACTATGGTGCAATTCACAAGATGACATTGGGCGAGAGCTGAAAATGCACCACTATGGTGCATCATCCGAAATTATTTGTTTTAAAAGCAGGTGGACTTGGTACATGTCCATTCTCCCTCCTTTCTCTACTTGTAAAATTTTTAATAAGACATATATAGGGAAGGAGTATTGGTTGAGGGTGCCTTACGTGGAAATGCATATTTGAGATATAAAGTTTGGTCGGTGAAGCATATATGACGCGAAAGCATCGTTATTCCTTATTTCTTACTCCAGAGAGTTTCATGATGAGTAGGCATCATTGTTGAAGCGTTGCTAAACCAATAATGCACCAATATGATGCATTCCGAAGGAAAGCCCAATGATGCACGCTCTTGCGCATCATTTGGAAGGACCCTTTGGACTATACAGATTAGGATTTGCTTGGCTTTGGCCTTACACCACGAGTTTGCTTTAGTTTTCAGTTCTGACGTGGATGAACTAAAGTCTGTGCATGATCTCTTCGATCTACGAAGTAAGGTACGTTGGAAGCCACAATGATTTGTAGTATTTGTGGTCCAACACTTTGTCGCTCACATCATATATTCGAGAGGCAAAATATGATTATTTCCATACTTGATGAGGTAGTACAGTCCATTCCTTGGATGCTCATATTTATTATCAAGCTACAAAATATAGGCATACAACAATTGTGGATTTTGCATGTCCAGGAAAGTAAGCTATCAGGTATGCAAGTTATGGGAGCTTGCATAAGCCACTTGCATTATAAGGATGCATGGAAAGCACTATCTAAATTGGAAAGTGGAGGTGTAGATGTATTCAATTAAGTTGTCATAAAGCAAGAAATCAAGCACAAAGTTCTTGGCTTGAAAGGAAGTTTAAGGAAGAGGAGGTCTTGAATGCAGTTAAGAAATGTGGAATCAACAAGGTACATGGGCCTGATGGTTTCACTGCTAAATTATACACGTATTACTGGGATATAGTGGAGTTAGATCTTATTCTGGCTATCAATGAGTTCATTCTAGTGGCAAAGATGACTGGAGACTAAATATGGCTTTCATGAAATTGGTTCCTTAAAAAGAAGATTCAACTACTCCTAAATACTACCGAACCTTGAGTCTTATTAAAATATTTTACAAGGTAATTTCAAAACTATTGGCAGAAAGATTGAAGATTATATCGCCTGCTCTAATCTCTAATGCTCAAGGTGCTTTCATTAAAGACAAACAACTCCTGGATGGAATTTTAATTTCTAATGAATGTATTGATAGTAGATTAAAACAAAAGAAACCTAGTGGTTTGTGTAAAATGGACATGGGGAAAGCATTTGATAATGTAAACTGGAGTTCTCTATTTGCTATTATGCACAATAATGGTTTTGGGGAAAATGGATAAATTGGATCAAACGGTGTGTGACTGAAGCACAGTTCTCTATTTTGGTGAATGATGTGGCAACTGAGAGAATCAAACCATCTAAGGAATCAGACAAGGTGACCCTTTGTCAAATTTTTTGTTCCTTTTAGTGCTAGAGGTTCTATCTATCTTGTTAACTGATGTTGTGGAGAATGAGAGGCTTGAAGGTTTTCAGATTATTGAGGGTGGTTCTATTGTTTCTCATCTCCGATTTTCTGATGGCACAATCATATTGATGAATTCTTGAAGTGTGGAGGTAAGAAGATTGCATGTGATTTTGAGGATCTTTGAAGTTATCACTGAACTCAAATTGAACTTAGAAAAAAACACTGTGATCAGCGTTGGTGCTGATGAGTTGGTTTATGACCTAGTAACAAAGTTGGGGTACAAAGTGGAATCTTTGCCAGTTACTTACCTATGAATGCTAATAGGAGCTAATATAAGAAATTTGAAAATTTTGGATGTTGTGATTGATAGAATGAAAAAAAATTGGCTCATTGAGCAAGGAAATTTCTTAACAAGGAAGGATTACATTGATTAGAAGCTCTTTGGAGAGTATAACTACTTTTTTATGTCTCTTATGGAGATACCAGTTACAGTGCAGAAGAAATTAAATAACATTATGAGAAAATTTATTTGGGGTGAAGATGAAGATAGAAAAAAAAAGATGAGCTTGGTTGGACAAAAAAAGTATGCAAACCTAAGAAAAATGAGGGTTTAGGAGTTAGAAGCTTAAGACATGTGAATAGAACTTTGCTAGCTAAATGGCACTGGAGATATGCAAAAGAAAATGATGCTTGGTGGAGGAAACTTATGGATGGAAAGTCAGGAGATGGTGATAGAAGTCTACTACCTCATATTACAAACGAAACAGTGGGAAAAAGTTTGTGGAAAGTAATAGCAAAAGCTAATCAGGATTTCTTAGAAGTGGCAGATACACAATTAGGTGACGGCAAAAAGTTAAAGTTCTGGCAGGACTGGTGCGTTGATAATTAGGCACCAGAAGACAAATATCTTAGACTATACAAGCTAAGCACTCAGAAAAATGTTATTATTGCAGATATTCTGGGCGACTATATGCTTTTGCTGTAGCTCCACCTCGACCACGGACGACGATATTTTCCACCCTTTGGACACTCCACAGGGGTATGTGGTTTTATTCATAGGGCTTTTTAGGACCCAAAAGGCCTCGTCAACATGGAGAATCCGAAGCGTACCTTATTCTCCCAGGCTCCGGACGCTTCCTGAGCAATATGAGCCTATTTCACCCACACCCCCAAGAGATCCATCTTCGGCTCTGATACCAAGTTTGTAGCGCCCCCTCGACCACGGCCGACGATATTGCCCATCCTTTGGACACCCCAAAGGGGTAGGTGGTTTTGTTCCTTGGCTTTTTAGGACCCCAAAAGGCCTCGTCAACATGGAGAATCCGAAGCATACCTTATTAGCCCAGGCCCCGGACGCTTCCTGAGCAATATTGGACTATTTCCGGAAACTTTTGTTGGCCACTCATTAGTTGCGAAGCTAAAACCGCATGAAATGGAGGATGTGAAGAGATTGACCAAAACATGTATCAAACCAAGACAAATTCTCAGAGGCCTCAAGGAAAAGGATTTCGAAGAATGTTTCTTCTCTAAGTACAATTTATAGTGCACAAGAAACTATTAGAAGGGTGGAATGGGAAGGAAGGACGGTTATGCAAGAATTTGAGAACATAGTCTTTGATCACAACTACACGCGTAACATTAAAAGAGGGTCGAACAACAAGCCCATTCAAATATTCATTTCGCCTCCTTTGATTGCAAGATTGGCTCATACATGATTTGATGTTCTTATGATAGATTGCACCTACAAGAAAAATAAATACGATATGCGGTTGTTTAACATCGTTGGGCAAACATCGGACAATGTATCATTCATATTGACTTGGTTTTTAATGGAAAACGAGATGGATTATAATTATAATTGGGAATTACAACAATTGAAATTACTCTTCCGGGAAAATCATCTTCCGAGGGTCATCATAACCGATAACGACGACTCATTAACGGACTTCTTCCCGGATGCACAAAATTTCTTGTGTACATATCATATACGTCAAAATGTGGTAAAATCTTGTCATGCTTTGTTTGAACCCACAAAGGAGGATATTAACAAGAGAATGATTATTCAACTTGAGGAAGAAGTTCGCACGAAGAAACTATCACCTGAAGAAGAAGAAGAAGAAGAAGAGAGACAGAGGAATGATTAAAGAGCGAGTGGACAAGGAACAAGATGAAAATCATAAAAAGTGGTTGGAAATTGAATTTTTATTGGTCTCTTACCAAGGATACGTACGAAAAGAATTTGAACAAGTTTATTTCCTATTGGAACGAAGGGTATCCAAGTGTCATCTCGTATTGTCGGAGGCAATGGTTGGATAAGTACAAGGAATAATTTGTGCATGCATGGACAAACCGGTATAGGCACTACGAGAATGAAGCAACTAGTATAACGGAGTCCTCTCATGGGAGATTTAAAGATCTCCTCGAGTCTAACAAAGGAGACGTGGTTACGGTCACCGTGGCAATGGAGCAATACTTCAAGAATGATATCGATAGGATCAAGAAGGCTTTCAAGAAAATCTCAATGGAAATGATGACTCAATATCTTCAATATGGTAAGTTGCTCCGAGGCATAAAATTCAATGTGTCTCAATGGGAAATAAAACATATGATGAGACAAATGCTTGTGACGTATGAAGAAGTGATACCTATTGAGGTTACCGACCCGTTTCGGAAGCAACTATCTTTCACCCCACCCCCTACGGAAGCTCCCAGACAATCACCATGGGAAACGAACGAAGCAAAGAAATTCTTCGATGTGGATGCTACACGAGAGTTGATGGACCAGAGGTTCCAAAGAAAATGGATAGGACGACGAAGGTACCAACATTAAGTGACAAAGTACAACAAGAAGAGCATTCCAAAGCCATACCCATAGTTGATGGAGCGGCGGTTGCAAACAAAAAGGAAAGGCCGAATAAGGAACCTATCCACCATTTTCACCAAAAACCTTTCTCTCAAAAATTTCACTTCTTCTACTCTCACCTTACCTAAATCATAATACACTAATCATTTAACAAATAATCTTATAAATTTCTTAATTTTAATTAACCATTAAACCTAATTAGTGAGGAGTAAATTAGGAATTAGTTAAAATACATGAATATCAGGTGATCTTGATTTACTATTTAAATCCCGTTTTTGTCTTTTTGTTGCATCCCAATTAATTTAACTATCCCAATTGCGCGTTCATCCAAGATGGTTTCATGTGATTAATTTATTAAGATTTTCCAATCCTGTTATGTGCATTTTCCTTGCCATCACTGAATGAAACTTAACCAACCAATCAAGACTATCTATAAAGCCCGTCAAAATTAAAGCCCAATGTCTAAAATTCACGTCGACAAAAAATCCACATGTTGCGGACAAAAATATCCATTGCACAATTAACCTACAAACTTTAGAAAAATCACATTTTACTTAGACTAGCACATACCAATTCATGCTTGAAAATAAAAAAGAAATACACAATCTTTCGCTGATCGAATTTTCGCTAGACGCCTAACCATGACACAAACAGTTTGTCTAAACGGCTGTGCTAAACTCATGCCGATTTCCCGCTTCAATTTTCACCGAGAGGGGCCGAACGGATACAATCTTGCGTATAATACATGTGAAAAATACTATAACCCCTTACTATATGGGTTCAACATATAGAAACCCAACAAAATGGATCCTTCATTGTCAACTCCATACTTTAAGAAGATGCTACTACTAGGCCCCAAAAAATCAAATTTTCTTCAGATCTGGCCCATAATTAATTATTACGAATTTTAATAATGACAGCACTACCCTTTAGTATTTATACAAGAGGAACACAGAAGATTTTTTTCATTTCTCTATTATGTTTCTCTCTCATCTCTCTCTTTCGGTTCATCTCTCTCTCAGTTGCAGAGAAAAAAAATGGATAATTGGAGTTTGATACTCAGGTTTAGACCAACACTAGACTTTGGTCTAACATTTGTCCAACTTTAGTGCTTGGTACCTGGACTGGACGTTGACCACGTTGATTGTTAATGATCACACTTTAATTAATTGTATGAAATAAAAAATATTTTAAATTGCGAGCGTACAATTATACCCTTGAAGTGAATCTACTATCTAACGGTTATGAAGAAGAAAAGAAATCTTACGGTCCTAATGTCTCCAATTTTTTCTCTCTTATCTCCGTCTGTAGGCTCCTTCACAAATATGAGATACTTCTCCTCTCTTATCTAGATCTTGCTACTGCCATGTCGATCTTTAAAATCTCCACTACATTTTTTTTTCTTTTTAATTAAATCTATCACTTAACATATCATGGTTTTCTTTACTCTGATCAAATGGCGAAGAAATCTTTGTTGCAGAAATTTAGAATTTAGGGTTTGACTTTGATGAAAGAACAAGTTAAACGGAGGTAATGTGATTTATTATTGTTGTTGCAGAGAAGAATATGATTTAGTTATGGAATAATTTGTGTTTAGTCAGGGTTTTGTTCTTTTGAAAAATTGATTGCAATTAAAAAGTTAAATTAAGGTTCGATTCATTTTTGGGTTTCAATTTGGGTTCACGGCAGAATCGACTCAAATAGGGTTTGACAGAGATGAGTGAGGAAATACGGCTGCGTCTTTTTACAGAGATTGAGAGAAGATTTGTTGTGGTGGAGGTCGAGATTCAGAAGGGGATTTGAACAAATAGAAAGGAAAGGGATGAATGGAGCTTGCTGCTACTGAGATGGTGACGAATTGAGGGTTTGAAGAATAAAATTAATTGCAGATGGTGTTGTGTTCTTTATTAATTGTTCTTATGAAGGAGAATTTGAAAGAATTAACAATGGCTGAGATTGTTGTTGCTGTCAAATCAAAGATAAATTGAAATTTAAGGGTCTGATGGTGAAATCTGGTGAAGAACTTGAAAAAGAAGATGATACAGCAGACGGTAATGGAGTTGAGAAGTTGAAATCAGGGATTCAAGTATATATATAGAAGAATTGGGGCAAGAATTGAAATGGGTTTTCTTATATTTCGATCTTGAGGAGATTCTACGACCATCAGTTTGACGTGGATCTGGAAGGTACGGTTTGGTCAATTTAGGTGAGGAATGATTAACTGCTACTGCTAGTATGCTATCAAGATAACTTATACCAAGAATGAAGATTCTGATGGGTTTGGCTGGCCGGAGATTTAACTGAAGAGTGGTTGATGTTGAGTTTTTTTTTTGTAAATATTAAGAAAACTGAAGGATATTATAGTAATTTGTTTAATAATTATTAGAAAATTAATATAAAATTTAATTATTAAACAAAAGTTAGGACTTAACCTAGTCAATCCGGGTCAACGTCTGGTCCAGGTACCAAAGCCTAACGTTGGACAAATGTTAGACCAAAGCCTAGTGTTGGTCTAAACCGGAGTACTAAACTCCAATTACCCCGAAATTTTTTTTTAGGGTTTTTTTCTTTTTCATATCTCTCTCAGTTTGTTTGATGCGATTACAACCAGAAAAGATCAACTGCATCTGAAGATCAGAGCTCTAACGATTTTTGTTTGTGTTTCTTCTTCTGATTCTATTGGTTTTGTGGATAAGAATCGATTTGATTCAATTTTATGTTCTCAGTTGATTCGAAGATGCATCAGGTTAGCTCTTCTTCATTCTTACTTTTCTTAGATCGATTAGTTTTTGATTTGATTGATCTATTCAGATCTAAGAAGATGAACAACCTGATTTTTCCTGAGTCAATCGAAGATCTTCAATGTCCGATTTTGAAGATTTTGAATCGAATCTAAGTTTCAGTTGATTCGATTATGAAACTAATACTATTTAGATATTCATAAAGGATCTGTGGTTCAAAATGATTGATTACATATGTAATAATATTCAGAACCAGAAGTAAGTTTCTCTGAATTCCGATCTAATTTTAGGTTTGATTTCAATTTTTTGGTGTTACGAATCTTTGAAATGATTCTCAGTGTGTTGAATGATTTTATGATTGTGTTTTGTGTTGGACGTAGAATTGTTCCAGGGAAGGTGATACAGAGAGGCTCACAAATTACTGGAAAAGTTGTTTCTCCATTAACAGGAAGAAGAAGTAAAAGTAGAACTAAAAACCAAACACAATCAATTGAAGGGGATTGTAAGAAAAAATTGGATAAACCACTCCATTTCTGTTGCTGATTTGCTGATCATTTGTTTTTGGTTTCTAATTTTCTATGAACTGCTTTATTGGTTTATTTAGTTTGTTTGGTGTTTTCATTTTATTACTATCCAAGTGGCTATAAATAAACCAACAGGAAACACTCTTGAATTACAAAGGAGTTTGATTCCTCAATTGTTGTATTTTCCTGAAAAATTAGAGAGCTCTGATTCATTCTTATCACCAGGTTCATCTCTGCTGACATATATGAAAGAAACCAGAGTAGAAAAATAGAAGCCAACAGATGAAGATGATTATAGGTACTTCAGCTCAGATGCCATGCTACCAATGTTTCGCTCTTGAAGTTAAATACTTTGGTTGTTTCACACTTACTATATCTGAGTTATTTGTTTATAGTTAGGTACTTCATATCCGATGTCATGCTGCAAATATTTTGGTTACTCTGTAAATGTTGGAATTTCCTAATTCGTTGCAGTAACAACTGAAAAGCCATAATTAGGTACTGGCTATATCCAACTTAACATGTTCATCTTTATAGTTAGGTACTGACGATATCCGAGTTATTTGTTTATAGTTGCAGTAACAGATGCATTTCAGCTGATTAAGTGTCATTTGATATATTTATTAAGTATACTTCACAGTTTAAGAATTGCAAGTATCATTATGTGATGTCCATGTTTCTAGTGGTAATGAAGATAACACATATGCTTTGGGTAAACAAGCCATATGCATGTGTAACTACAGCTTACACAAGTCCTATGTATTTCTAACTACCGGTTACACAATCCATATGCACGTATACCTACTAAGAATCCATAAACATTGTTTATATGTGGAAGTACGACATTCTTTTCTTGTATAGTGATTGAAGGAATTTCTTGGGACATTTTGGGTTTATTTTCGAAGTGCAGGATGATGGCTTAATTTCTTTGAGGAAACTGAAGAAGCACTATTTTGTTTTGAGTAATTATGGAAAGCTGATATACTCCAGGTCAGTGTAATTGCTAAAATGGGGAATTCAGAGATCAATTTGTCTATTTTTTTAATGAAATTTGATACTATTGCTGGGTTTTTTGTTGTTCGTAAATTTTTGACTGTGGTTACCATACTATACTTGAAGGTACAGAGATAAGCATAAGATTGCAGGGTTTTTGGATACTTGCCTCCCTCTTACTTAGCCTACAAGGCAGCTGCAGGAACTATATGACAAGATGTTGCTGAATCAGGTGTTCTTTTTCCGATATTGATATGTAGCACAAGGTTCGTATCTATACCCTGTTGAATCATGTGTTCTTTGATCATCTTCTCAATTCTCAACATTTTTGTCTGCATCTGTAAATCTTAGTTACATTATTTTGATTAGTTGAATTATGTTAGATGACCCAATATGCATCTTACTCCAGAAATAAAAGTCCATTCAGTTTATTAGGAAATATATGTCGATGTATATCGTGTTTTAAATATGTTAGCCAGCTATAAGCTCAACTTCTATCTACTCTGAGAATGATATTCTGTGATTTCTGTAACCATATCCTTGCTTATCAGTTTGCATCCATGTGTACTATGGATGTGTAACTAGTAGTTACACATGCTAATTAAATGTGTAACTTCTATTTACACAATCTAAATGGATGTGTATCGACAAGTTACACATGCTATTTAGATGTGAAACTTATAGTTACACATGCGAATTTTATGGGATATGCATACGCAGTTCTTAGAGGCATACCCTCTGATCTAATTGAAACTCGTCTGGTTTTGTGTTGTTTTGTGCAGGGAAACACATGCAGAAGTTGGTTACAGATGGATTCATCAGCTGCAAACCAACCTAGATTCACTCTCGATCTCATGCACGAAGAATGACAAAAGCCATGTGTTAGTTTACACCTTCATAAGAACAACTTGGATTGGCTGCAAAAATGTCTGAGAACCTTTCAGACTATTGGTAAGTTGCTTACTCTTAACCTTTTCATACTATTGATACAGATGTTGCATATATTGTTATGAGATTCCAACCTGATCCATGTGTCTTTCATATTGTTATGTACAGTACTAGATTTCAAAAGTAACGAAATAGTAGAAGATGTCTGCACCGTTCTAGATTTCACAGTTTTGATTTAGTTTTTGTGATATATGCATGTGTAACTTCTCCTTACACAACTCAATTGCATGTGTAAGTTCTCTCTACACATTCTATATGCATGTGTAACTTTTACTTACGGTTTGGTATGGATGCTAGAACTATGTTAAACACTGTAAGTTGGATCTACTTTACATTATTCTTGTCTTAGTGGTGGTGTTTTGGTATGGAATAGATGTGTAATTTTGAGTTACACATGTTATTTAGAAGTTACACAAGCTAAATAGATGTGTAATTTCGAGTTACACATGCTAATTAGATGTGTAAGTTTTAGTTACACATACTGATTTTAGGTACACATACCAATATGAATGTGTAACTCATAATTACACATGTTATATAACTCTCAGTTACACAATTTAGCTACACTAGTCAGATGCTTGTGAAACTGAATATACATTGTTGTATGTACTATTCATTTTAATCTTATAAACACTGATTGCTTGTTATATTTCAGGTTTCAGATAACTTCATAAAAGCTAATTTGCTTAAACGTTGTAATGGTCTCGCTGAGACTGGAGTTGAGGCTGAATACACAAGTCAGATGCATGTGTAACTCTCAATTACACTAGATAGACACATATGTAACTCTCAATTACACTAAACAGATGCGTGTGTAACTTCTAGTTACACATGCTAAGAAATTGTTGTAAATGAATATTAAATAAATTCCCATATTGTATTTTTTTTTTGTGTTTTCTTTTTGATGTATATTTTTTGCATATATATACAAGTGTAACTTTGCATTACACTTGTCATAAGGATGTGTAACTTCTGGTTACACATGCCATATGCATGTGTAACTTCTGTTTACACATTCGCACTGTACTTCAATAATTTCGGGCCTAGATTTTTAATAATTTTGGGCCTAGATTTAAATTTTATTTAATTATGGGCTTGACAATATGGAACCATTTTTTGGGGACCATGGTTTTTTTGTGGGGGACCATGATTCTATTTTAGGCAAGATATTATAAGTAATCCTAAGTCACCCCTTATCTAAATATTTTTCTTAATACCAAACTTACCCTCCTTAATTAAATGTGTTAGTTTAATGATTAATTATTTATTAGTTAATGATTAGTATGATTAGTAATGATTAGCGATTAGTATCATTAGTAATGATTAGTTACCATTAAGAAGTTCTATTACAAAAAATTGAAAATTTTCTTTGCGAGAAATTTTAATTTTTTTTGCGATTAAGTTCGGTTACCTAAATTTATGACCAAAAACGAACTTAATGATTAGTGATTAGTATGATTACTAATGATTAGTTACCAGTAAGAAGTTCGGTTATAAAAAATTGAAATTTTTCCTTGCGATCAAACCGAACTCTATATTTGGTGTGACCATTAAATATTTCGGTTATAAAAAAATTTAAAATTTTTTACGATCAAACCGAACTTAAAGTTCGGTTAAGAAACATTTATTGCGACGTAACCGAACTAAAGTTCGGTTGGGAAATGTGTTTTGCAACTAACCGAATTATTAGGGTTCGGTTGGGAAATGTTTTAGCTACTAACCGAACTATTAGGGTTCGGTTGGGAAATGTTTTTTGCTACTAACCGAACTATTAGGGTTCGGTTGGGAAATGTTTTTTGCGACATAACCGAACTAAGGTTCGGTTGGAATTTTTTTTTTGCGAAATAGCCAAACTGTTCTTTATGTTCATCATTTCCATTAGATTCGGTTAGTTCGACAAAGTTTTTCACATAATTCCTAGCCGAACTTCTCTCTGCAACTTCCATTTTCAACTCATTTTGATGGTTAATACTCATTTTTCAATCGAACGAGGAACGTCAAGCAAAGAGAGAAGAAGAAGAGGATTTTTTTTTTCAAAACTAAAAATTTCGATTCCCCCCTGTTTTTGATTTTGATTTTGGTTAATAGATTCATTTAGATTAGATATATATGATTAGATTTATATAGTTATTAGGTTAGTTTTAATTTAAATTAAAGTAAAGGCTAAATGTGTACTTACCTAACTTTAGGACACCCCTTATAAGTATAGGGAGGTTGGCCTAATAAGACCATGGTCCTCCAAAAAAACCATGGTCCCTAAAAAATGGTACATGCATAAGGGTATCAAGGTCTTTTAATAATTTGGGCATAGATTTAAATTTCTTTTAATTAAGGGCCTCATATTATGGATTATCCATGGATGGGGTCTGAGCATAATTTTCCGATAATACATTGGGATATGGATGGGACAGAAATGGGTCCCATGGGTTGTCTCTGTCGGTGAAAACTTCCGTGAAAATCGGATGTTGAATTTAGACTTATCCTTGTCTAAATAGGAACTAAATAGAACTTGGGTAACAGTTCACAAGCTCAGTTAAAGAGCCCAATTTATATTGAAGCCCAATGTAGACCATCCCAAGACAAAATTCATCACAACCAGAAAAACAAGACGGAACCACACACACCGTGCCTTGAAAGTTCAGAAAAACGGAAACCCAAAAATCATCACGTCTTAGCTGTCAATCAATCACCAGTCCTCTCTCTACTCAGACACACAAACGTCACCGATAGAGACACAGACACAACACCAACCGCAACAAACCCACCACTTTACTCCACCCGAAATCCCCAAAACACCCCCCAACTCTCCCCTCCGATAAGGGCACTTCCCGTCATCCTCCCTCCTTCATCATACACTCGTCAACCTCATAAAAAGCTTTCCGTTGGGATTAACGAAAAAGCAAAAAAATGAAGCCAAGCCGTCTTCCCCAATCGGAGCCGGTAAAGCCGAATATGCGTTGTCGTTATCAAAACCCCAACGACGACCCACGCGCTGTACCTTCCCATCCCCGGCGATTACTGTACTTTCCACGCGCACCTAATTCAATTTAACCTAAAAAAAAAAAACCAAAAAAGAAAACCCCAAATTTCAGAAATTAAAATGAAGGGAGAACCAGAAGAAACCCTAACTTCACCACCTCCGCTAAATTTCACACCACCAGGACTATCACTAGCACCACCAACATCAGCAGTGACACCGGAAACACCGGCATCTACAAGGACGGGGTTACCGATTCGTGAAGATTGTTGGAGCGAAGAAGCGAGTTGCACATTAGTCGAAGCATGGGGAGAAAGATATCTGGAATTAAATCGAGGTAATCTCCGGCAACAACATTGGCAATTAGTTGCTGATACTGTTAATAATCGTCATGCAAATAATAATAATCATAATCATAACAAGAAATTTTTGAGAAGAAGTGATGTTCAATGTAAGAATCGAATTGACACATTAAAAAAGAAATACAAGTTAGAGAAAGCTAGGGTTTTGTCTTCGCATGGGACGTATAAGAGTAATTGGCCATTGTATGATCAATTGGATGCGTTGATTGGTAATACTGTTCAATCTAAGAAAATGATGGTCGCTTCGGAATCTCAATCGTCTCCGATGGGTTTACCTTATTATCAGCAACATAGGAAGACGCCACCGCAGCTGCCGGCAATGTTTGTTCATCCGGTTACGTTGAGAGATAAACAGAAACGATCTTCGCCTCCTCCTGCTGGATATGTACCGCCGGCTGTATCTAGGGGGATTGATGAGTCGTTTTTTAGAAGGAATTATTCTGCTGTTGCTGCTGCGGCTGCAGCGGTTGATGATGTTGGGGGGAATTCTGATTCATCGAGGTCGAGTGGGGAGAGTGATCGGGGTGGTCAAGTTGATGGATTTGGGGAATTGGCGAAAGCTATTTCGGCATTTGCTGATATTTATGAAAAAGTGGAAGGGGCAAGACAGAGACAGATGATGGAATTGGAAAAGGAAAGGATGGAGTTTATGAAGAGTTTGGAGTATCAAAGGATGCAACTTTTTATGGATTCTCAAGTTCAGATGGAGAAGATTAAGCGAACAAAACTTGATGCTGCTGCTACTGCTTCTGGTAATCACTTTCAAATTCTGTCGTATTTTGGTTCAGTTGCTAGTTTATCTGATTTTATATATATTGTTACAATGATTGGCATGTTGATGAGAATATTGATGAAAAATGCCGCTGCATGTCTAGAATCTTCGTTAAATCTCGTTATGAAAAACTTTCATTTCTCTGTTCACTTAAATGCGATGTTCGGTGTTGGAAAGCAAGTCTGTTTTTGTTCACTTACCCTTTGTCCAGTTGGGTGCATTTTGTGTTCATATAGGGTTATTTAAGTAATTGATTGTTTAGATCTGGAAATGCCAATTTGGTTAGTGGCGCATTGCACAGAGCTGCTAGTCGAGATGTATTGAGCAAGTTTCATCTGGGAAAGAATTGGATGAATTTTTTTGCTGCATGTCCGTAATCTTCGTTAAATTTCGTTATGCAAAACTTCGGTTACTTTGCTTCCTAAAAAGGGATGTACATTGTCGGAAAGCAAGCGTGTTCTTGTTCACTTACCTTTTGTCCACGTGGTGCATCTTTTAGTTCGCCTAGGGTTCCTAAAGTAGTTGATACATTTGGAAATCCTTGTATGGTTAGTTGCAGACTGCATACGGCTGCTAGTCAAGATGTACTGAGCGAGTTTCTAATTTGTTAACTAGCACCTTTATCACTAAACTAGCTCCATGTTTACCGCTTAGATTATTCTTGTTAATGCCTAGAGCTCGGTAACTGAATTACATGTATAATGACGATAATAATCTTAGTAACATGATCTCGATAGGATTGGTTGATCTGTCAATAGTTTAGCACCGATGTTTTCAACTGGATCTGTCAATAAAATTAACAAAAACAGACTCTCTCTCCGTCCATGTACATCACTTTTCAGGGAACAAAAAGAAAATAAAAACGAAGATCTGTTAATAATTGTACTTTTCATAAGTATTTCGTATTTTCTTTAAGAGGTGTTAGCCATATTAGAGTAAGGCCTTCACAGTTTATTAAGAACGCCTTAATATGCAATTAGTAACCTCTTGGTTCCTATTTGGATACGGAGAATGAATACTTGTAGGTTCCCTTAATTGCATTAGTAATTTCAGAGATAGAGATCATTATATTCTATTAATAAGTAGCAGTTTCGGAAAGGACAAATTGGAAAAAAGAGGCAATTTACCATTTTAAGACAGTAATTCCAGATTGAGTTCCTCCCACAGTTGGTAATCTTTCATGATTATCTACCATATAGGGTAGCAGGCAATCCGCCAAAGCCCCAATTGAACAGGAATGCTTATAACTCTGTGATCATCCATTGGTAGATAAGCATGAGAAGAATTTAAAAGCAAAGCTACTTTTCACGTAGATAAAGTAACACAATCCATGAGTAGTAAGCCACCTGGATATGTATTTTGTTAGCTTTGTTAGTTTACGACACGTAGAGCAAGTCTAGCTGAATAAATCACGTGGCACAGTTGGCTAAATAGTTTTTTCAAGTTGTGAATTTGAAGCGTGGACTTTCTGTAGATGGAATATTTTGTGCCTTCAGTCACATTTATTTTGATTTCAACACGTCTTCTCAAGTTTCTTTATGTGGTATCTGTTGTCTTTGCTTTTCAATCAAGTTCTGCTTAAAAGATCACATAAAAAGTGGTTGTTTTTTTCTGCTGATTCATGTGAAGAGTTTCTGATAGCAGTCCTAGTACAGTCGTGCATATGACTCATTGTGAAGGATGCTTGAAGCCTTTTATCTTCCAGTTATCTTACTGGGTTGTGCTTTTTATTAATATGTATGCTGAAAATTCGGCCTTCTCTTGATAGTAAATTAGCAATAGTAAGAACTTTGTCTAGTTACTTGAGCTGATATTCTACATCATAGGTTTTACCTGTTCCTATATTTACGACTTTCCGTCTGTACTAGTGAGTTCCCTACAAAATGCTCTAGAAGATGCTTTCGACTAGCCGCATAATCAGGTCTTTTTGGACGATAGAGAACATATCATACAGGCCAGAAACTTGAATATTCAACAATGTTATGCTTGATAGGTCTTTTGGACGGTGAAGCCATACCATAGAGGCCGTTAAGCAACCAGTTTACTTGTCCGGCCTCTAGCTTTTATAGATTGTAATTTGTAATGGGGATTGAGAAACCAATCTGATGTTTCTTTCAGCATTGAATATTGCTTCTACATGTCTGATTGGCAGATTTGGTTGTTTATCACCTCTAACCCAATTAAAATGTCATTGGTTTGACAGATGCATGACGAGGCATGTGGCGGGAAGCATTGTGAAAGATCCTTCGTTGGAAAGACAGAAAGAGACAACAGCTTGTATTAGCAGCAGCTCCATACTTTTTGGATAATAGAAAACTAGATATAAGAAATAGTGGTTATAGCAGTGAATGAAGATGAATTCTAAGAAGTAGTATATTACCAGTACTATCTAATGAGTGTTTGTTTCAATAGCGGTAAGAGCAGTATCATAAAAGATTGAGCACATTAATTGTAATAACTTCGACATCTTATCCAGTTAATATATAATTCCACTACCATATTTTCATCCTCTGATCAGTCTGCAAGTGAAGCATTTTTCTTCTTGGCTCTCTGCATGAATGAAAGCAACTGCAAGTCTGCAAATGCGTATTTTGGTGAAGCAGAGTGGTAGTCATGAAGCTGGTTTGGCTGTACCAAGTTTTTTCTTTTTCTCCCAGAGTGTGTACTGTGTTTTTTTGGAAACCCAGTTTTAGAGTTCAGATGAATTGGTTTTTTGTTAGAACGATTTTTTTTTAGGGACCATGGTTTTTTTGAGGGGACCATGATTTTATTAGGCCACCTTCCCTATAGTTATAAGGAGTGTCATAAAGCATTGAAATGACTAACCTACCCTTAACCTAATTTAATTTAAAACCAACCCAATAACCACCTATATATATATATATAATCACCACCACCACCTCCCACCATCGCCGATCACCACCACCACCACCTCCGATTATCACCACCACCAACCACCGATTACCACCACCACCATCGCCGATTAACAAAGATATTCTCACAAACCCATTACTTGTCATTCGTTTTTGGTTGAATAAATGAGAAGTAATCATTAAAATGAGTTGAAAATGGAAGTTGCAGAGAGGTTTAATGGAGAGATTTTTTTCAGAAAAAAGTTCGGTTATCACGAATTAATTTTTTCTTAACCGAACTCAGAGTTCGGTTGATTCGCAAAAAAAATACTTTTAACCGAACTCCTTGTATTAGAACAACACAAGTCCATAAGTTCGGTTCCTTCGCAAAATAAGGATATCACCGAACTTTAGTTTACGAAAATAATGAGAAGTCCACAAGTTCGGTTCGTTCGCAAAAATGTTAAGTTTTCTCTGTAACCGAACTCTACCTTTGAAACTTCATAATCGAACTCTACCTTATTCGCCAAGAAATAAATTTTGTAGTAACCGAACGTTTGCCTAATTGCATATATGCATATATAAGCCCAGTTCGGTTGATTCGCAAAATATGTTGAAGTTTGCGAACCAACCGAACTTCTAACACTAGGTTACTTTTAACCTGCAGTTCGGTTGGGAACTTGGTTGCGTTGAAGTTTGCGAACTAACCGAACACACAAGATGTACCCAAATAAATTGTTAAGTTCAAAGTTCGGTTACCTACCATTTTATCCTAGGCAACCTAACATTATACTGTACGACCAAACCTCCATTAACGAGCGAGTTCGGTAACCTGCGTGTTTGGAAAACGTAACCGAACTACACTTTCAGGTGTGTTCGGTTACATGTTCTTGACATATGGTAACCGAACTGGCCAAATCTACATAAAAAAATCATTTTTTTTGAAAGTTTGGAGCAATTCAACCAACATTATCTAAGTTTGAAGCATACCTGGGTACCCAAATACCTTTCCTCCGGTTGTGGTTAGTAAAAATCCATCATTTTTCATGTTTTCCTTCTTCATCTTCTCCTACTTTACTCTCTCAATAATTCTACTTCTTTAAAAAAAAAACCATCTGATTTTTTAATCTCACTAATTATCTTTAACTTAATCATCTCACTAATCATTACACTAACTATTATTAACACTAACTAATCATCACCCAAAATTAATCAGGAGGGTAATTTAGATATTTAATAAAAATATCTAGATAAGGGGTGACCTAAATTTACTTCTAATGTCTTTACCCAAAATAAAACCATGGTCCCCCCAAAAAAACCATGGTCCCCAAAAAATCGTTCTTTTGTTAAAACCAAATGGGTGGCTAACTAGCTTCAGCCCATAGCATAAACGTAAGGCCTAATATTAGGGTTCGGTTGGGAAATGTTTTTTGCTACTAACCGAACTTAGGTTCGGTGGGGAAATGTTTTTTTGCTACTAACCGAACTATTAGGGTTCGGTTGGGAAATGTTTTTTGCGACACAACCGAACTAAGTTCAGTTGGGAATTTTTTTTTGCGAAATAGCCAAACTGTTCTTCATGTTCATCATTTCCATTAGGTTCGGTTAGTTCGACAAAGTTTTTCACATAATTCCTAGCCGAACTTCTCTCTGCAACTTCCATTTTCAACTAATTTTGATGGTTAATACTCATTTTTCAATCGAACGAGGAACGTCAAACAAAGAGAGAAGAAGAAGAGGATAATTTTTTTTTTTCAAAACTAACAAAATTCGATCCCCCTACTTTTGTTTTTGATTTTGATTTTGGTTAATAGATTCATTTAGATTAGATATATATGATTAGATTTATATAATTATTAGGTTAGTTTTAATTTAAATTAAAATAAAGGATAAATGTGTACTTACCTAACTTTAGGACACCCCATATAAGTATAGGGAGGTTGGCCTAATAAGACCATGGTCCCCCAAAAAACATGGTCCCTAAAAAATGATTCTAAAGAACTGCTCAGGAAGTCATGGCTTTGGCTTCCAAATCCAATGCAAGCGCTACATGTGCCCTTCACCAAGTTTTATTTTGACCATTTGAAGGGTAAAAAAGTGAGTGCGTAATTAAAATTACACTTAGCGGAGTCAACTAAAGTCAATGTTATTTTCAAACACCAATCTATAAATTGGATAAAAATTAGACCACACGCCAGCTTTTGACAAAAATGTAAACATCATGAACCAAACAAGAAACACCCTCAATGAATAGATTTAACCCCAAAAAGTAGTTCTTCATTTATCTTCCTTCTATCCTACAACAAAAGATAACAAATTCCAAAATGTCCCTATTCTTCCATTGAAACTTATTTAGATGCCATGCTAAGAAATCTTCTTGCAAAGCATCCATCAATTTAATTTTGAACGTCCCTAAAAAACATTTCCAAATTTTCCAAGATATATATATATATATATATCAATCAGCAGCGGGAACCTATAACTTAGTAGTTCAACCGCGGGCTAATTCCCGGGAATTGATGAATGCAAATTCCAACTCACAGAGCTTCCAATTCACATTACCGACCACAATACCTCTAACAGTAGCATTTCCGGATAGGCAAAGAGTCGTGTGGCTTGGAAAGCTCACCACATCAAAATCGGTATCCGTATTCAACGAAGCTATCATTTTCAGCCGTAGACAGAGACGTCTTTGAGTTGAAATTCCTATCGGGATAATGGTGTTAACAGCAGCCCACTTGTTTGTACCTTGTAGCCTTCTTGTAAAGCATAAGAAATTGTAGCCAAAAAAGTCAAAATTTTCGTCATTAATAGTACACACCCCATTTTCCATCATTGGTTCTAGTCAGCAAGTCGACTACGTCATGAGGGCTCATATTTCCTCTCCTTTGGACAAAAAATTCTAATTTGTTTTGAAACAAAGAAAGGACATCACCATTCAGTATGAAACAGAAGATTTTAGTGAGCTATTTTTCAATCTTAAGCTGACTTTCTACTATTCCACAAGAGTTATTAATTCGGATATCTTTGAAAAATCTTGTGTGCTAGTTTCAGTTGTAATAGTCGTTGACTTTGACTCCCCGTTGCGGCAGCAGCTAGCACATGGAATTTGCTTAAACCCATGAACGAAGACTCGTGATGTCAATGCGATTGCAATAAAAAAAATAGTTTCTCTTCTCTTCTCCTTGAGCTTACTGAAATTTTTTGATCTTTCTCCTCCAGAAACTTCTTCTTCATGGGAAATGGTAGTAGAAGATGGCCGGATATGACACTCATTTGCACTTTCTTCACCGTTACAGTGCTCCTGATTATTCCTAAATCCAGTTCATTACAGTTCATTTCAACCAACCAAACCATCACAGACGCAGGCAACCAAACTGTAGTTTCGTCACCGGGAAAATTCAAACTCGGATTTTTCAGTCCAGAGAACTCGACAAATCGTTACGTTGGGATTTGGTTCAATAATGTTTCGGCGCCAGTCACGGCATCGTCGGTATGGGTAGCTAACGGCGACAATCCGCTCAAAGAAACTTCCGGTGTTTTTAAGATTTCAGATGACGGAAACTTGGTAATAGTGGACGGACGGAAGAAGGTTATTTGGAGTAGTAATATTTCTTCCATCAGTTCTACTGATGTCAGCTCGAGAGTTTCTGAACTTTTGGATACCGGGAATCTTGTTCTCCGGGAAACAATAAACGGCGGAAACAGGACACTGTGGGAGAGTTTTGCTTATCCTTCTAATGTATTCTTACCAGACATGAAGTTCGGTTTAAATACGAGAACACGAGAGAAACTGGTGATAACTTCCTGGAAAGACACGGAAAATGATCCGTCGACGGGGAACTTTACGTTGGAGTTAGACCCTGCAGGCGTTCCTCAGAGTATCATCATGGACAACGGATCTGGGAATCAACAGCGGCGGCACTGGCGAAGTGGTCCGTGGAACAACCGGATATTTATAGGCATACCAACTATGTCTTCTACTTATCTTAATGGATTCAATATTCTTACTGATAATATTCTAGGAACTGTGTATCTCACACTACATTATACAGAAGTAAGGACTATCCTGCAAAAGTATACCGTAACTTCTGACGGGAACTTCGTCGAAACTCACTGGAATGAAACAAAAAAACAATGGGTTAAGTTTTGGTCTGCGCAAGATACAGAGTGCGACATGTATGGTAAATGCGGTCCGTTTGGTAGCTGTAACATACTGGATTCACCAATCTGTAGCTGTCTGAGAGGGTTCGTACCAAAGTCGATAGACGAATGGAGCACCGGGAATTGGACAGGCGGGTGTGTAAGGAGGACAGAATTGCAGTGTCAGCGAAGCAAAAATGAAACTAGCGGTGCAAGAAATGAAAGTAGTACAATTGCTGGAGGGGTAGAAGAAGCTGATGGTTTTCTGACACTGGAAAGGATGAAGGTGCCTGATTTTGTAGAGAGGTTGGAAGCTGGAAGCGCAGAAGAGTGCGGGCAAAGATGTTTGCAAAACTGTTCTTGCTTAGCTTATGCATCTGAGAGCAACATTGGGTGTATGTGGTGGTCAAGAGATTTAATAGATGTGCAAAAGTTCAGCAACTTCACTCGGTCGCCAGGCGTTAATCTTTACATCAAGGTTGCCCATTCAGAACTTGGTAAGTCCTTTTACCTTCTATGTGGTGTGAGGCGCTAGGCGTGCCTAAGGATCCCTAGGCGCCCAGAAAAAGAAAAGGCTGCAAAACTCTCCTTTCACAACGTAGCTCGCAGTTGGATTTTTGTTTTGGGCAAGTATCATTGAGAAATACTTTACCATACGGAATTTTGTTGTTGTGATGCAGATAAGATTAATGCAGGTACAAAAAGGAATGTCGGGATAAGTATCATACTTGCGGTCGTCATTCCAATAGTTCTTCTACCCATCCTTTGCACATTGTTCTGTTGGAGGCGGATGGCGAAAAAGAGAGGTATAAGAACTTAGAAAAGTATCATTCTTTATTTTAATTTATCAAAATTAACTTTGCAATACGGTTAGAATTTGAAATATTTAAATTGTAAAATCAAGCAGCAAAAAACAAGAACGGCACCCCATTACACATAATCGATAGGTATGGAGACACTTCGGATGAGAACATGTTTGGTGACAACCCAGAACTTGCAATGTTTACTTTCGGCACCCTATCTGTTGCTACGAACAATTTCAGTTGGGAGACTGAACTTGGACATGGTGGTTTTGGTTCAGTCTATAAGGTAAATATTGTTCATCTTTCCTACAGTCTTGATTATATGTCCATTTTTTTTTGGGAAAGATCCGCTGACATGATTATTCCCGCACTATCTTGCAATTCAAGGCTAAGTTGATGAGTGGACAAGAAGTAGCCGTGAAAAGGCTTTCACAGAGTTCCGGACAAGGCTTAGAAGAGTTTAAGAATGAAGTCGTGGTGATCTCTAAACTTCAACACAGGAACTTGGTTAGACTTTTAGGTTGCTGCATTGAAGGGGAAGAGAAGATATTGGTATATGAATACATGCCAAACAAAAGCTTAGACGCATTTCTTTTCGGTACGTACGAGTTCAATCAAACTTTGTTGATATATTATATTGCTAGTATGTTTTCCATGCATCAATATCTTTAATTTGGAAAACTATTGCTATAGTTTGATTCGTTTGATATTGTGTCTGGATCAGATGCTACCCAGCGAGCACTCTTGAATTGGAGGAAGTGTTTCGAAATTATCGAGGGGATCACTCGTGGGATTCTTTACCTTCACCGAGATTCTAGATTAAGAGTCATCCATAGAGATTTGAAGGCGAGCAACGTGTTGTTGGATGAAAACTTAAGTCCTAAAATTTCAGACTTCGGGATGGCAAGGATATTTGGAGGCGATCAGCTCCAAGCAGATACTAGAAGGGTTGTTGGCACCTAGTAAGTAATGGTTGCTGGTTTTACATTATGCTTATAAGAATTTCATAATATGGTTTGTGTCTAATTGCTTAATATGAAATGCAGTGGTTATATGTCTCCTGAATATGCAATGGAAGGCCGATTTTCAGAAAAATCCGATGTTTTCAGTTTTGGTGTGTTGCTAATAGAAATTGTGAGTGGCAAGAAGTGCACAAGTTTTCACCTTCAAGAGTTGTCATTAAGCCTTCTGGGATATGTAAGTTTGTATCCAATACTTAAACATTGTGCAAGTTATTAGGAATCCGGTTTTAGTTAATATTGTTGTTAATTTCAGGCATGGAAATTGTGGAACGAAAACATGGTGCAGCATCTGATTGACCCAACGTTGTTATCTGAAAAGGCGTACTCGGAAGAAATACTGAAATGCATTCATGTAGGACTATTGTGTGTACAAGAATCTCCCAAGGACAGACCAAACATGTCTACTGTACTTTCAATACTTACCAGCGAAACCGCAAATCTTCCAGTTCCAAAGCAACCTGCATATGTAATTAGAGAGGCATCATCAATATCTTCAGGTTCACTTCATAAGACTAGTAACCTATTTTCTGTAAACCATGTAACCATCACAAGCATCGAAGGCCGTTGAACAAATTTGCATCATTTCCTTTCTGTGAACCAGTCAAGCTATTTCTTGCATATACATGTATGCTATGAAACAATCAACTAATTATGTGAGCATATATGAACTCTACTACTATACTAAATGCTCCCGAATTCAATGAAGCCAAGTCAAGTTATAATCGAAGTACATAACCCTTTAATCAAAGTACTAAACACATTTACATCTGGGTCAATACTCATAATCAAATTAATGTTTAATCGTAATATACTCGTTTTCGTTTCTTTTTTTCTTGTAACTAGATGTGGTCCCGTGCTTTGCACGGGCTTAAATCTATCATGCCAAGTTTGTTAATTTGGATGCAAGCAACCCGGCCATATTGATCGGGAGGAAAAGTAGGGTTGGTTTCATATTGCATTCATGCAGTAAGTCATGTTTGTCTTTACACAATGCATAAGTAGTTAGAACAATCAGAATGAACACTAATTGAATAGTCATGGTTTAAATTGAAATCTAATTGTAACACTCTTAAAAAAATTCATTGTAGTAGCTCCAATCTATCACTCTCAGAACCTGTAATAGAAAGTTCTAGATGGTGGAGCTTTTTCTTACGGTACCCATCTTGCTTGAAGCATCCAAGAAGCCGATTTTTTTTAAGCATTTGAATTCTTGAGATGGAGTCAAAGACAAATTTAACTGGGTATAAGATTGGGAAGTTGTTGTCCTACTAACTGCGGTCTACAATTATTGCAAGCTTAGTTTACCAATCCTTGAAAATAATGCATGTGATTAGAGAATCTCTGGCTAGTCACTTATTCAATATGGAGACTTCACTATGGACCATAATGTTCGTTTCCACATTTTAGTCACACGACTCGACCTACCAATCTTTAGATGGAGTTAGGACGTTATACACTTATGCCATGTATATACATTAAGGCAAACCGATGATAAAAACTCTTTGGCCTCAGATTAATCGAACAAACAAAAATCCAAGCATTGCAGAAAGAAAATCATGCATATCCACTAAAAAGCCACATTAAAATTTGAAACCCACGGATGTAGCTCACCTGTCAAATTGGCATTTGAGAGTCAAATCAACTATAGGTATACTAAAGTCATTAGACATCAACCACCAGTGTATGTGAACTCACCATTCTAACGTAATAGCATCACACATTCAGGTGCACAGTAATTGGGAATGCAAAACACACGGGGAAAACCAGCTGTTCGAAAAAGGAATAACAATATTAAACCACAAGAGTAAAAGTCTATCAAGATCCATGGAACATCCAACACCAAAAATACCCCTATATCATAATTAAAAACTAAGTTTGGAATTACTAGCTACCGTGCAATCTGTGCTTCCACTTATGAAGAGGAGTTTTGTTCCATGGAACCTCGGCAAAGAAAAGAGAAGAAAACAAAATCAGTGGAGACGGCAAAGAAAGGGAAAAGAGAACCTTGGCAGTGTTTCACATCATCCCAGAAGAGAACAGAATCGGTGCGACATTATTAGTGGAGACGGCAAAGAGAAAAAAAAGGTGAGAATGGAATTAGGTTTTGCCGGAAGGTTTAAGAAGAGTACGGCAAAAGTTATAATTTTTTTTTCTCAACCCATAAATTCTATTGGTCAATATTTTTTGGTGGGGCCAGAAGCTCTAAGAAGAGAGTTTCATTCAGCTTTTAACCACATTAGAGAAAAATCACCTGAAATCATATTATTAAATTCAAAAGTTTTTCCTCGTACTTTTTCCCCACGGTTACTAAGAATTGCTAAATAACCGCCATGTGCCAACTGGGCCCTTACTTGCTCCGCCATATTCGCAACTAGGGGTGAGCATTTTATCCGTAATCCGCGGATTTAACCGGGACCAATCGCACTTTTGGGATGGATGCCCGGACCGTTCGCCAGTGGGTTAGATGCGGATGAGATTTTTGAAATCCAACGGATTACGGATTTGGCCTGGATGCAACCTTGAAAATCCGTTGGACATCCGTATCCGTTAGATTAAGGGCATTTATATAGTTTCTAAAAAATACATATATAATTTTGGAATTTTTAAGGTGTTTGCTTGGAGTGTTGTACATGCCACTTCTATATTTATCTACATATATAAAATGTGTAGGTTCTATAAGAATTAATCTATATTGGTTTTATTTTTCTGTTATAAATTTTAACTAACACAAATCCAATGGATTATCCGCACCCAATCCGTTCATCCGTGCATCCATTAGATGCAAATTCGTTGGATGTTGGATTGGATGCGGATGCCAAACTTGAAATCCGTAGTGAAGTGGATTGGATACGGATGAGATAAAAACCGGTCCATATCGGCCCATTCTCACCCCTATTCGCAACTCTTGTTCCAATTGACTCGAGAGTTACCTGGATGAGTCCCAACTGGGCCCTTACTTGCTCTGATTATGATCATGTTCGCAACTCTTGTTCCAATTGGAGAATGTAGTTATCTGGATCTTAGTTAATGATTCAAAATTATGATCCTAGTTCGTAATTCGACAAATTATTCGAGAACGTTTGTCAAGTTTACTTACTCCCATACTACTTCAACACCAGAACTGTAAGTTATCTGGATATTCGCGAATTTTTCGTGCCCGAATAACACCACAAAATAGTTTTGAACCCACGACCTCCTGCATAATAGAATGATCACCAATCGACAGAGCTATAGTTGTTTGTTATTTGATGGTAAGCAAATTAGAGGATCCGACATTCTCTTACTCCATACCAAAAATTTAGAATGCTATTGGAAGTTACTGTGACAATATAGGATACATATATCTTATCGGGTAACGGCATTTTAATAAAATGGATATGAAGTAGCACGTATCCGAACAAATAACTACCCGTTACAATAAGAAAATGGTGAAACTTATCTTTGAACATCCGTCGGGAACTCAAGGAGAGTTTAGGTATAGGTTACGGTTACAGAAAGAATAATAAGAGTTTAGAAAAGTAGAACTTTATTAATTTCTATGTGTTTCGATCATACAATGAGGACACGCATTTATACAAACTCTAAAGACTTGTACTTCAAGTATTGCCTATCATAACCTTTCCTAGAATACAAACATTCAACGTGTAACACATTCCTGAACATTCATGAAATTCATAGCTGGAGTATCACGTCACAGACGTAGTCCTAACACCCTCTCGCAAGCGTAACTGGTCATCTTGAACCGTAAGCTTGGTTTGTAGAGAAATAAATCTATCTTTAGAAAGAGGTTTGGTAAATGTATCTGCAACTTGATTTTTAGAAGAAATGAACCGAACATCCAGCTATTTTGAAGAAACTTGATCATGAAAAAAATGATAGTCTATTTCTATATGTTTTGTTCGAGCATGAAATATAGGATTAACGGTAAGATAAGTTTCTCAAAGATTATCGCACCATAACACTGGTGGAGATTTAGTAGATACCTGTAATTCTGAAAGAAGAGATTTTATCCACATAATCTCAGCAGTACGTGGCAATAGGAAACCCACAATATTCATCTTCAGTACTGGAACAAGATACTTTCTTTTGTTTACGAGCACTCCATGAAATAAGATTACCACCTAAGAAGATACAATAGACACTAGTTGAGCGACGATCATCCAAAGACCCTTCCCAATCAGAATCCGCATAAGCAGTGAATGATAATTGTAAGTTGGTTGATGGTTGAAGATATATACCAAACATAGATGTATGTTTTAAATAACGTAATATACGTTTTACTAAACTCCAGTGAAATTCAGTGGGTTATGCATGAATTGGAAAACCTTGTTAACAGCATAAGCCAAGTAAATGTCAAGTATTGTAAAGCTCCAACAATGCTTCTGTATTCTGTAGCATCAGTGAGTAAAATAATATGATCATATGACATATCTCCAGCTATACTGAGTGGAGTTTGTATTGGTTTAACACCATCCATTTTAATTCTAACAAGAAGATCATGAACATATCTTTGTTGTGTAAGAAATAAACCAGAGGGCGTACGTGTTGCTTCGATTCCAAGAAAATAAGACAAAGAACCAAGATCTTTAATTGCAAACTCATTTTGCAAAGAAGTACGAGTGGATGCCAACCTGATATACTTGAACCATTAAGAATAATGTTGTCAACATAGACTAGTAAGAAAACAATCCCTGTATTATCATGTTTAATAAATTATAGAGATGAATCACATTTGGAAGTAACAAAACCATTGTGCAACAAGAAAATACTAAGTCTATGATACCAGGCACGTGGATCTTGTTTCAAGACATAGAGAGACCGATGTAACTTAGAAAAGTTGTCTTAACATCCATATGATGTATCTCCAATTTGTTTATGGAAGAAATATCAATTAGCATCTTGACAGAAGTAATTCTCGTCACAAGTGAATACGAATCAAGGAAATCTACACCTTCTTTTAGTTTATAGCCTTTAGTTACCAACTTAGCCTAATATTTTTCCACAGTTCCATCTACCCAACGTTTCCTCTTAGAAACTCATTTACATCCCATGGTCAAGTATGGTTCCGACGGACTGAGTCAATTTCACTAAATGAAGCTTCTTACAAGAATGGAGTTTTAGTAGATGTCAAGGATTCTTTACAAGTCTGGGCTCAGACTAAGCTAGGTATGTTATGAAATCGGCTTCATAAGTAGTCTCAAGTCTAATTGTTTCACTTCTCTTAGGCTCAACCTCAGCTTCATCTTCCTTTAAGATAAGTTCTGACTATTTGAAAATAAATCTAGGGGATCAACATCACATCTCTAATGAGGTACATGATTGAGAATAAACATGTTCAACGAACTCAACATCCCTAGATTCCGTAATAATATTCACACCAAAGTCAGAAAAAATCAGAACGCACAACCAAAAATCTATATGTAGAAGTATACTCAGCATACCTTATATGAAGACACAATCAACATTTTTGGTTTCTATCTAGTTCTTTTAGGAAGAGGAATGCCAATCTTAGTTAAACACCCCCACACTTTGACGCATTCATAAGAAGGTCATCTACCTTTCCATAAAATATATGGAGTTTCATCTGATCCTTAAAAGGGTACTCTATTCAGGATATACTAGTTAAGAGGACTGCCTCCCCCACAAGGCCGCAGGTAATCCTGAACTAACCAACATGGCAATTTCATCTCCTTAAGAATACGGTTGTTATGTTCAAGGCTTCTAATTGGTTTTGAACTTATACATCTTAAGGATTCTAAGGCATCATCCTTATCCCTAAGCAAGTATACAATTTAGTACCTCATACAATCATCTACGAAAGTTATAAACCATCTTTTACCATAGTAGTTTTGGGTTGAACTCATGTCAACTAGGCCTGACTGAATTAATTCTAAGAGACTAGAATTACTTTGAACATTTGTGCTAAAAGATTTTATAGCATATTTTGATTCTACACAGATTCCACTTTTGTGTTCAAAATCCAAACTAAATTTGGGTACGCAGCCTATGCTGGCCAGTTTATGCATGGACTAAAAAGTTTAAGGTTCTAAGTTTACCACGCAAAACATTCAATCACACAAAGAAATCACAAGAATCAACTATATATGTTCACTTCATCAGTTTTTCCATTAATTTTATATAGACCCAAAGTCCTATAAATCTTACCTAGAAAATCACTGCCTAGTTACAACAAGTTTTCAGGTTTGATTAATAATTTTAAATCTTTTACCATCTATAACAGAACAAGATAAGAGATTCTTATATATGCTCGGAACATGAAACCTTCATTCAATGTGAGAATATTACATATATGAGCTTCTGCTCGACCTTTCCCTTTTATGCAACCTCTGTCGCAGATGAGTTACTCATAAAGAGTTCTCGACATCCCCTATCGTCTAATAGGAGGTGAACAGGTCTCTGTTTCAACAAACATTCTTGGTGGCTCCAGAGTCCACCTACTGGTGTCTCACACTGGTTATTAAAATAACTTCCGACATCATGCCACAACTCGTTCTAGTTTGTTTCAACTAATTAACATTAACTTTCGACTTATTAAGATTTTATGTTGTCTACGATTTACTGCCGTGTGGCCAGGAATTTACAAACATAACAATCACCCTTAATTAAAGTAATGCTGGATTCAGTTTTACGAAACATACCTTTCTTATAAAGACTACGCTTAGAGTTGTGTTTGATGTTTTTTCCTTTGTCATCTTTGGAAGACTTGTGTTCATTCACATGCGCCGGGTAGCCATGTCCCTTTTCAATTTCATGTCATAATCTTCGTTTATACTCTGACCACGGACACGGTGATTTCCCAATCACCTAATACACCACATCTCACAAACTTTAGTTCCGAATCGGAAAATAAAATATTAGTTTTGAAGATAACATCTAGATTTACAAACTTCGTTTGAACCACCATATCAAAAAACTCAAGGTTACCCCATAAAAACTAATTTAGTCAACAAATAATTTCTGCTTGTCAGAATTTTTCAGGAATGTTTCCCTGTTTTGTAAAATAGCAAAAAAAAAAAAAATACTTTTATAGCTCCAAAAATTCTGAAATTTTGTGCGGTTAATTATGGGGATGTCTTCTACGTTGTGTCAAAAGGGTTCACCGAAATTCCTTCTAGGTTAAGAGATAAATTCGAAACTCTACAGCTGACCAAAACAACGTTTTTTTTGTTTTTTTTTTCACTTCACAGTAACATCCATGATTATTACAAACTATAATGTCTTAAGATTGTTGGGTGCAATAATCAAAAATAAGGAAAAATGAAATTAACATCCTTTATAATGGAAGTGATCGATTTGATGAAACGAACGAGCTCTCCGAATCTCCGCAACAACAACAAGGCAAAAATTTGGAAAAACAGAGTGAGTCACGTGTTCAACACGTTGCCCTTAAGACATTAGCACCCGACTATACTCAAGAGTGATGCTATAACCCTCACAGGACGGATATCTCCAGGATAAAACACCCTTCTACACCTACTATTAGCATATGTAGTAGATGCTCAACTTGAGCTTGGCAACTCCGAAAAAACCCTTAAATAAAATCGCGAGCGCATAAGAAAACAATATAAAATATTTTCCTTTGAGGGCCCCTCTAAAATATAGAGCAACCCCTTTCCCATTGATTTTACAAAAGTAGAGAATTTGTTTATATAATCGACAAATACAACTTAAGAAGAAAAACTCCCCGATGTGGGACTAAAAGGTTTATATAGCCTCTTAAAACTACTAAAATTGGAAACTCCACAATGTGAGGACTAATAAGTTTCATTCACAAAAGAAAACAATAAATTATAAGTTTTATTAAAACTTTAAAAATCCTTTTTTATTAATCGTTTTCCAACAGAATTGTCTTTAAAAAAAGAGGATTACCTCGCCTCGATCAACCAATCTTATAAGTCTTTCTAACTGTTTTCTTTGTTATTATTTTGTTTGCATGAAAATGATTTCCGAGAAACCGAAACGGAAACCGCATATTATTTCCAACAATCTTAAAGACAATTCAGGTCCTTAGTTTACGGTTTCTTGCGGAACTTGCTTTTGGTTAGTTTCACTTGTCTATTGGTTTTTAATAGAACACGCATGCACTTGATGGATAATTTTGTGTTCATAATATACATTTCCATCCTGACTTGAGCACTATATACATTACATTATTGTACTGTATCTTAACTCTATCGGAAAGCATGATTGGCTTGAACTTCTTCGTGGGAAGTATATGATCAAATGCATCACCGTATATCTTGAATCTTGTTATTTCTTTGCTCTGGAAATAGATTGTGCTGCATGATACGTTTAACACGGAAACAGTGGTATCCTTTCACGTGGCTATTCGTTGTATCCTTTTCATGGCTGATCACGATAACTGCCATGTGAACGTGTGGACGCATTAAGTTTTGAGCCATGCATCCGACTCTCTGGAAAGGCATCTTTTATCAGAAGGGAGTAATCTTTTATGTGAACCGTCACCATTGTTTTAATGGTGAATTAATCAAGAGAAGGGTGGTTCAATTGTTGCAAGTTAGTGGTCATCAACAATTCTCTGTAAAGACTTTGGATCGCTTGAGAAGCAACTCCAGTCGATCTGCTTCCTACATTTATTTCTGTTAGGAGAAACCCCTACTTGTATCGGTTTGAAAGATTCAAATCCTTCTCCCTAAATATCTGGATTTGATGAAGTCCAATCTTATGAATTCTGAATTCACGGCAAGTTTGGCATGAACTAGATTTCGGTGTCAGACCCTTGGACAAAAGATAAATCACTTTACGGTTCTGGTGGTTTCATGACATTTATGATGACCACGGAATGTGGTGAGAAGAAAGATCCGTCTCTTGAAAAATATCACTTCGTTTGTGATATATTCAAGGTTTCGTCAAACTGACTGGTTGAGTTACTTTTGGAGTTTGGATCAGGAGGAGAACTCAAGACTTCGTGTGAAAAGTCAAAGAGAATGTAATAGAGAAACTTATCATCAGATAAGTGCATGAACCTGATGTTTGGGACATTAATGTTCATTGAAGTTTGAGTCCAGTATGATTCCGTTGTTGGATAGTTTTCCATATATGGGAGTTCTTAAACTGTGACGAAAAGAGATTTGAGAGTAATGGTTAATGATCTATCGTTTATGAGAAACATTGAGAATCAATTCCATTTTATAACAGTAGCAACGGTTACTTTCATGACTTCGTGAAGGAAGGAACGCGCATCTAATTTGGTATATGCTATATCCAAACGGATTATGTCGAATTGATCCAGAAATTCGAATGTCTTGGGCTCCCTGGTTACTTTGATCAAAAGATGGATTCCAATACACTGCTGTGTAATAACAGAGGTCCAGGGATTTGAACTGAAATACGTTCGGTGTCGTATTCCGCAGATTAGTAGCCGTTGTGAAGGCATACACCACTTGCTCCAATTGTTTGCGGACAGATGAAAATTCACATCCTTGTGTTCGACTGCCCAAAAGAATGCTTGGAGTTTAACATTTCTAATGAGGCTTATGAAATTTTTTTTTTTTTTTTCGAAGATTCTTACATTTCGATCATTCCGTATACACCACATATTGCAATCGGGATATTATTCCACATTCTACTAAGTCTTTCATCTCCCCAATTAAACTTCCAAGATTTCACGGTTGTGGTGAAATTTGAATCATAAGTCCACCGAATTTGGCATTCTTCAATAAAGTAGTTTCATATTCTTCGGGTACTCCAACAATCATAGAATAAGTGCGAGCTAGTTTCATCATTTTCCTCACAAAAACAACAATCATAGAATAACAGCCGTTGTGAAGGCATACGCCACTTGCTCCCATTGTTTGCGGACAGATGAAAACTCACATCCTTGTGTTCGACTCCACCCAAAAGAACGCTTGGAGTTTAACATTTTCAATGAGGCTTACAAAATTTTTCTTTTTTCTTTCGAAGACTCGTGCATTTCGCTCATTCCATATACACCACATATTGCAATCGGGATATTATTCCATATTCCACTAAGTCTTTCATCTCCCCAATTAAACTTCTAAGATTTCACCGTTGTGGTGACATTTGAATCATAAGTCCACCGAAATTGGCATCCTTGGACAAAGTAGTTCCATATTCTTCGGGTCCTCCAACAATCATAGAATAAGTGCGAGCTAGTTTCATCATTTTCCTCACAAAAACAACAAACACTTGAAATATCCATGCCCCTTCCTATAAGTTTATCCGCCGTCATTACCTTATCATGAGAAATGAGCCAAAGAAAGAAATTTATTTTACAAGGATACTCACGACTCCAAACAACATCAATTGGAAATGTTGGTTCAACTTGTTCTCCTTCGTTCTTTATACCATCCTTCGCCGTATAGTGACCATGTTCACTTCCAACCCAAATTCGACTATCCAAAATACCTTCTTCAATGGAGATGGAAGAGAGAAGATTTGATATTGTGGAGACTTCATTTGATATGATTTGGGGGTATCTTTCTCTAGACATAAAATTCCACCTTATATCACAATCCCTAACGTCATACATACTAGCCACCACAAACTCTTTGGTCCTTGAAGCTTCATATGCCAAAGGAAACATATCACATAATCTTCCATCACTTATCCAAAAATCTTCCCAAAATCTAGTATCCTTACCCGCCCCAATTTTGAATCTAATATTTTTGTTGAAATCTTCTAGTATTACAGAGCATACGGTCCATGGGTGTGCGGTCCAACTAGATTCCTAGGATTTTATATTAAGGAAAAGTATGTAATGCATTTACCCTAATCTCTCTAATAAGATATTCTTCTTCTTGGCTCCCCATCTTTTGTCTCCACATCTTTTATCTCCTCGAACACGGTATCGTGCGAGCTCTTTTCCACTGAGTTTTTTTAGTTGGGGCAATCATGGATTCACGTTAGTTCTTAAAAATATACATCTCATTGGATTATGTACTAGATCTGCTCCATGGCTTGTTAGCGAATCGGTGTACGGTACGACGGCTTTATCTTTTTAACTGGTTCCATACTTCTATTGTTCTTATTTCAGTCAGACCCATTAAAGTACATAATGATTTATCACCTTTTGTAATCATCTCTTGAACAAGGTATGCCTAAACATTTGGTTTTCTTAAGTTTCTTTTTAAAAATTTGTGATGTGATCTATGAGTAGTCTGACTACCTAATTTTAATTTTCTGCCATGTTTCCCTTGAGTACATGTATATGGTGATGGTTGATTGAACATGCTATCCGTATATGTCATGCTATTAATTTAATCGAATCATCGTAGTTTATACTTTATAGTAAGTGGTGTATTTTACAGCTATGTATATGGTGTATTTGATTGATTTTGAAAGAAAAAAAAGCCTATGACTGATTTGATTGAACGTTATTTACTAATTCTTTTTCCTATACAAGTTATATCTATGCATATCTTGTAACCGATTGAGTGGAAGATATATATATGTATTTTATAATATATTTACTATTTTTTTGTAATTGATTGAAAATAGGATTCTGATTTGATTGAAAATCCTGTATGCTATAATGATATTTCTTTTTATAATTATAACATATTTTCATAGTTGTCATTTGTCATGTTTATTTGGATTTTTCTTATGCCTGTTCTGACATCTACTGTTACTAGTATGCAATTTATGTATGTTCACATGCTGATTTGTGATCACCATGGATGATTGATTATGTCATAATATCTACTATCTAGTAACCGACAAGTGTACCCGTTTTATGGTATATACCATGAACCCATATTTGTTTGTTTGTATGTTTTTGATGAATGCAATAATGATTGCCCAGTTATATATATATAAATATTTATATATATATATATTCTTTTAGTATGAAACACCTTATACCTCTTTCTTTGCGTGAATTTTTTTTTTGTTTTATTTGTCTTGATCGGTGAAAGATAATAAAGAAATAGTACTTGTTTGTTTAAATGTTTTTTGAGTGTAGTTTATGAATTCCGTTTCGTTTTCATTAATTAATTTATTTTATTTTCTTTTAACTGTAATGTATGTCGTGCGTTAATGCTATGTACCGTTACTCGTACCCACCTGGTCCGTACAACCCGACCCGGTCCGGTCCGTACAACCCGGTCCGGTCCGTCTACCCTATCCGGTCCGACCAGTCCCGTTCAATTATTATTTTTTGGCTGTGCGTGACCAAAGCTCTGGTTCTCTCTGTATATACCGCGGGAACCAATATATGAGGTATGTAACTAATTTTTAAGATAAGTCAATAAACGTTCAATTTAAATCATGAGTGTTGATCTCGACCATTAAGAATGTTGGTCGTAATGTTATTTTGTTCTTTTGAATATGATATATCGGCTATAGTTGAATGGTGTCTTTTATCCAATTGGTTGTACCAACTCGATTCAAATATATTTATTTGGGATTTAAAAGTACTTGAACACCATTACTGTGTACTTGATATTTTCTTCCCAAAATTTGAATGTTACGTGAAATGTAATCCACTTGCTCGACTATTATCTGTTAGTAGTTTCAAAACATACGTTCAAATAAAATCACATGTATTCCAATTTTTGTGGAAGAACGATCACAAAAGGTGATATCAGTCAAAAATTGATATGAGTCAAAAATCCATTTCTCTACTTCATCCATGATACTAACGAACCAGTATATGTTGAAGTATGACAACAAGAGAACTCTCTTTAGTATTCTATTTAACCTAAAGTAAGTGGTTGACATGTGTAGTGAGATTCTCTTGGCCTTTTGAGATTAAGAAATTTCTCAAATTAAGCTAAATGTATTAAAAACTGAAAATGGAAAGAACCCCAAAGTAATGAGGGTTTGACGTACCAACTCATATAAAGCACGTGAAAAGGGACATATATATCATGAGACAAAAATGTATTTTTTGTCCCCAGCAGTAATGACACCAAAGTACAAGTATCTATTGAATATGGGATGAAGCTAACATGTAATTGTAGCTCTCACCAAAGAGTTGGGAATGAATCTTCTTACCGGTATTGGTACAAGCAATGCAATGCGGGTACCATATTAGTAACCAATTTCCATATAAGATAATACTTTAGACATCAACTTTAACGACAAAAAGAACTTTTCCTGGCCAATTGATTATTTGATTGAACTAGATCCAATGTCTGCGCTTATGGAATGAAAAGTACATCATTCTCACAAGACATAATTTTTCTAATGCACTTGTGATATATTTGGATGAAAAATATGTCATCCCCCCTGAAATGCAACATATATTCACTCTAAAGTACTTGAGTTGAATCTCACTTTTGTTACGCAATAAGGCCACACCACTTATTAAATCTCTCAAGACTCAATGTCTAACTGATAGTGGTTTTTCTCCCACTAATTTAATGAATATACACTAGTTTTTGATCTAATTCTTTATAACGTGACTACGATGATTGGATCATCGAGCGAAGCAATGCTCAAATTTTGTTTCCAAGATGGAACAAAGTCTAAAAGTCACAAAAGCTCTACATGTACCGAGAGTTAATCACCTTGTTAAATTCCAAAGATACCCATGCAAATGGATATCATATGGAAACTCACAATGATAAGAATGTAATTGATTGTATCTTTTATAGTCTCTAATATATTTGGAAGGAAATATACTTAGAGAAACTAATGAGTCAATCTAGTGAAATGTAAATCGCAATAGTATTTGGATTATTGAATCCATATTGAATCCAATGATGAAATGTTGGGAATTGACTCATATAGGCTTTGACATAACCATAAAGACACTTTGGTTGTGAAATGATGTTTCGTTTTGAAAGGAATCATACGTACATCATTGTTTTTGAGTGGACGAGACAATGGGAAAAAGATTGAGAGAATGCGAAGTGAAGATATATCTCTCAATAAGTGTTCTCTAAAGTACTAGATGCACAACCTCCCTTCCCATTATGTTTTTATGTAAGAAAGCAAATCACTCATTTTTACAAATTCTTCAGTAAAACAGGATTGAGACCATCCTAAGATGAAAATGATAAACAATCCATATTACAAAGAAAACGAGGTGATATTTAGAAAAATATCCATGCAGATTGCGGACCATTAAAGTGACTTATGGCTCTCGTGGATTTTTTGACATTTTGGACTAGTTATAGTTCCCAGGTAATGTTGCGTTTGGAAAACTCCTAGCACATATTATAATGTAAGGACTCACCACCCCTTGTAAATGCTAGAGAATATACATCAAAAGGACTTGATGGTTATTGCATGTTTAATAGGATCAATGTAGAGCATCCTATACCCTATGGTCTCGCAAAGGCTATCATCAAAGTTTACATATGGTGCCTAAGGCATGGTTATGCGTACAAACCTACCTTTAACTGCTTGGATAATATGCAATACTACACGCAACTTCACTTATTCGTTTTAGACCCACAATTGGTCAACCATTCTTTGCGTACCAGTTGGTAACTGGATATAAGCCTGGCATTTTATGTTCTTACGCATTTTTGGTCGCACTATATATGTGCCCTTACGACTCCACATCGTACTATGATGGGTCTTCAAAATGATTAAGTGATTATGTTGGACAAGAATTTCCAACAATTATCCGCATATTAAAATCTTTGGCAGGAGATCTCTTACCGCTAGATTTGCGGGTTATCACTTTAATGAGACAGTCTTCCCGTCGTTGGGGGAGATAAGAAAAAGTATTTTCTAAAGGAACGACATGAATTATCATGGTGTGTTCCCACTGTGTCTCATATTTATTCTTGTACTCCATAAATGTAAATGTGAATTGATAAAGAATATTCGATTTTCAGAATGTACACTGATGTTGCAAAAGTGATGAGATCACACATACCAGCTGCAAACCTACCTGCAAAGTTACAAATCCTCAATACGGGATATACACCATAGACTTCGGTGTTGCAACTACACTTAGTGGAAGTGTGGTTGAGGTCGTGGCTCCATAAAGGAAGTTGGAGAGACCACTTGGTTCGATCAATGCTCACCTAGAAAGGAAGTAGGTGAGTAAGGCACAACTTATTTATATCATCAGAAATCATTTCATAATATTGTATCTGAATATGTCCATGAATCAAACTGGAGGACGCTCCGAAGTTTAATGATTCTAGATAACAATGACATCCCAAGTGGATTATGAGAATGCGCACGAGTCAATGGAAAGATCATGCGAGCATATTGATGATTAATTTTATATATACTTGCTTAAGGAAATATAGCAAGATGAGATCGAACCAAGCTCCTTGTTGCTTAATGTCAATGAAGAGCATATTTGGCCTATACAATCCAGGTAGAACTTGGTTCTTTGACAAATATATAGGTATTTGGTGTGATAGTGCTAACCAACCAAGTGTAAAACCTATTGGACATACATGATTAATTTGTCACAAAGCATAATGAGAAGAAAAGAGTCTTAAAGTATAAAGACTCGCCTTGTGGCGCGAGGTTTCTCACAAATCCCTGGAATTGTTCTCTTGTAGTGAATGTTATAGTGTTATGCTACTTAGTTAGCTTGGTAATTTCAAAAGGACTTGAAATGCAGCATATGTATGTGGTTGTTACTAATCTCTGAAAGAATCAAGAGATAGCAGATATTTACAAAAGTACTTGATAAGCCTTTTGTTGACCAAATCAAGTGACTCTAAACCACAAAGTGCGTTTACAGTTAGATAGAACGCTCACTTATAGATTGAAGAAATCAGGCGGATGTTGTATACTTGTCTAAGTGACTATTTGATTTGGAGGGGATAGACAAGCAAGGTATTTTTACTTGCGTATTCACAAGAAAGTTCCTGATTTGGAATTGTAGCTATCTATATCGATGGTACAGACATGATGGGTACTCTTGATGTAATAAGAGACCTTAAAAGTTATTTGAAATCCAAATTTGAGATGAAAAATCTGGGGAAAGCTCGACCGAATACTGAGCTTGTGGTATATTAGTCCACCAGTTTGCATATGTCTAAAGTTGTCAGGAAATTTAACAAAGACATGCATCCTGATAGCACTCCCATGATTAGTCGAGGTTCAAATGTAAGTAAGTAACCATTTCGTCCAAAGGTATATGACGAAGATGTGTTGGGAGATGAAATTCCCATATCTGAGTATAATAGACGCATTGTTGTACTTAGTATAATAATGTACTCAATAGAGTTTTACATCCTCGGGGAACTTGTTAGCTAGATATAGCTCAGCGCCAATGCAACGTCATTGGAACGATACAGTGAATGTAATCATGTACTTAAAATTAACCATTGACATGAGTTTGTTTTATCCCTGCAAAGACATAAAAGGAATGCTAAAGAAACTGCAATCCAAAGGTTGTTGATTATGAAGGAACAATAATCTCTTCTCCAACGAAAGTAATCAGGGGGAGATACAGTAGACTATTTTCTAGGTTATTACCGATATTTAGTTTCGAAAAGTACATGACTAAAGGAACAGTCTAGAACAACTCTGAAAGTAATCAGGGGGATATACCGACATCAGGGAGAGGATCCAAGGATATGATGTCGACATATTTTACTTCGAAATTGAAGTTGTGTTGTACTCTTTTTCCCTTCTATCGAGAATAGTTTTTCCCAAAGGCTTTTGTTACTCGACAAGGTTTTTAGCGAGACAATACTAAAAGCATCAAGTATGTTGAACGTTGAAGACATGAAGATCGCGTTGATATTACTGAAAATATCTGAATCAAAGAAATGAAACACGATAGTTTGTTAAGCAACATAACTTCCAGAATCAACAACAAGGTCTTATAAACATTCAAGTCACCAAAGTAAAGTGTGATAAATTTCTTCTGACTGCATTAGACTAATGAAAATTGTCTGACATCAGGGGGAGCATCTAATGGTGTGTTGAAATATTTTCCTCCACCGAGGTTACTTTTTCCCACAGGGTTTCGTTACTCGGCTAGTGATAGGCGCCAAATATTGCATTATTTATCATCGTTTTATTGACACTTATCCCATTTTGCATACCATAATTCCCCCTTTTGTAATGAATTTTGTATTTTACTCTCCTCAAGGATAATTACTTAATATTGTTTAATTTTGTATTTTTAGGTACCAAATAAAGACTAGATCAGTTGCGGAGCCAAAAGAGCAAAGACACGGGAGAAAGCCGGTGGAATCTCTAGCGGAAAAGAAGTGAAGAATGTGTTATGGAAGACTCAAGGATAAAAATGGGCTTAAAAAGGAAGAAATTGTTCTTAAAGAAGAAGTGGGCTCAAGATTACCTAAGCCCAAATCCAATTCCTAATCCCAAATCCAATTCCTAAACCCAAATCCATATCCTAAACCCAAAATTCAATACCCAAACCCGTTTTCCTTCTTAACCGTAAGATTGGATCCATTCCATCATCCAACGGTCGCTGCGTCATCATGCATTAGATTTCGATGCACCTGACCAACACTACAGCACCTAACTCCATCTTGAGCCGTTAGTTTCGTTGTATTTTTGCATCCAACGGTCGCTCATAATCTGTCTCCATCTCGCCGTTTGATCCGTTTCAGAAGTTATCATCCCACGTATTCCCTTCACAAAACATCAAATTTGATGATCCCGTTTAACACCTAAGCAACCTAACCCTATTACCCGCACCAAACACACCCTAGCCAAAACCCATCGAGCCATCTCCTTCTTCCCCTCTTCTGCAACAGCGACGCTGTCTCCATCAGCACCATCTTCTCCCCCAAATCACTCAATCACCACCATCTTCTCCCCCCAAATCACTCAACCACCACCACTCGAGCCATCATCACTTCTAACAACCAAGACCTACTTTTCTAGCCACTTATTACATCACCTCCTAATCGTTTCATCTCACAGGAACCCTAGGTTAGGAGTTGATGAAATAGGTGAGGTTAGAGGATAAATCGAAGGCATGGGTAGCATCAGAAGACGACAAGGAAGCATGGGTGAGAGCTATCAATCGTTTTCAGAGATTAGGTAAGGATTTTTTGTAAAACCCTAATTTCACTGATTTGGGGATTTTGGATTTTTTTTGGCTGTAACTATAAAAGGGTGTTAGGGGTTGTAAAATTGGGATCTCTGGACTAGCCAGTAGAGAATGGAAACAAATTTATTTTGATGCAATTCCAATTTCAGTTCTTCTTATGCAGTTAACAGTGAATGTGTGCATGTTGTTTTCAATTATCTCGAATGTTGAATGTTGCTTGAATTATCATACTCAATGAATGTTGTTGCTAGTTACATGTTTAGCAAGAGCTAAACTGCATTAGGCTGAGGCTCAGATGAAGCCTAGTGCATTGTCAAATGGTGAATTGCTAGGATAGTTATCTTGATGTCTGTTTTGATTGAGCAATGGGAAGAGACTAATGCTCATAGTGCCTGTGATTGATTGTTCTGTCAAAAGACAGTCAATGCTAGGGTCAAACTAGTGAGCAAATTAGTTTTCCTCCCATTCTAGATGTATGCATAGGATATTCAACTCAACCTAGGATCACATTGTTTGGCTAGGACACAAAGGTGGACTCTAAGCCTTAGCTTAGACCACAATACCTTATTTCAGTCACTTACAATTTCAGTCTTATTTTGCTCCCTGCTCAGCTAAATTTCTTAGCTATCTTGCTGTTTATTTCTTGTATTTTGAAGCCTGTTGCATTGAAATCAGTGCACAAACTCACCCCTGCCCTTGGCTCACAGCCTTGGTTCCATGCTGTTTTGTCATCTTTGCTTTGTTAACTGTTTTGGTTCTTTGCAATTGCCATATTACTTTGCCTTGCTCACTGCCATAGTGCCTTGTCTCCATTGCTAGCTTAGGAAAATTTCTCGTATGCTCCCACTCCCTGTGGACTGATCCCTTGCTTACTCTCTATACTAAAACTTGGCCTTGTATACTTGCAAGTCTTTTGTGTGTCGTTCCCAAGCACACCAAGTTTTTGGCGCCGCTGCCGGGGAGTGGTGATTGCTGCTGCTGATTTCCTTTGCTGTCCTGACCTGCAATCATTGCACTGAGTTGTCTGAGCTTCTTCACTATCATTGCAGGTGCCACTGAGTTGCCGCAGAGCTGTGTTGCTGGCCACTTGAGCTGCTGCTGCTGCTGTTGCTGGAGCTGGTGAACCAAGCCTGCTGCTGCCAAGCCAAAGCAACTGGGCTGCCAACTGAAGCTGCGTTTCACTGCTGGGCTTCACTGGTGGTGATCTGCTGGGCTTCGCCAAACTTTGCAACTGGGATTAGCCACCTGCTGCTGCTGGGCTCTGCCTTTTTCTGTTGTTGGGCTCGTGATCTTCTGCTCCTGGGCTTCGCAGCTGATCCTCCTGGGCTCGTGTTGCTGAACCAACTCCAACTGTTGCTGGGCTTGGGCGTGAGCTACTTAGGACGATCCTAAAGCCCAACTGGGCTGTGCAACTAAAAGGGGACCAAAAGCCTAATTTTTGGGCTTCCCTCCAAAAATCAAGTAAGCCTAACCCATGAGTTAACCCACTTGGGCCTCATTTAAATTCAAATTCGGGCTTGTAATAATTAATTTAATTATTTATTTGGGATTTTAATAATTTTTATTTTCCTTTATTTTCTTTCCTTTTTTTTCTATTTGGGATTGTAATTATTTCTTTTGTCTTTATTTTTCTTTTCTTTTTCTTTTTCTTTTTCTTTTTCTTTTATGGGCTTGTCTTAATTATTATTATTGTTTTTATTTTCTTTTATGGGTTGTGCTAATTTATGCTAGGTTTAGTTCAAATTTTTTTTTCCAAAGCCCAATTTTAAACCAAAAACAAAATCCCTTATTAAAACCAAAACCCACTCAAAACCAAATAATCAAATATTGTTTCCGATTGCTCTGACTAAAATGTTAGTTAAGGTACCTGCTAGGACATGATTGTGACCTACAGAGACCAAACAAACAGACTTGTTAGAATTAACCCAGACGAACCTATCGAAATTCTAAGTTCTGAGGGAGACAGTCCAGATCAACCAGAAACAATGGGAGAACCCCGTACACTCAAGGATTATATGTACCCAACGAGAACCAGTCAACCTTCTTGTATTGTGCTACCCGAGGTTAATGGCCATTATGAGCTGAAATCGAGCACAATACAAATGCTTCCTATTTTTAAAGGTGTTGAGAATGAAAACCCTTATCACCATGTGAGAGAATTCGAGGAGATTTGTGGAACTCTGCGTTTCACTCAAATGCCCGATGAAATCCTAAAGTTAAGGCTCTTTCCTTTATCCCTGAAAGATAAGGCAAAGGCCTGGCTGTATGCTTTACAGCCTCAATCCATCATGACATGGGATGACCTCATAAAGGAGTTTTTCAAAAAGTTTTTCCCAAATCACAAGATTGCGACAATTCGTCAAAGTCTAAATAGCTTTGTGCAATTAGAGGGTGAGACCTTAGCTAGATACCTGGAGAGATTCAACGAATTATTGCTCCAATGTCCCCATCATGGTTTTGAAAAATGGAGACTTGTGCAAATTTTGTATGAAGGTCTAGATGTGTCCACCCGAACAACGGTTGAGTCGATGTGTAATGGTCTATTCGTAGAAAAACTGCTGATGCGTCTTGGGACTTCTTGATTGAAGTAGCTGAAAAGACGCAACAGTGGGAATCCATCCGTGAACCCAAAAGACTACATCCGAAGCAAAGGCTTTTAGGATTGAAGCAGATTTCGAGGGAAGAGCAAACATGGCATCAATAGTTAGGAGATTAGAAGAGTTAGAACTACATAAAAATTCAAAACCTTCCACCACTACTCTCCGAGAACATGTCGCTTCGTCTGTTGTGCCGCTTGTAACGATCCCAACCATCAATTCCAAAATTGTCCCGATTTGCTTGCAGTCCAGGAATCTAGGCTTGAACAGGCACATGCCATGTTTCAAAAACAGAGCATAACCCTATTCACAGACCTACAATCCAGGATGGAGAAACCACCCTAACTTTTCATGGTCAAAAGGACCCACTCAGGGAGGACCATCTCAACCCAATCAGAGCTATCAAAACAATCAGGGATATCAGAACAATCAAGGTTATCAACACCCGAGAAACCCTCAACAACAATCAAACTCTCAACAACAATCATATCCTCAACACAATACCGACAAGAGATTATCCCCCTAGAGGAATGTTCCAGAGTTGTGCAAAGTCAGAAAAATCTGATCAAAAGATGGTCAAATCTGTGATTCCATAGTGAGAGAGAAAAGGGTAAACTTCCGAGCCAACCCCAACAAAATCCAAAGAGGATTTCAAACAGGCTCACATCCTGCAGGAAACCTCTCCCGATCAAGTCCATGCCATTACCACCCTCCGAAGTGGTAAAGTCATCGAGAACAACGTGGGCGAACCTAATGAATCTGATACAAATTCCACGCTGTCTCCACAACCCCAGAAAACCAAAGAATCTGAGCAAGTTGGAAAGCCTGACAATTCTACTGCTGTGAATGTCCCTTTGCCAACTCATTCTCCTGTTGCCCCATTTCCTCAAAGATTGATCTATCAACAGAAAAGTACCCATTACAATGAGATGTTAGATCTGTTCAAGAGAGTCAACATCAACATTCCTTTTCTTGAAGCAATCAAGCAAATCCCTGCTTATGCCAAATTCCTCAAAGACTTGTGTACTCAAAAGCGCAAGCTCAATGTGCACAAACGTGCTTTCTTAGCTGAGCAGGTGAGTTCCATCATTCTGAACAAAACTCCACCCAAGTTTAGGGATCCAGGATGTCCAACAATTTCTTGCACTATAGGAGAACACACGGTCAATAAAGCGTTATTAGACCTAGGTGCAAGTGTTAACCTACTGCCATATTCTGTTTATGAGCAGTTAGGTCTTGGGGAGTTGAACCAACATCTATCACTCTACAACTGGCAGACCGATCTGTCAAGATTCCTCGTGGAGTGGTCGAAGACGTTTTGATCAAGGTTGACAAATTCTATTTTCCCGTAGACTTCATTGTCTTAGACACTCAACCTGTACAAAACCCAGACTGTCACATTCCTGTCATCTTAGGACGTCCTTTCTTGGCTACGTCCAACGCGATCATTAATTGTCGTAATGGAGTGTTGAAACTGTCTTTTGGCAACATGACGGTAGAATTGAATGTGTTCGATATTAGTCAACAACCTGTGAATCTTGATGATGATGATGTGCATGAAGTTAATATGATTGAAGGATTAATACAAGATTCGTTGACTAACATTCTATCCGTCGACCCCTTTCAAGCATGTATGGAGAACTTTAACTCAGATTCCTATGATGATGCATACTGTAGTGACGTCCTATCTCTGCTCGAATCTGTACCTCAAATGGACGTCACTGAAAGGAAATATGAAGTGGAACCACCCTTACTCTCTGATTCCAAGCTTTCCATCCATTGTTGAGCCACCCAAGCTTGAATTGAAAACATTGCCTAGTACGTTGAAGTACGCATTCCTAGGTTCTTCTGATACTTTACCTGTCATTATTTCATCATGTTTAGACACGGAACAGGAAAGTAAGCTTTTAGAAGTACTTAAGGAACACAAAGAGGCCTTAGGATGGACCATCTCAGATCTCAAAGGAATTAGTCCCACCATTTGCATGCACCACATTAACCTTGAAGAGAATGCCAAACCATCGAGGGAAATGCAAAGGAGACTTAATCCTAACATGAGAGATGTAGTCAAAGGAGAGATCCTGAAACTACTTGATGCGGGTATCATATACCCAATACCGATAGCAAATGGGTTAGTCCCATTCAAGTTGTGCCTAAGAAGTCAGGCATTACTGTAGTTCAGAACGACAAGAATGAATTAGTCCCTACTCGTACAACCACAGGATGGCGAGTATGCATCGACTACAGGAAGTTGAACACAGTAACAAGGAAGGATCACTTCCCGCTCCCTTTCATTGACCAAATGCTAGAACGTGTGTCTGGACACAGTCACTACTGTTTTCTAGATGGCTTTTCCGGTTATAACCAAATTCACATTGCTCCGGAAGATCAGGAAAAAACTACATTCACGTGTCCATTTGGGACGTTTGCTTATAGACGTATGCCCTTCGGGTTGTGTAATGCACCTGCTACTTTTCAGCGTTGCATGATGAGCATTTTTTCTGACATGATAGATAGTTTTCTCGAGATCTTTATGGATGATTTCTCTGTTTTTGGTTCCTCGTTTGACGAATGTTTGAAGCATCTTGCCCTCGTGATATCCAGATGTAAAGAAAAGAACCTTGTTCTAAATTGGGAAAAATGCCATTTTATGGTGAATTCAGGAATAGTTCTAGGACACATCATCTCAGAAAAAGGAATTGAAGTGGATAAAGCTAAAGTTGACCTCATTCAACATCTACCACAACCTCGCTCTGTGAAGGAGATCAGATCATTTCTAGGTCATGCTGGTTTTTACCGGCGATTCATCAAAGATTTCAGCAAAATCTCCAGACCTCTGTGCAGTCTTCTCTCCAAAGATGTTGCCTTCAATTTCGATGCTGCTTGTGAAGGCATGGGAGGAATTAAAAACCCTTCTCACCACCGCTCCTATAGTCCGACCACCCGATTGGAAGCTTCCGTTCGAACTTATGTGTGATGCCTCTGATTATGCTGTTGGTGCTGTTTTAGGACAGCGAGTTGATAGACTACCATATGTGATATACTATGCTAGCAAAACCCTTAATGATGCCCAACTCAATTATTCAACTACCGAGAAGGAATTGCTTGCCGTCGTTTTCGCATTAGACAAGTTTAGATCTTATCTGATAGGGTCTAAGATCATCATATACACAGACCATGCGGCTTTGAAGTATCTTCTTTCCAAGAAGGATGCTAAAGCTCGCCTTATTCGATGGATACTTATTACAGGAATTCGATCTCGAAATCCGTGATAAGAAAGGTTGTGAGAATGTGGTTGCTGATCATTTGTCTAGATTAACTTTAGAGTCTATTGATGAATTTGAGCTGATTAGAGAATCATTCCCAGATGAACAGCTGATGTCTATCTCAGACCTTCCTTGGTTTGCTGATATTGTTAACTACCTCGCTACAGGTAGGATGCCCTCACGTTGGTCGAGACAAGACCGCTCTAAATTCCTGGCTGAAGTTAAACATTTCCTTTGGGATGACCCATATTTGTTTAAGTACTGCCCAGACCAAATCATTAGGAATGTGTCCCCAACACCGAACAGAAAGATGTGATATCTTTCTGTCATGACCAAGCTGTGGAGGCCATTTCAGTGCCAAGAAAACCGCTGCAAAGATCTTGCAGTGTGGTTCTATTGGCCATCGTTGTTCAAGGATTGCCATGATTATTGTGTTGCTGTGAACGTTGTCAAAGCTAGGAAGCATTTCGAGGAGAAACATGATGCCATTGAATCCTATTTGATTGTGAGATTTTTGATGTTTGGGGGATCGACTTCATGGGTCCATTTCCCATGTCTGACAGCAAGTTGTACATCTAGTCAGTTGATTACTCCAAGTGGGTAGAAGCCATCGCAACCAGAACAAATGACCACAAGGTGGTACTTTCTTTTAAAGGAAAACATATTTTCACGTTTTGGTACCCCTAGAGCTATCATCAGTGACGGTGGTTCACATTTTGCAATAGCACTTGAGTTTTAGTACGCAAGTATGGAATAACTCACAAGGTTGCTACTCCGTACCACCCTCAGACCAGTGGACAAGTGGAAGTGTCTAATAGGGAAATCAAGCACATTCTAGAAAGACGGTTAACCCGTCAGGAAAGATTGGTCATAAGATTGAATGATGCTTTGTGGGCCTATAGAACAGCTTATAAGACACCAATTGGCATGTCCCCCTATCGTCTAGTGTATGGAAAGCCGTGCCATACCTGTGGATTAGAACATCGAGCTATTGGGCAATCAAGCAACTGAACTTTTCTCTGGACGAAGCTGGAATTCAACGGAAACTTCAACTCAACGAGTTGGAAGAATTGAGAAATGAGGCTTATGACAGTGCCAGTTATATAAGCAGAAGATGAAGATATTTCATGACAAGCGTATTCTACGCAAATCCTTCACTCCTGGTCAGAAAGTCTTGCTGTATGACTCCCGTTACATCTTTTTCCAGGAAAACTGCGTTCCAGATGGAAGGGACCGTACCTAGTACGCACAGTTTTTCCTCATGGAGCTGTAGAGCTGGAGGATGTCTCCAACAAGAACGTTTTCAAAGTCAACGGGCAGAGATTAAAGCCATTCCTTGAGCCATTTCCACCCGACATTGAAACAACCAACCTGGAGGACCCAGTCTATGTGGACTAACTGGTCCACCTTTACATAAGTACTGCGTTTTCTTCCCTAAAACCAAAAGCCTTTTTCCCAAAAAACCAAAGTTTCACTCCCAACAAAACCAAATTTTTCCCAAAAAGTCCAATCCCATTAAAAACCAAATTTTCTTGTAGATAATGTGTTAGTTAAATTTCCTTTTGTATATATTTTGTGCTCATCCATTGTGACTCCGAATATTGAGTTTTGCCTTGATAACGGAGTTTTAATCTGCTTTCGCCGAAATCGGGTATTCTCTCTCCTTTTACTCTACTCAGCATGTCCCTTCCATATGTTGTTTTAATTCTTTCCATTTTTAAACATTGAGGACAATGTTTAGTTTAGGTTTGGGGGTATAGAGTAGATACCACGATAATATGCCATAATTGAAAACGAACTCCTTCTTTTTGAAAAAATTGAAAAATTAAAAAAAAATAAAAAAAAAATTAAAAAATAAAAATAAAAAAATAAAAATGGAGCTCATTTACCTTGAAATGTTGACTCTTGTGCAAATATGTAATTATTAGGAGTCTTAGTCTAGATATTTAGGCACCCTGATTCTAGCACAATTCACATAGTGATAAGAAATTTGCACGCGCACGATCTACCAATACATGTATAGCCTCGATCTTCAAGGTGTTTGATAGGAAGTTACGATTGCCAATCACTTTAGAATACTGAACGAAACTTGACTAGCTTGTTCTTTGGTTGGTTGGGATAGAAGGTGGAGGTTACATTAAGAAAGACAACCATCGAATTTAACTGGGTGCATCAAAAAGGGCTACCTCTTGCAAAGTGTCATGTAATCTTTTGTTTCCTTTTGTATATGTATCAAAAGTGTTTCCTTATTCAAAAAAAAAAAAAAAAAAAAAAAAAATAAAATCAGAATAAAGAAAATCCATCTCTCTGTTCCAAAAATAAAAGAGAGTAGTCAATGTAAATAAGAGTCATGTAAAGAGTCATTTTGTTGTTTTTGTAATAAGCAAGGAGGGTGTATGCCATTGATGTACAACGCGAGTAATTGTGAAATACCTCCAACTCATTCACAATTCTCGTAAAGTCCGGACAGCTAGCTAGATTTCGACCTCAGTTCTTAGCCTGAGAAACTATCTCTTGGTGATTAGTAGTCATAACATCCGATCTTTCTTTACACATGTGTAGATACACTTTACACTCTTATCACATGTCTTTATTTGTTATCAGTGCTAGGATTGTGCCTTATATAGCTAGATTGACATCTCCATTTTGCTATGAGCTTAAACTGACTTGCACATGTCACATTTGATGGAATCTGAGCTTATATTTTGTCCTAGAAATTTGTAGGTACGTTCTAAGCAAACCTTCACGAGACTTCACTCGTCCACTAGGGACACTTAGTGGTTTAAAAGGCTTAGTGCATACGCTAAATGCATTCGAGAGACCAGTGATAGTGGTATAGGTAGGATTTCTGTTTTACTCGAGGACAAGTAAAATTCAGGTTTAGGGGTATTTGATAGGCGCCAAATATTGCATTATTTATCATCGTTTTTTTTGGCACTTATCCCATTTTGCATACCATAATTCCCCCTTTTGTAATGAATTTTGTATTTTACTCTCCTCAAGGATAATTACTTAATATTGTTTAATTTTGTATTTTTAGGTACCAAATAAAGACTAGATGAGTTGCGGAGCCAAAAGAGCAAAGACACGGGAGAAAGCCGGTGGAATCTCTAGCGGAAAAGAAGTGAAGAATGTGTTATGGAACTATGGAAGACTCAAGGATAAAAATGGGCTTAAAAAGGAAGAAATTGTTCTTAAAGAAGAAGTGGGCTCAAGATTACCTAAGCCCAAATCCAATTCCTAATCCCAAATCCAATTCCTAAACCCAAATCCATATCCTAAACCCAAAATTCAATACCCAAACCCGTTTTCCTTCTTAACCGTAAGATTGGATCCATTCCATCATCCAACGGTCGCTGCGTCATCATACATCAGATTTCGATGCACCTGACCAATACTACAGCACCTAACTCCATCTTGAGCCGTTAGTTTCGTTGTATTTTTGCATCCAACGGTCGCTCCTAATCTGTCTCCATCTCGCCGTTAGATCCGTTTCAGAAGTTATCATCCCACGGATTCCCTTCACAAAACATCAAATTTGATGATCCCGTTAACACCTAAGCAACCTAACCCTATTACCCGCACCAAACACACCCTAGCCAAAACCCATCGAGCCATCTCCTTCTTCCCCTCTTCTGCAACAGCGACGCTGTCTCCATCACCACCATCTTCTCCCCCAAATCACTCAATCACCACCATCTTCTCCCCCCAAATCACTCAACCACCACCACTCGAGCCATCATCACTTCTAACAACCAAGACCTACTTTTCTAGCCACTTATTACATCACCTCCTAATCGTTTCATCTCACAGGAACCCTAGGTTAGGAGTTGATGGAATAGGTGAGGTTAGAGGATAAATCGAAGGCATGGGTAGCATCAGCAGACGACAAGGAAGCATGGGTTAGAGCTATCAATCGTTTTCAGAGATTAGGTAAGGATTTTTTGTAAAACCCTAATTTCACTGATTTGGGGATTTTGGATTTTTTTTGGCTGTAACTATAAAAGGGTGTTAGGGGTTGTAAAATTGGGATCTCTGGACTAGCCAGTAGAGAATGGAAACAAATTTATTTTGATGCAATTCCAATTTCAGTTCTTCTTATGCAGTTAACAGTGAATGTGTGCATGTTGTTTTCAATTATCTCGAATGTTGAATGTTGCTTGAATTATCATACTCAATGAATGTTATTTCTAGTTACATGTTTAGCATGAGCTAAACTGCATTAGGCTGAGGCTGAGATGAATCCTAGTGCATTGTCAAATGGTGAATTGCTAGGATAGTTATCTTGATGTCTGTTTTGATTGAGCAATGGGAAGAGACTAATGCTCATAGTGCCTGTGATTGATTGTTCTGTCAAAAGACAGTCAATGCTAGGGGCAAACTAGTGAGAAAATTAGTTTTCCTCCCATTCTAGATGTATGCATAGGATATTCAACTCAACCTAGGATCACATTGTTTGGCTAGGACACAAAGGTGGACTCTAAGCCTTAGCTTAGACCACAATACCTTATTTCAGTCACTTACAATTTCAGTCTTATTTTGCTCCCTGCTCAGCTATCTTGCTGTTTATTTCTTGTATTTTGAAGCCTGTTGTGCATTGAAATCAGTGCACAAACTCACCCCTGCCCTTGGCTCACAGCCTTGGTTCCATGCTGTTTTGTCATCTTTGCTTTGTTAACTGTTTTGGTTCTTTGCAATTGCCATATTACTTTGCCTTGCTCACTGCCATAGTGCCTTGTCTCCATTGCTAGCTTAGGAAAATTTCTCGTATGCTCCCACTCCCTGTGGACTGATCCCTTGCTTACTCTCTATACTAAAACTTGGCCTTGTATACTTGCAAGTTTTTTGTGTGTCTTTTCTAACCACACCAGCTAGGTTTTTAATGAGACAACAACAAACACCGAGAATGTAATTCCGTATCTAAGACTATTGTCATTCCTACAAGGATTTTCTTCCTCAGGAGTTGTGAAGCGACTAGTCAACTTCAACGGAGCAAAGTGATCATCTGCAATGGATCACCCTTACTTGCATCTGTCACGTTGTACTCTTTTTTCTTCGTCAAGGTTTTATCCCACTGGGTTTTCCTTGTCAAGGTTTTAATTAATGAGGTAACGTATACACATCCAACTATGTTCTAAGTTCACTTAATGTTGTACTCTTTTTCTTTAGTTAAGGTTTTGTCCCACTGGTTTTTCTTTGACAAAGTTTTAACGAAGAAATTAACTTAGACTCGTCGATCTTTGAAGATCGTATTGCATGTGATGAACTACATGTAAAGTGCGAGACAACATGTGAAGTACTACGTGTGAAGAGTTGTACCAAGGTTTTATCCCACTGGATTTTTTCCTGTCAAAATTTTACTAAGGAAATTGATTTCGGCACAATTCATCAAGGAGAGATTGACATTTGAAGAACTATGTGTGAAGCACTATGTATAAAGTTTTATTATTGAACCGCACAAGGGGGAGTGTTACAGGGCCTACGGCCCATGGGTGTGCGGTCCAACTAGATTCCTAGGGTTGTATATAAAGGAAACTATGTAATGCATTTACCCTAATCTCTCTAATAAGATATTCTCCTTCTTGTATCCACATATTCTATCTTCACCTCTAATTCTCCTCAAACATCTAGCTCTTTATAGATATTAAACCACAAACTACCTCGTTTTGATCCCTTGGGTTGGAGAGTTTCCCATCCGGTGGATGTTTCACCAAATTTTTCAACCATCATCTTCCTCTATAAAGCATTTTTCTCTAACCCAAAACGCCACCACCATTTCTTTAGCAAAGCCGAATTCACTTGCTTTGTTCTTCGAATCCCAAGACCACCCATTTATTTTGTTTTAGAAACCATTGACTAACGAATATTATGTACTCTTTTCTTATCAGGGTCATCATCCCATAAAAAATTTCTTACTACCCTATCAATTTTCTGTGTGATGGAGCATGGGCCAAGAAAAATTGAAAGATAATAAATTGGAAGACTAGCCAAAACACTTTTGATGAGAGATAGCTTACCTCCTCTTGAGAAAGTTTTCCCATTCCATGTAGCAACTCTTTTCCCACAAGTTTCAAGAATTTTTTCCAATCTTTGTGAGCCACCCACCTTGTCTCCCAAGGGAAGACCGAGATACAAACTAGGGAAATTATCATTCTTGCAACCTAACATGTTAGCAAAATTTTCAATTCCCTCGTCGACCACGACTCCAAATAAACTACTCTTCGAAAAATGTATCTTCAAACCCGAAGTTAACTCGAAACAAAGAAGTTGGTATCGAAGAGCGTCAACTTGTTCTCTCTTCGCATCAATAAAAATAATAGTATCATCGTCAAATTGCAAGTGATTTATTTTTGTTCCCCCTCCTTCACCGAGAAACCCGAAATTTGACCAAGTTCTTGCGCTTTGCTCAACATACAACTTAAGACTTCACCAACGATAGTAAAAAGAAAAGGAGATAGTGGGTCACCTTGACGAAGTCCTTTTTCACTACCAAAGTATCCATAAGATGATCCATTAACAAAAACCGAGAACTTTGAAAACGTTAAGCAAATCCTAATCCATGCTCTCCAAACATCACCAAAACCCATTTTTTATAAGACTTTATTGAGGAAATTCCAATTCACATTATCAAATGCCTTTTCAAATCAATCTTGCACACCAATCCCGGTAATTTTTGACGAAGTCTAGAGTCCACACACTGAAAGAGATTTTCTCTTTCACATTCCTATGATAAGAGTCAGTGTTGCCTGTCACGTAAGAGGTTGAGATTTTCTCTTAATGATTCCTATAGCTTAGTTTGACTAAGAAAAGTATGGCAGGATACTTTCAAATAGGAAATCACCTATATGAGTGAGAAGTGGGGCCGCTTCTATGATAACTTTAAATACTAGGTTAATATAGAGCACTCATAGAATTCCAAGAACGTTCAAATCCGAAATGAACACAACCGAGAATTCGACGATTATAAGGAAATATAATGTGTGAGATTTATTTTATCGATTTACATCAACGACTGACAGTTCAATGACATCCTGTCCCCTGATTGGCTAGTAAATCCGGTAAATTTTCACTAGGTTTGGTTCAAAGCCAAAAGATACCATTTACCGATGCGTTATATTTTCTGCTTGTGCTCTTAAAAGTTGTAAGTTTTGTTGAGTCAATATTTTCATTCATGTGGGGGATTGTTAAAATTTTTAGTTAAATTATTATGTAAGTGAAAATTAGTTTTCAAGATTTAAATTCCAAGAGATGTGTTTGGGTTATGGCTTTTCACCATAAGACACCTAGTCATGAATAGGTGTTATGGAGAGTCACCATTGGCCATGGTTAGTCACCTATGGGTGAAAACACATCTTGTAGAGTCACCATTGACTCTATATAAACCCATCTCTTGTTTTAGGTTTTTGCATGAGTTTTACAAGTTTTAAAAAAAAATTGAAGTGAAAAGTCAGAGTCATTTAAGAGCACAGTAATTGTCAACATTCACTGGCCTAATAGTATTGTAGTGCTACTTACTATAAGGCGTGGTCTTTGTATCTTGGAAGGCGACATCCGTAGAACCGTGAGCACCATATGCGGGGATGAATTGTCTTTAAGGAAAGAGGATTATCTCGCCTCGATCAACCAATTTTATAAGTCTTTCTAACTCTTTTCTTTGTTATTATTTTGTTTGCATGAAAACGATTTCCGAGAAACCGAAACCGCATGTTATTTCCAACACACTCTCAATTATTTCTTCATCAGCTAACAAATCTGAAATAATATCCTTTTGAGGGATATTTAAAAGAAATTCAACATCCATTTCATTGTGATAATTCAATTTATTGATTAAATTTTGCAATTCTCTAGTTCCTTTAGATAAATTATCTAACTCTTCAATTGGATTCCTTGATACGATGTCATCCGTTGGACAAATCTTACAATGTCGAAAACATTTTGTAATGAAATAAGGTGTATTGGTTCATTTTGTTGATTATTATTTTTTAAAACAATTAAACAATATTTTGGTAAATTAATTAACATATAATTTAATAATTATTTATTTATGCGATTATTTAATATCGCGATAAATTGATAAATTTAGCCGGTCCCGATGCTATTATTTTACAGGGGTTATACTATATTTCTCTAGATATTTCTTTTTAGGGGAATTTTTTCTCTAGCCCATTTTTGGTTTTTTTTTTCTATTCAAAACCCATCATTAAATATCTATATACGAAAAATCCATAATTGTTTGCAATAGGACTTAGATTACAAAATTAACCTTTTATCTTACCAAAATAAATTTCATATATTATTTAAAAAAAAAACAGTGGTGATAATCCCTAAATTAACTCATTTGACTTAAATAACTTGCATTTTTTTTGTTAATTCGTAAATTAACTCCATTGACTTCCCTAGAATAACTCCTCAAATTAATTTGTTTGACCTTCCTAAAGTAACTCACTACTATATGACTAACCACCACCTAGACGTGCATACTTAGGAAATTCCAATTTTCATCTATTAGTGAAAATTTTAACGTTCACCCGAAAATTTCAATTTTCACTCATAAGGTGAAACTATACTTTTACATGTTGGAACAATATGCATTTTGCGAGAATCACAGTTATCAATGGATTAGTGAAAATCATAATCGTAATTTTCACGCATTGTCATTTGAGTTTTGTGAAAAATCGTAATTATCACCGTTACTGAAAACTCTAATTTTCACAAGTTTGAGATAATTGCAATTTTCATTCCTTAGACTCAACTGTATTTTGTAAAATTACAAATTATAATTATCACATGCTCACTAAATATTAACATTTCAAATTTAGTGATAATTGCAATTTCCGTTTATGGTGGTATTTTATGAAAACAATAACAATAGAAGAGAAATGACGTTGAGAGCTGTCAAACTAATTCCTAAGATTAGTGGTGTTACCAACTACATCTCACCTTCAAAAAAAAAGGTAAGTGAATTAAAGTTTCTCTTGATCACGAAATGGTGCATGTGATTGAGTACTCACTGATCGGTGAACTTCTTCATATTTTCGTGTGGTTCTTCACTAAAAAATAGACTACATACCACCCAAGGTAGAATAAGGAACTTTAGCCTTCTCTGATGATCATGAAGAAAAAGCTATCTACAACCATCATCGATATACAATAGTGAGAGACAAAATTCTAACACAAAACACAAGTGAAAATTGAAACGGACGAACAAACAAAGACCGGACTGTAAAGAGAAGAAAAAGAGTAAAAGATGAAAGAGAGGGATTAAGAGATAACGGAATATAAATAGTTATTAACTACCCATTTTGGCGGATATATCTTTGAGAGATAACGGTAGTATCTTTGACCAAAGATAATTCCCACAAAAAACGCCTAATTTACCGATTATCAATCTTTAGTTTGCACCCACTAAAAACGCCCATAACTGCTTGGTTAACTGATTATAAGATTATAAGTAAAATTAGTAGTATTATTAACTTTTTTAATACGGTCCGCGAGTTATAACCCAAAGGAGTCACTATCAATCCACAGAAAACCCGCCAAAACAAAAGTAACACAAAAACTCCAAAAAACAACGAAAAATGGGTTATTTGTCCAAATATATTTAAAACATGGTTTAAATGGACGAGTAAAAAATTGTATGGGTGAAATGTACACAAAAAAAATAGCAAGGATGAAACTGAATTCATCCTGACTTAAACTTAAAAAATAGCAAGGATGAAACTGGATGCATCCTGATGTAAATTTAAAATAAGAAAAAGTATTTGAAAATGGGTAGGATGAAACTGTTTACATCCTGACTATTTTTAAATTTTTGTCCATTTAAACAGAATCAAAATCTAAATGTCCTTTTCACCCAGAAATTGTTGATTTTGGTTTTTCTAACCAATTTTGTGAAAAACAAAATTTTGATGAAACCTCATAAAATTTGACGAAAACAATTTTTGGTTTCATTATAAAATTTGATGAAACCAATTTTGAAATTTGGGGTTTTTGTATCAATATTTTAAAATTTTGGGGTTTTTGTATAATTTAGTTTTAGATAGAGTTTTAATGAATCCCAACATTTAAATGGGGTTTTTGTACCACAAGTTTGGTCACCTTGGGTTTTTATGACTAGTTTTGTTTTTAATAATCTTTAATTTGTAAAGGTTAATTTAATCGCACATAAAATATGAAAACCTAAATTCAATCTAAAATTAATAATCTCAATCGTTCATCTTGTGGATTGGGCTACAGAAAAACATTATCTTAACGATGGATTTCTAAAACTCAAAAAATTTCCACTTTCTTTTTACTATCAGGATTCAGAACCAACTCCTTATTTCTTGTTCACATTACAAGACTCAGTTAGACATAGATGCAGCTAAACCAACTGTACACTGACTTAGACATAGATGTAGACACATCATGACACTTGTACACTTTCTTGACTACTTGTTTCCGGGACTTGTTAGAAAATTCTAGACAATTACAAATTACAATTCCAGCCAGACAAACTTAGCAAATTTGGAGGATAACTATTAGTCCAATATCCAATATCCAAAGCTCATTTTCCAGTAGCACGTATCAGGTTGGCAGAGATAAACCGCATAACAATCTTATCTCCAAAATATGGTTAAGTTTCTACACTGGCTCACCTGCCTGGGAAATCTGTCGGTGACATTATTAAGTCCTTGGCACCTTCCGTGCCGCGGGTGGAACAGGGAGTGGTCACACCATTTTAGTAGGGTTTACTAGAGGTGTAAATTGGGTTGTGCCAGCACGAGCACAGCCCAGCACAGCATGCTAAAATTTGAGCCCAGCCCAGCCCAGCACGGCCCAACACGTTAGTTTCGTGGGCTGTGCTGGGTTAGCCTAATCGGCACAGTAGCACAGCACAGCACGCGCACGGATAAGCACGTGGCCCAACCCAGTCCAGCACGTTAAGAAAACACGTCATAGCATGCACAGATACACCATATAACATGGGATAATGCATCACATTTTGTGTATATTTCACAAAAGAGTCACTATTCTAGCTAATTTTTGACATTTTATGTTGACTTATTTTTATAAAACCACATATAATACCTTAATATTTGGAAAATATATTTCAATATCGTTGTTATAATGTCGTTACCTATATTTGACTAGAACATTAATTTACATAACAATGATCCAATTTTATATTTGTTGGGCTATTTCTTTTGATCGAATAAATTTGTTAATTTTACTTGAAATAATTTCAATGATATGTTGTCTACATAAATTCTCGTGATAATGTCCGACTTAATGTATACATTAAGTGATTTCATATTGTTTATAGCACGTGTGCAGCACGGCACAGCACAACACGTTTATTCGTGTGTTGTGCTCGTGGGATGTGTTGTGCCTAGCTTTTGACTAGTCAAGCACAGCACGACACATCACGTTTAAATCGTTGGCACAACACAGCACGTCACATGGCACGTGAAGCACGCGACTTCATGTGTCGGGCTGTGCCGGGCCGACACGTTTTACACCTCTAAGTTTACGCATTCGCGACCGTTAAAGTATCATGCGCACTTTATCCCTTCCCAGAGAAAGCGGGGCTACAGGGACTAGTCCTCCCTTTCACGATCATGCTGTCTTGCATAGCCACAGGAGGGAGTCCCTCCTTTCATATATGCTAGGATGGTTTCACATGTTCACTGTTATAAGGGACAATATTCGATAGCTTTTCGCTAGCTAGGCACAGGGAACCAAACTATTATTTCTCTCGGGTGACCGAGGAAAAAGATGAAGAGGTAGTCGGGCTTGTTACCGCCGCGTGAAACGGGGGCCAACCAGCACCAAATACCAAACACCACTCATACGCCAACACGTATTGTCCATCGAGCACAACCGTCTCAGGAAGAACTAGCAACTCATGTCAGTGGTAACAAGAGGAACATGAGCTCCCGGGGCAAGTCATTCTCAATGGACACGCTAAGCGCGAACAAACACGGGCCAACTCACACTGGGAACAGAAATCCTACCTCTTCCACGTGAATCGCTGCTCTCCACGTCTGACTATCCTTTGGAGGATAACTATTAGTATCAAGTGTTTAATAGTGAATCTAGAAAGCTGTCTAGTTTGTTTTATTTCGAAGCATCAAATTTATTAGACAAATTAATAATTTTTGATGCATGTGCAGGGTTCTTCGTCAATTGATTTTTCTCTTTTTTCGATTGGACGGAAAGATTCATGCACAATATGTTTACAAGAAAAAAATAACAAGCAAATAAAAATATAAAATCTAAACCTATATTGTATTAGGCGCTAGGCGAGTCGAGGCGCCAGGACGTTCTCCTAGCGACTAGGTGCTTTAGGAGCGCTGACAAAAAATCAAAAAACAACAGAATTGCAAAGAATTTGGTGCCATGGGCGTTTTTCTTTTCTAGCGCCCCTTGGACGACTCATGCACCCGGAGCGCCTTTCACAACATCGATAAAAGCTAAAAAAAAATAACCTAACCTAAAAAGGAAATAAAGAGATAAATCATGTCCAGAAAATGAGTCGAGAAAACACATAATCTGGTACTTTGTAGTGCATTAATTTAGCTTCATGGCTAATTATCAGGAGACTTTACCAAGATTTCAATGATGCCACTAGGGCTGCACATGGGCGGGTATGGACGGGTATAAGGTAAAACCAACCTCGCACCCACAGACCGCGGTTTTGTTTTTTCATAACCAACCCCGCACCCACAAACAGCGGGCGGGTTCTGTTATCCGCCCGTTACGGGTTGGACGGGTATGGGTTTAAACGGGTTTAAACCCGCTTTATATTCAAGTATTTAGAATAACTTCTATTCTCCTTGATTAAGTGAGAAAAAAAACCAAAACCCCCAAAATATTCATATCTAGGAAGTTCACAGATGAAGATTAAGTGTTGAATCTGTTGATTTTTCGATTGTTGTCGATTTCTGGTGAAGATTCGAAGTTGTTGTTGTCGATTTCTGGTGAAGATTTCTGGTAATTGTCGTTCGTAGGTGAAGAAGAAGAACTGAGGAGGAAGAAGAGGAGAGGCCGAACAGAGACAAGAGTGTAGAAAGTGAATGAGGGTTATCAGTTATCCTATCTACTAGTATTAGGGTTTCATAATGGACGACTAGGATTAATTTTATCTAATGGTATATAATCTGCGGGTTTTTTGGGCGGGTATTAGCTTAAACCAACCTCGCACCCACAGACAACGGGTTTTTCTTTTTCATAACCAACCCCGCACCCACAACGGGCGGGTATGGATTAAAAACCCACGGATTTAGCGGGTACGGGTGGGTTTGGGTATCGTGGGCGGGTCTTGTGCAGCCCTAGATGCCACCCTCGTATACTAGTAGCACTGCAAAAAAGTAAAAAAAAAAAAATTATGATAGAGAAAAATAACTAATGGTAACAAGTATTTAAACACGTGAATAGGGCTGTCAACAGAACTTATCAAAATGGGAACTGCCGCAGTCGGTTCCTTTACGAAAACATCCGACGGAATCCTAAGAATTATAATTGGTTCTGTTTCGTTAAGAATATCATATATCAGATATTTTTCCGATAAATTGCTATATCTGACAGAAATTTCATAACCTGTTTCTGTTCAAATTCCAGTTGAAACATAATAAATTTTCAAATCAAACACAAAGAAAACACACATAAGACACACATCCGCAAATAAGTAAAAAAAAATATTTAATGGAGGCAAATAACTAATGGAATCAAGTGTTTAAACACGTGAATAAGGCTGTCAATGGCATTTATCGAAACGAGAACTGCCTCAGTTGGTTCCGTTATGATAACTTCTGACGGAATCCTAAAAATTATAGTCGGTTTTGTTCCGTTAAGATTATCAGATATTAGATACTTTTCTGATAGATTCTTCTATGTGACAAAATTTCATAACCTGTTTCAGTTCAGTTTCCGGCTCAAACATAACAAGTTTTCAGTTCAAACACAGAAAAAACACACACAAATGTTTTCAAATTCGTAGATTATAGGTTCCTGCAAAAGAAAACACAAAGAAATGCAAAAAAAAAATAGCATATGTTCGGCCTTAGTCCTTACTACTTATATATTCAAACCTCAAAGCATATTTGCATTTCAAAGAAACATAAATCTATTACTTAGTTGGCAGTGCAAGAAATCATGAAAGGAAAGGAAAGGAAATGAAACTTATAAGAGAAATAACTAACCAGTACTAGCATTGGCGTTGAGATCTAGCAACCAATCTCTAAGCAAAGCAATGCTTGAGCAGCTTCTGGAGATAATGAACTTCTGTGTGTTGTAAGAATCCTATCACCAGCACAGAAAATGGATTGGAATGCTACAGTTGTCACTGGAACAACAAACACATCTCTTACAATCTTTGCAATAGTAGGGCACTTTGGAGTATGATTCTTCCACCAACTCAATATATCAAACATAAATTCCTCTTTGGGTATGATTTTAGTTAACAGTGGTTCTTCTAAGTATTTTTCCAACTCTGTCTTCTGAACCTCAATCTCACTGTTTTCCATTATAGACTCATTATACACATGGTTACTTCTATATCGATAGAGTTCTCAATGAAAACACGGGGGATACCAAATACATCCAACTTTTTCATTCGACAACATCTATAGTCAAAACTTAATACAACAACAAGTAGACCAGCTGAATAATATTTGACAATAAATGTATAGAGTTTAGCATAGTACTTGTAATAATATCAATATCCAAGATCAATCTAGTCGTATCAAAATAACCCAATTGGAATTCTTCCAAGTGATTAAACTTGTTATCTATCTTTCAAGATGCGATTTCTACAAGAAACAAGTCTCATAATCGATTAAAATTAAGTGGACGTATCTACTTAGACTGTATGCGTACAAACTTTTCCAAATCCAATTGTAAAGATAAACAATATAATTGTGAGGGTAAAATACCCGATGGCCACGTGTCAACATCCTAAGGGGTGAATCCACAATAAGATGATGAGATAGGAGCATCAAATCATATTCTAAAACGGTGAGTTTGTCTAAATCGAGACACCTGCTACAACGTTACATGAATGACGCGTGTAAGGAGTAGTCTAATCTGCTCAGACGGTCAAGTCTAAAAAGAAGAACCGCATTTAATGAAGGATAAGGGCAAAGATGTGGGCAGATCTACATCTTAATGGAGGACTCGGACGACCTATACTATAGCCCAGAAGTGATAGAGCACGAGGTTCTCCAAAGAAGGGATACACGATCTGGAGGAGAGCGAGACAACTCGGAGGGAGAACCAAGCAGGCCACCACGAGGGATAGTATAGAACCAGTCTGAAGCAGCGAAGGCGATGTACGATAGATCCACCAGCACGGACGACCAAGCCTCCACGAGTCTAATTTCCCTATAAATACCAGTTCATGTAGAAGGAGATGGACAAATTATGTATTATTAGATGGTCTTTCTACAGAGAATTCCTAAGAGAGATCTAGACGGAGAGAGAGTAAGGAATCTAAGTGAGACTTGTAGCTCTTTCAAGGGTAAGACCTTATAATCAATAAAGAAAATATCTTCTTTCCCGTGGATGAAGGTCTTCATGGCCGAACCACGTTATATTCTTATGTTAATCTTTACTTTTCATGATCTTTACATCTTGTTCATCTTGAATCTTGTATGTTTTAGTAGTTTTTAGTATTAAATCTTACTTGGGTGTAGTCATCAGAAAAGATGCAACTACATTTTGGCTCTAGAAACAGGGAGGTATGAAGATTTATTCTACCTCCCTAGTAACAGCTCTATATTGATTTCATAATCTCCATGAGAGAAGTAGTTTCTCATACTACTGGTTAGATTTCTGTTAAGATGCATGAGTGGAGCTCGGAATCAAATATGGTCTACACGATCTGTGAAGTCTAGAAGAACCTCAAAATCAACAGATCTACAATTTTTTCTCTAGTTTTCCATTAGATTTCTCGTTTAGCAGCAGCTTCCAATATCTTTCTTAAGGTACTCAGGAGAGTTGAAGATCGGAGTGAAAATGGGGTTTTTGATACTTTGGCACTCAAACGATCTCCTCCATGAAAGAGTCGGAAAGAGGAATACTGATAAGTAGACTTCATGGAAGAAAATCTCTTCATGTGAAATTTGAAAGAGCTAGTTGTTCTTCATCCTTAAAGGAACTCAAAATAATCTACAAATTTCTTCTTAGAAACCTAACTCTAAGTCAATAAGAAGGGTTAATAAGTACATAATCATTCATCAAACTCAAAAGTTTGTCCAAGATCCAAGTTAAAAGATGATGAGAAATATTTCCTAAAATGGGAAGATATGCTCAAAGCATCATTATTTAGTCTCTTCCCTATAAAGGGTATGACGTAATGAGGGAGGTATGTTTATCAAAAAAAGGGGAACCGATAAAACACCTTTCCTTCGTCATTAAAGCCTTGTGTAAGTAGGGAATGTTTTGACATTTTCGCATGTCTCCAAAATTTACTGCAAAGTCTTCCTGTACTAAACTGTCCAGTTTGAACTATGACTTAGTAATTGAACGTGACCTGCAAATCTAGGGTCCCACTTTTCTGAAAGAAAATACAAATTAAATATTATTGCATATACTGCTGGGAAGGTAAAGGTGACGCGACGATATGCTCGCACGAGCCAAGGAGGGGACGGTGGGTCCCAGCCAGCCAGGCGAGACCATGCTAAACAGTGAAATCCCAGGAGAGGGACAACCCGATGACTAGTATCGGGAAGGACTAACTGACAATTCTATCTCCGAAGGCGAGGGAAACCCCTTCGAGAGGCATGATGATGTCCATCCAACCAAACCAGGAGGGTCGGACCGTTTTCCATGGCAAACAACAAACAATAAGGCCAGAAAGGGAGACCCTTCCAACCTCGGCGATACCAATGCTACTATCGCAACCATCCTGAAAGCACAAGATGCTCGGGATGAGAGAATGAAAAGACTAGAAGAACGAAACAGGAGGCTAGAATGGAGAAACCGCAGGCTGAAACGTAAAGCAAAGAAGAAGGTGCCACTCGCTACCATTGAGGAGATCCCCGAGGAGGAAAACCCTTTCGATAACTTGCAGGATGATGAACGAATCAATATCTCTGACACCTCAAATGAGGATACAGTGGATCACTTTCCCAAGGGAAGCAGGGGCGTCCTCAACCAGGAGGATAGCCCGTCCTAGGGGTCATCAGACGTTGATCCCATGCACAGGAGAGACAAGAATAAAATCGTCGAAGTCAAAACCAACTGTGAGGCCGAGAATCTCGCATCCGCTAATCCCAAGCGATGGGAGACCTCAAAGTAAACTAGCTCTAAGATTGTATCATATATTGAACAATCGGACAAGGACTCAGGGCAATCAAGGTATCCCAACCATGAACTCTCTTTCTCGCCCGAGAGGGCTCAGGGAAGAAAGAAGAAGGCCGAAACAAGGAGAAACGATGATCAGTTGCAGGCCCGACTCAGTAGGCTCGAGGCCATGTACAAAGAAGCCACTGGAAATTTAGAAAGAAAGAAGCTGACGGAGGTCATGAAAGAAGCGGGACAATACCCCTTGTCTGAAAACCTATTGAGATTTCCATTTCCAAGGAAGTGCTCCCTACCGATGTTCACAACCCCGTTCACCGGAACTGGAGACGCGATCGATCATCTAAGGATGTATCACATGATGCTAACCCAATGGGATCATTACGACGTAGTGTTGTGTAAATTTTTTCCGGCTAGTCTGAGAGACGAAGCCCTGATGTGGTTCAATAACTTTCTTAAAGGCTCGGTTGAGTCATTTGCTCACCTATCAGAGCTGTTTCTAGAAACATATATTCACAATAGCAGAGTCCGACCCGAAGTTGACGCGTTATTCCAAATATCCCGAGGACCAAACGAGTTACTCCGATCCCTGGTAACACGATTGAGAAAATTATGCGCCGAGATTGGGAAAGTCCCCGAAGCTTACGCAATCTTGGGCTTCAAAAATAGTCTTAGGAAGACAGATCCTATATTCGTACGCATGTACGAAACCATGCCAAATAATTTGGGGAAGCTAAGAGAAATCCAAGAGGACTACATAGCCCTGGAAGAACTTCAAGATGGTACTTACGATAAGTCGGTGAAAGGAACTAGTAGAGGGAAAAATGCGGTAGAACCACAGAACCCTCAGGTGCCATCCCAAGGATAAGAGCGGTCCAACAACGGATTAACTCAGTTTGATAAACATTGGACTGGGGGATGGAAAGGGCGAGATCAGGCCCAACAAAAGAAGGGAAAGTTCGTAGCCCAGTCTACACGAAACTGAACACTCCTATATCCGAGATCCTCAAACAGATTGACAGAAAGCATAAAATCACTTACCCATGGAATAAAGGTCAGTAGCCGGAGCGGGCTAAAAACAGAACTGACTTCTGCGAACTCCATAAATTTCATAGCCACACGACAGACTCGTGTAGGGACTTGAAGAAGATGGTGCAAGATATGATCGACGAAGGCAAACTTCAAGAGTACATCGCGCACCTAGTGGTGCCACTAGAAGCCGGGACACCCGTACATCGGGTAGAAATCCCTCGTGAGGCGCAATATCTAGGGTGCAATACAATATCACACTCGACAATCATATCCCCCACACCTGAAGGAAATATTATAGGACGAATTCAAAAACACCACTTCGCGGGTGCTGATGTCTACAGTGTCTCTAGAGAACCTCCGATATAGGAGTGGATGAAATTACTTATCAGTTTCTCAGCCTCGGAGGCACCAGATGAAGGGAGAAACCACAACGACCCCTTGGTGGTCACGATGGCTATCGCACTCCCCGAATGTGAAGACAATAAGGAAACATCAATGACATCGCATTGGGCTATGCCGAAAATCCTGATCGACGGAGGAAGTTCCGTCGAGATCTTGTTTTACGAAACATTCAAGCAGATGGGTTTCAGAGACGATTATCTGATACCCTCCACCTACAACATATTTGGCTTTAACGACTCCACAAATCTCCCTAAAGGTGAGGTGACATTAGAATTACGGGTGGGAACAATCCACACCCTAAAATTTTTTTGTATGGTACATGTATTATCACCTTACATAGCTATTATCGGGCGATCCTGGGTCCACGAGATCAAAGGAATAGCCTCGACCTACCATCAAAGGCTAAGGTTCCCTACGCCTAACGGAGTAGTAGAAATCATTGGAGACTCCGAAAAAGAAAAACACTGCTACGAGATGGACGTTCGGAACGGCGAAAACAAAGTAAATTCTGCAAGAGAGAAAAAGAAGCGAGCCAAGAATGCCAAAAACCAGGCCGAAATCGATGCTTACATAGCCATGATGAATGAGGCAAGGCGATCAAACACTGAGACAGTTCAGGACAATGTCCCTACCTCGGATACGCCCATGGGGCCCATACACAATCTCTCTGATGTTGGGGAACTCAAATCCAATTTCTCTGCCTAGGAGCCGACGAAATAAATAAACATCAGAACACCTGAAAATACGGGCATGCTGAGAATATGAACTCTCCTCGACAAGGAGGAAGAAGAAAAGTTAAAACAATTATTACGGGAATATTCCGATGTCTTCGCGTGGCGCATAGAGGACATGCCCGGAATAGACCCGGAAGTCTGTTGTCACCACCTAAAGATTAACCCAAAGCACATGCCCATGCGACAAAAGATGCGAAAGGTGGCACCAGAATACCACGAAGCTATCCAAAAGGAACTAAAGAAAATGGAGGCATCGGGGGTGATACGAGAAGTACAATATCCAGTATGGATATCTAACATGGTAATTGTACCTAAGAAAAATGGAGGGGTAAGGATCTGCATTGACTTCAGTGACCTTAACAAAGCCTGTCCAAAAGACAGCTTCCCACTCCTTACCATCGATCAGCTCGTGGAGGCAACCTCTGGATATGGGTTGCTATCCCTCATGGACGGATACTCGATCGGGCTACAACCAGATCCCCCTCGCCGAGGAGGACCAGGAGCATACCGCCTTCTTCACCCCCAGGGGTCTATACTGCTATACCAAAATGCCATTTGGATTAAAAAACGCAGGCGCCACATACCAAAGAATGGTGGAAAAAATGTTTTACGGTTAGATACATAAAACCTTAGAAGTATATGTGGATGATATGCTTATCAAGAAAAAGCTCCCACAAGACCATGCCAACGATCTCAGGAAGATCTTCGAACAAATAAGGAAATATAACATGAAAATCAATCCTGCAAAATGCTCCTTTGGAGTAACCTCGGGAAAGTTCCTGGGATACTTGGTCACTAAGCACAGAATCGAGGTAGATCCTGAAAAGGTGCGTGCTATACTAGAAATACCTTCCCCTGCGATAGTCAAAGACGTGCATAGATTAAGTGGTCGACTAACAACCTTGGGAAGATTCATTGTTAGATCGTCCGATAAATGTAAAGACTTCTTCAATACTCTGAAAAAGGGTGAAAAATTTTCATGGAGTAACAACTGTGAAGAAGCTTTTCAAAAGATCAAAGAACATCTGGCAGCCTTGCCGATTCTACAGAAGCCTAACCCGGATGAAAACCTTTACATCTACCTGTCGGCGACTAACGCCTCAATCAGTGCGGTGCTAACTCGCATAGACAAGGAAGTGGAGAAACCCATTTATTTCATAAGTAAAACTCTTACCTCGATAGATAAGAACTATTCCAAGATCGAGAAGGTGGTGTTATCACTGGTCTATGCAACGCAGAAATTGCGTACTTATTTTCATGCACACATGGTAACAGTCATAAAAAAAGCTCCAATGGAATCTGTACTCGATCATGCTGACAGAGTCGGCAGAATCTCCAAATGGGGTGCACAGATCAAACAATTTGGAGTCAAATATCAAGCCCAAACGACAATTAAAACTCAAGCGGTTGCGGATTTCCTGGACGATTTCCCATTAGATAATACTGATGAGATCGAAGAAATCCCGGGACTGGAAGACGAGCTAGAGGACCCTCCCGAGCTACTTCACTCGGAAGACCGAAGGCGATGGGAAGTCTTTGTGGAAGGGTCATGCAATTCGGAGGGCTCTGGCATCTGAATTGTTTTTACAACCCCGACCGGGCGAAGGATCGTCTACATCCTGAGACTCGAGTTCCCTGCCACTAATAATATAATCGAATGCGAGGCAGTCATACATTCCCTCCGAGTGATAATCGGTCTAGGTATAAGTGAAGTACGACTCAGAAGTGACTCACAACTCATCGTTCGGCAGATATATGGAATGTATGAAGTTTCAGACCCATGCTTGCAGTGACACCTGCAACTCGCCAAGCACTACATCGGGCAGATACCAAACATCACATTTCTCCACTTAAATCAGATAAATAATAGATACGATGATGCCCTGACATTTATAGCCTCCATGAAAACAGATACCGAGGCTACTAATGTCAGAATCGAAAGGGTCATGCTCCCATCCATTCCCATATAGGGAAATATGGATATCCTTACTCTAGACTCAACAGCCCACGAAGAAAGTCATCTTGCGAATCTAGCTAACGTGGACCTCCCAAGCGACCAACAAGTCGCACACAAGATAATATCAATATAGGGGAACTATCAGCTCCGAGATGGTTTTCTATACAAACAATCTTATCTAGGACCTCTTCTCTGATGCCTTTCCTTCACTGAGGGCCAATGTATATTAAAAGAAATACACTACGGTAAACCATAGTGGGGGAGATCCCTAGCCCACAAAGAAAGTCTAGAAGGATACTTTTGGCCTCGCATGAACGAGGACTCAAAAAAAATGGAAAAGTCCCGTATCGAATCCCAGAAATTTGGCAAAAGAAGGCATGCACCTTTAATGGATCTAAAATATATCCTAAGCCCTTGGCCATTCGCCAAGTGTAGAGTCGATATAGTCGGACCTTTAAGATATGGAACCGTACAAAGAAAATATTTAATCGTGGCCACAAATTACTTCATAAAGTGGGTAGAAGCCTCGACCCTAAGACACATCAGGGATCACGACGTCTTTAAATTTCTCTTCGAGCATATCATATGCCGCTTCGATATCCCAGCTGCCATCGTATCAGACAATGGGTCCCAACTCCGAGGGAAAAACATCGATCTACTCTTCAACTGTTTTAAGATCAGGAAAACAAATCTACACCGATCTACCCCGAAAGCAATGGCCAGGTAGAGGCAACTAACAAGACCATCGCTGACATGCTCAAAAAGAAGCTCGATGGGCATGGCACGAGTTGGTGTGAACAATTACATAATGTCCTGTGGGGCTATCGGACCACCAGGAGGGAAGCAACAGGGATGACCCCCTTCGCTCTCACATACGGCACATAGGCGATCATACCAACAAAAGCAATGATCCCAACAACCAAGACCGAGGCATGAGAGAAAAACCTAACCTCGGACATGATACTCGCCAAACTAGACGATTTGGAGGAGAACAGAGAAATCGCTCTCCAGAGGATTGAAAACTATCACAGAAGGTTAGCTCGGGAATACAACAAGCGTGTTCACCATAGAGAATTCAGCCCAGGCGGTAAGGTCTGGCGCGAGATTCCACCATACCAACGCGAGTCAGGAAAATTCGCACCCGTATGGGAAGGCCCATTAACAGTCCTAGCTAAGGCAGGAGATGCAGCATATAGATTGCTCAAATTGAACGATGAAGAACTTGATCTCCCATGGAACATCAAGTACCTAAAAACTTACAATGCTTAACAGGACCACTTACTAGATAACCAAAATCCAAGAATGTGGCCTAATCCCTACTTGTAATGAAGGTCATGAACCTTACTCAAATGTACCAGGGTTCACCAAACCCTCTTTTGAAGATAATAAAATTACTCCTTTTGTGTACTTTGAGCTGATTTTTCGTTCTCATTTTATATTCTTTTTTCTTTCGTTTTATTTTCTTACTTTTTCGCTTTCTACGTGTATATAGATTAATCCCTTCATACTTGCATTATAACAAAAACCCATCAAGACTATGGCATGGTGCTAGCCACACTTCCCATTCTACAAAGAATGATGCAGGTAAAAAACTTAAGCTACCTTGCACGGCTATAAGACCTAAGGTAATGCCATCACGATCATAATATCGGATGATATCCTAACATAATAAGAGATATCCAGCATCAAGGTACTTACCTTTGGTCAAGGCAAGAATCACTTGACCGAGATATCGCCCTCCAATAACCTGTGTCAAACACACATTCGGTGAATCAAACATCTGATCACTCTCAATTACAGGGCAAGTGTAACCTAAATTGGACACTATTAAAATAGCCCACAAGGGGCAAAAGGCGAGAAGGGAACACATTATGAATGAATACAAGTCTAAAACTGTTAGCGATGCCTTATCCAATTAAGGAACTGATCACTCCTTGGATTTGTCTTTTCTGGTTGGACCAAAACTACATACGATAACTCCTCAGAGCCATGGAGCACTAAGGAATAAACAAAACAATGTCATACAAAAGACATGCTATTATTCATTCCAACAGAGAAGCAACATTACATAATAACAATAAAAGAAGTTCTCGAATCGGAGCATCGCGTCCACGCCCCGCTGAGGAGCAGCTGACTTAATACCCGTCCGAGCGTAATCTGGAGCACGAGCCACCAACTGGGGAACGAATGCTCTCATCTCTATAAGAACACCTCGGATAGGAGCAATAATCGGAGACCTCCACCCGGCCGACGTACCTTCACTTCATTCCCAGCCTTCGATGCTAAGGCATAAAACAGGGGAAAGGTATACATATATACGTTTGAATATAACGGCAGTATTTTATAACTCAGCACCTCCAATAACAAATATTTCCAAGCCAAAACGTGTGAACACACACAAGGCAAAGTGTTCCCAAGACCAATCGTAAGAAGAAAAACAACACCTGAAGTGTTTCCAACCTTGCAGGTAAAAAGAAACACAATGGTAAATACGAAATCCCCTAGTGGAAGGTTCAGTCACTTGGAAAACAGATGAGGATAAATACGCCATGCGAAAAGACTGGTATTTCCGAGAAGACATTAATGATGATCTAGAATCCGGAGCAAGACAACTCGAAAAAACACGTGAATGAGAGGACATACTATCATGCCGGAAAAAATATAAGAAAACCACTAGCCTCCAAGGGGGACTGGGAGAGAAACGCTCAACACACATGGAGACCTTCTGCAAAAAGGACTCCGAACTCTATAGGAGGGAAAGAAGAGAAAAATGAAACTCATACCCTTACCACAAAAAAGGATCCTTTTTAAGTACAAGAAGAAGTCTTCTAAAAAACCAACCAGCCTTTTCAAAACCAAGAAGGTCAAAGACGCAGCAAAAAAGACGATGAGAATCCAGGGAAAAGTACAAAAAAGAAGATATCTTCTCTCCCACAAAATATAAGAAACCAACGTATAACCAACCGATGCCTCAAGTCCAACGGATAAAAGCGCGCTAAATAGTGCAAACGTGGAGAAAAGGACGGGACGATTATGAAGTTTTCTTCCCATCATGCCCTCGGCATGTTGCAAAGAAAATGAGCAAAATGTGAGGGTAAAATACCCGATGGACACATGTCAACATCCTAAGGGGTGAATCCACAATAAGATGATGAGATTGGAGCATCGAATCATACTCTAAAAAGGTGAGTTTGTATGAATCGAGACACCTGCTACAACGTTACATGAATGACGCATGTAAGGAGTAGTCTAATCTGCTCAGACGGTCAAGTATAAAAAGAAGAACCGGATTTAATGAAGGATAAGGTCAAAGATGTGGCAGATCTACATCGTAATGGAGGACTCGGACGACCTATACTATAGCCCAGAAGTGATAGAGCACTAGGTTCTCCAAATAATGGCTACACGATCTGGAGGAGAGCGAGACAACTCGGAGGGAGAACCAAGCAGGCCACCACGAGGGATAGTATAGAACCATTTCGAAGCAGCGAAGGCGATGCACGATAGCTCCACCATCTCGAACGACCAAGCCTCCACGAGTCTAATTTATCTATAAATACCAGTTTATGTAGAAGGAGATGGACAACTTATGTATTATTAGATGGTCTTTATACAGAGAATCCTGAGAGAGATCTAGACAGAGAGAGAGTAAGGAATCTAAGTGAGATTTGTAGCTCTTTCAAGGGTAAGACCTTATAATCAATAAAGAAAATATCTTCTTTCCCGTGGATGTAGGTCTTCATGGCCGAACCACTTTATATGCTTGTGTTAATCTTTGCTTTTCATGCTCTTTAGATCTTGTTCATCTTGAATCTTGTATGTTTTAGTAGTTTTTAGTCTTAAATCTTACTTGGGTGTAGTCATCAGAAAAGATGCAACTACAATAATGCGGAAAATGAAAAACATAAGACAACCGAAATTTTGTTAACGAGGAAACCTCAATAACAGAAAAACCCTGGGACCTCATCTAGGTTGAACACCAAACTGTATTAAGCCGCTACAGACACTAGCCTACTATCAGACTTCAGACTGGAATGTAATTAATGACTGAATTCACCCCCAAGCGATTCAGTTACAGTTGCGCTCCTTACGTGTCTTGAACCTTGCAAGGCTCAACGCACTTGATTCACTTGGCTGACTTCCTTTACAGTCTACGAGTTGCTTCAGCGAAAGTGAAAACTTTTGATATCAATCTGCCTCAAACAGATAAACCTATTTGTAAATAATATAAGTTATGGGTATAGTTAAAAAACAAGTGATTTTTCAACTTTAACACATTAGGGTATAATTGTTTTATTTTGAGAGTATGTGGCCGTGTGATATATATATATATATATATGTGTGTGTGCAAAAAATGGACGGAAAACACCAAGTAGGAGTCAATATTAATGGATGAAATAGGGTAACTGTGAGTTATCTTTTCCAACTAGGAGTAAATCAAAATGCCAAAAAAACTAACATTGGTAATAGGGATCGCAGTTTATCGGGAGGGTTCAAAATCTCATTCAGAAACCTATTATAGGGGATGTTGAATTCATTAGAGAGACTTCACCCATTATTTTAATGTCTATTTAGTTGGTTAGGAGGTGTCATTCCATCGTTAAAAAATCTAAAGCGCCCTTTACTATTTTAACCTAATCAACAAAAAGAACCAAAAAGAAAATCAGTTTTCTTTCATGTCTTCTCTTCTCCTCTCCTCTCCTCTAACCTTAATTGTTCTTCTCCGTTAACTTTTTTTATTCAGATCCCTAAACAACCAATGATTAACCTGTATAATTTTATGTGAGGTAGGATTCGAAATACCCTCTCTATTTTTTTCTTTGTGTGTGTGTGTTTGTGTTCGAATTAGGTTAGATGCATTCAAATTCTAATAAAATTAGAGTTACGACTGGTTGTTATTCAATTACCAACTGTAATCTCGATTTCCGAATGTGTTACGGTTGGTAACTGTAGAACTACCAACCGTAAATCCTAAAAAACTGATTGCATTATCTAGTTACGGTTCATTTCGTAATCGTAAAGATATTTACAGTTGGATTTGAACCAAGCAATACTAACCGTAAATATTTCTGAGTGAAAATAACTTAAATTCTTAAGTTCGATTGCGGTTGGATTTGAATTAAATGATTCAACCGTAAGGAGTTACGGTTGGGTACTATAACACCAACAAACCAACCGTAACTTATTTACGGTTCGTCTCGTAAGACAAAATTAAACTGTAACTGGTCTATGATTGGATCTTCTTGTAGACGGGGAAAAACGATTTGCTGGTTTTTAAGGAATTGAGGAGATGACCGTACGGAGGAGACTCCTCGGACCGAGCGAAATGTTAAACCTCACACAGATGCACCGCTGCAAAGGGAGTGCTTTAGATTCGAGAGATCAATCTGTAGTACTCCGTCCTAAATCAAGACAATGACCATTCCAGAGTAAATTCAGTCACAAGAGAGGATGGGTTGATATGTAGGAGGGAAGATGAGAAATGTGTGGAATCAATGGTAATCAAAGATTGTGGGTATGTGAATTCTGAATACGATAAGCTTTGAGTGATTGAAATTGCTCAATTGAGAGTAGTTGCTCAATTGATGAGTTGATGATCTCGTGTTGTCGATGAGACATGAGATTGATGATACTGATAATGATTCAATCATGATTCAGAGACTTATTTATATTACTGGAATTGTAGACACCATGATTCCATGAAGTGTGACAGTTGATGGAATCAAGGAGTGGGGAAGTGGACCAGTTGCTCAACGTGTGGATATTTGGTCGATTTTCCAACCACTACCTCGTGAATTCCTTCAACTGATTGCACGACTTGCTCACATTCCATCGTGTGTTTGAACACACGTGCCGTAGACCGCCAGACCAAAAACCCTAAGTGATATCCCCCCAAGTGACACGATTGACGTCTCGTGGTTTGTTAGTCAATTGATGACTTCGTGGTTTGATGGGACGATGAGTCCATGTAGTCTTGATTTGAACATGATGTTCTGAAACTCATGAATGAATTTTCCATGTCATGAGACAGAGGTATAGTTCTTACAATGAAGTGAGCAAGTATTGCTCATTCGATGGATCGTTGAATATTGATTGTTGAATAATATTGAGCAAATATTCCTCATCTGAGCAAGTGCTGCTCATTCGATGTGTTGCTCATCTGATGGATTATTGGCAGCGTACCAAAAATATTAATTAGAATACTGGTCGTTGAACCGAGCATAATTAATGAAATTAATGACCATGAGGCCGTCGTAAAATTATTAAGGTTGGAATCTGGAATGATGATCCTTGGATTCAGAAACCCTAATTTGATCAATTGATGATCAATTCATGGTTGTCAGAATTTCAACCATGGGAGGAAGGAGGGAGAGACTACATGGGACTGTGGATCAACCATGTAGTGTCCATATACTCACGTGTGCAAATACAAAGATCTCCTGAAGAGTTAACGATTTGTTGGTGGAAGAATGATTAAATGTTGGTTTAATCATTTATTCAAAAAATGCTCGTCTGAGCCTTAGGTGAGAAAACCTAATTAATTATGACGAGGCGAGGGACCGACCATGGAGTCATGAAACCGGCCCTGGGTTATCCCGTGACCGCCTGACGATCACTTCATGAAAATCCAAAGTGTTTGGGAGAGTTTTGCACCTAATACGAGCAATTGTGCAAATTAGGTCAAAACTGTGAAAATTGATGGGACCGGCTTCCGTGAGCCAAAGATCCAATCTTGGTCGGTCAAGATAGCGTGCTCGTGTCCCCAAGGCGTCCACGTCTAATTCCTGAGAATTTTGATATTTTCTGGTGTGCAATTGAGCATCCATTCGAGAAAATATGCCAAAATTAGGGTTTCGACGAAACTGAGGAAAAACACCATGAGATGATGAAAAATAATTATAAAATAAAGAATGAGGAGGCGTGGGACCACCGTGGTCAAGGAATGGTCGGCCGGTCGTGACCACGGTCCCGTGGTGCCTTTTCCTTAATTTTATAATATTTTGATGATTTTATGAAAAATTCATGAATTTTGAGAAATTTGATGAATTTTGGGAGTTTCCATGAATTGAAGGAGTTTTCATGAGTTCAAGGAAGCAAAAGATATTAAAATAATAAAACAAGGGGGTGTGGGACCGTGGAAGGCATGACTGGCCGGCCACGGCCCGGTCCCACAAGTTTCCCTAATTTAATAATGATTTTATGAAAAATTCATGAATTTTGAGAATTTTTATGAATTTAGGGAGTTTCCATGAACTGAAGGAGTTTTCATGAGTTCAGGGAAGCAAAAAATATTAAAATAATAAAAAACAAGGGCGTGTGGGACCGTGGAGGCATGGTCGTCCGGCTTGGGCCCGGTCCCACGAGTTTTCATAATTTTTAATATTTTTAGGTATTTTTGATGATTTGAGAGAATTTTTCCTAATTTGAGAGAAATACCATGAAATCAAGGAATTTGATGAATTCAAGGAAAACTAACAATGAAATAATAAAACAAAGGGGCGTGTGGGACCGTCTAGGACATGGCCGCCCGGCCAAGGCCTGGTCCCACAAGTTTTCATAATTTATATTATTTTATTATTATTTGATGATTTGTGCAAAAATACCATGAAATCAAGGAGTTTTTCATGAAATTAGAGAAATAATAATAATAATAATAATAATAAAATAATAAGGAGCCGTGGGTACGGGGCCGGTTGGGACCAAGGCATGGCCGGTTGGCCAATGGTCACGCCCCACACTTCTTTCCTTAATTTTATATTATTTTTTATGGATTTATGGAAGTACCATGAAACCGAGGAGTTTCCTCGAGACGAAGGAGATTTGATAAAATGAGAGGATTTTCATCAAATCATGGAAAATAATAAAAATGCATTAAAAATATAAAACTGGCGTGGGATTGACCACGACACGGTCGGTCGGTCGTGTATCCGTGCTCCCAGCACCCTGGTCAATATTTTTAATTATTTATTATTTTCTTCTCTATTTTGCATAGGTTCATCGTTTCGTTGTATTTTTGAAATACTCGTTCGTGCGGTGACTGTTAGTGTATCATCGTTGAATACACCTTCACCATTTGAATCGGGGCTTACTTAGAGGTAGCTCAGACGCCCAGTTGTTGATTATTTATTACTAATTGTGGAATTCAATGGAGAATAATTCACAAAACTGAGTAATAAGATGTTTATTATTAATTCATAGGATCAGCTGAGGATTCGACTGCGGATTCAGAATAATAAAGTGAGCATTACCATTCCATGGGATCGTAGATTCGACCATAGAATCAGAGTAATTAAGGTTTATTTATTACCATTTATGAGACCAGTTGTGGATTCGATCATGAAATCGGAGTAATGAGATAATATAATTATTGTTATTCTATGAGACCAAGCTGTGGATTCGATCATAGAATCAGAACAATTGTTATTGTCATTCCATGGATCCAGTCGTGGATTCGACCATGGAATAGGAGCGATTGTAATTAGGAATAATTAAAGTTGTGTCTCTATACTAGCAGAGAAAGCTGTCTAGGAGCATTAATTATCCTGATACGAGCTTGCCGGCAAGTCATATCCTTTATATAGTCAGGGTAAACTTGTTGTTTGTTCCTGAAGACGTTATCGCTCTATACTAGCAGAGCAAGCTGTCTAGGAGCCGTACATCTCGTGATGCTATATAGCAATAATCACTGAAAGTATTCAGTATTCATGAGATATGCCGTTGTCCAGTCGTGAGAATACATATCTACATGTACTCTGAGAGAAAGTACTCTCCGTTGAGAATTCGATGAGAGAGCCATGTCTCAATACTCGCGTCCGATTGCTGAATCATAGCTTCGTATAATTATGAGTTTATAATTTTAGCCTTTGTCGAAAATCCACCATCTACATTAAGTCCCCTGCTTACTGAGGAAGGCTGTGTTCCTCAGTCAGCATTAAATGGTGATTTTCTGGCCATAAATAATAATACAGTAATTGAACTTAGTCGTAAGTTGAGATGTTACCGTATTTAGAGAGCATGAGCAAACCACGACTTGATGAAGGCTTCAATGTCATGATTGGAGCATCGTTTGATGAGCATAAATTGGTGTTGAACCGCTGGTTTGGATGACGAGTCCGTGGTCGGCTAGGATTCGCGGGTCGGGCCCAATAAGGAAATCCTTAGAAAATTAGGTTTTGGAAATAAAATTGATATAAAAGGTATTAATCTTTTTTTTTTACTCACGACCAGCTCTTGATCAACTCTTCATCTTCACGCCAGCAGGAGAAGATTCCCGCCGCCGTCGGTCGCCGTCGCTGCCGCCGTCGGCTAATTTCCGGCCGGCGCTCCCAGGTACGTTTTTTTTTTCTTCTGATGTTTATGATCCTCATGAGTTGTTCATGCTTTTATCATGATGAAGTTATATACATGTGTGTATATTAGTGTGAGTATTATGAAAAAACCCTCGTTTTTGAAAACGTACGTTCATCCGATCGTTAGTTTTGAAAACTAATTATAATCCCTGATTTAGGAGAGATTTTTTTTTTTAATATGAACCTAGGTACAGTGATAAAACTTAGTGTATGAGCTTTCATGTATACCAAGGTTTCATCATAAAAGAAGTGAATTTTCATGTAATTGGAAAAATCCTTCGTTTTAAAAACAAATAATGATGAAACGAAGGAAAATATGTATGATGAACTTGTGTCCAGTGATCAAATTTTGCTTATGAGCTTTCATGTAAATACAAAACTTTATCATATGTATGATATGTGAGCTTTCACAATATTTTTTGAAATAAACCTTCGTTTTAAAGACAAATAACGACGATACGAAGAATTTTTTTTTTTTTTTTTTATATATGCAGCCGTGACATATATTGTGCAAAATATGATGATATATTTTTGTTTGCATGAATTTGTTTTCATTAGATAAAATTCTTGAGAATTCATGTAAGCAATGTTGCATTAATTGTTGTTTTTTCGAAAAATAACAAACGTGGGTTTTGAGGAACCTTCGAAGATAGACAATATATTTATGATGAAATATTTTATTGTTCAAAACTTCATATGTCAGTTGTGTGAATGTTCCAATAATGAAAATTGTGTTCGTGATTTTATGAAAAATCAGTTTTGAAATTTAACAAAGTTTCGTTCGTTTTTGCAGTTTTCGAAGAGACGAACGATTTTGAAGTGTTAACTCTAGCATTACTATCACTATTGTTAGTGGAAGTTTAAAAGGTAAGAGTTAAGAGTTACCATTTTTGCTTGTATCTCCTTGATTTATATCTGGACAGCATACTGAAGTAGAATGTAGTGTGAACCTTTTCAGCTACTTAGAAAAGATGTCCTATTCCCAAGCTGACGACGCCTCGAGGGAAGAGATGTGTGTTGATGATGGTATCTCCAGAGATGATACATGCATGGATGAAACTTTCATTGGGGGAGAAGAAGAGGAAATCCTTGGGATTAAGAATATCCCGAACATAGATGATGCATTCTTTGAAAAAGATATTCCGGGAGCTGAGCAATATTTGAAATACCCAGTGTATCGTCTTTTGATAAATCCCAGAACCGTTACTCAGAAGAAATTGGTGACTCCTAAAACAGTGATTCAATTTTGTCTTGAACGAGGGGTCTTCGCCTCATCAATCATAGAGTTTAAGCTTTCTCGACGACCTTTGGAGAAATTTGCCGGCTGGGCGAGGCACATGTTGGGTTTTCCTCATGTGAGGACTATGCTCGACCAAGCGCAGGTGACGAGAGCTATTCAAGCTTCTGGAGAGTTGTTCATTTATCATGACGCAAGTGGTATTGTGGATCTGTTTGCTCGCTGGTGCATTCCCACTCACACTTTCATATGTAGATGGGGAGAGTTTACCATTACCTTGGACGACGTGGCGGCTTTGATGCATCTCCCGATCACGGGAAATCTTCCTGGGGATCTTTCAGATGAGGAGACCGCCGTTTCTCATGTCTTGACAGCTGCAATGGAGAAAGCGAATAAGGCTGGTAATAAAGGATGCTATGCTTCCTGGTTGACACACTGGTGTCCCAAAGACGAGGTTTCTGATAAACCTATCGACGGTATGTTACCCATTGCTGCTTTCTTATGTTTATGGTTGTCCAGAGACGTTTTTGAAGACAGTGGAAACTTTTTGAAACCTTTTGTGATTCCCTTTGCTATTAATATGGCTCAAGGTGAGCAACTTCCGATAGGTAGTTTATTCTTAGGCTCCTTGTATTACAAGCTGGACTCCTTGATTATAGACTCCAGTATGTCGAACGACTCTATGAAGATTGAGTGTTATGCCAACACGATGTTTTTTCAAGCGTTGATGTGGAAGCATTTTAAGAATTATGCACCTACTCCACGTAATGTTCTGCAAGGACCAAATACTGATGTGCGCCATACTTTCTCTGATAAAGATAATGCTAGGATCATGCGTTGGTCCACCAAGCAGCCTCGTTCTAAAATACGTTTTATTGATGTGTTAGATGAAGAATCTGAGTTCAATTTTCTCCCGTGGGTGTCAGTCCCTGATTAAGTTTATCAGCCGATGACTTTCAATACTGGAGAAGGCGCGAGTTTGACGTCTGGTGCGCATCTGAGTGATGGCGAAAGATCTTTCATGTTGAGTTGCACTCCTGGTCATTTGCTGTCAGTCACGTTTGGAGAGCTTTCAGTGGAGGAGTATAATATTGATAGAGCATCTCGATAAATGGGTATGGATCAGTGTGTTCCAACCATACGGAGAAGGAAGCCATCAGTTGAGCAACTCAGGACTCATTTGGATCATACTCACGTGGAAGGGAGTAGCTACTGGTTTCCTGGTTCTGATAGATTCTCCTATGTAACCCCAGGTTATGTAGAATTCTGGGATCAACAACTTGGGCGTTTGTGTGGCCTTGTAAAATTTCCCAGACCTCTATTCAAGGATCTTCCTTCGGCTGAGATGATTTCCATTCGACCAAGATTGAAGTATCTTTCTGGTGATAAACGAAAGTCGTCTCCAGGATGCTCCCGGGTATGTTTCTTCATATAATCTTCACGAAATTATAAGAACTGTATTCTGATTATATTACTGGATTTCACCACAGGACGGTCGTAATATACGACCTCGAATCGGTGTAGATTTATCAGAGACCGAGGCGGTTATTCATGGCGGATAAGGCAGGCATAAAGGTTACAAGCTGTTACCTAATACCGTAAAGTCCCTAGTTGGTGCTTTGGTGAGTTCCCAATATTTTTCACTGTGACTTTCATTGCTATTAGCATTAGAATCATGAAGCCAACGTTGTTAATTTTGTTGCAGAATTTTACTCCATCAAGTCTTGAAGGTCTTCAATTTTATGCTACTGAACAAGCAATCGCTAATTTGAGTGACGAAGAAACTGTAAGTATTTCTTCACATGTTCAAATGGGGTTCTTCATAGATGAAAATATTGATTGTAAAGGACGTGTACAGGAGGATGTCGTTATGGAGATGGAGAATTATGGAACTCAATCATCCTCTGGGAATAGGAATGGAGGTAATTCCCAAGATTCAGAGCCGGATGGAAGTGATGTTCCTCTTGTCGTTGATGTGGAAAATTCCAACCCCTTGGACACTTTGGAGACTCCTCAGGTAAGTATATATCCTGTATATTCTTCATAGAAGTATAAAAGTGCTGACTTGTGAATGAATGAATGGGAACCCATGTGAATATATGAAAACTTAGTCGTCAGAAAATTCAGAACCCATCTTTTTAATGGAAACGCTGTAGAATCTTCGTCCGGAGTCGGATTTTGACGATCTGTATGTGCAAATTCAAGCCCGGAAAATTTCCAAGCTTTTAAAAAGAAGATTTTTAAGTTTTGAGCAGGTTCAGAGCCTGAAAAAGTCTAAATAGTAAACTTCCAGGAGACTTCCAGAACTTTTTAGATTGCGCATCACTTAATATTTTGTCCACATCTACTTGCTCGTTCATCAGATTGCCATGAAATTTTTAAATGTCATAGAGGACATCCATACAAAGAGAATGAAATATGACACATCCTAGGATTCCTTGTAGATTGCTCCCAGTTCGTCTCCTAGTACAGGGAAGAGTTCGGTTTCTTCAGACAGACTCATCGTAAAATGTGTTTTCATGACTTTCATGTTATTTGATCGTGCCTTGAATGTAGTATGATGAACCTTGATGATGTTTCCTTACTGGTATACTTTGTTTCATAATCTCCTTTGGACTCATGACTTTAACATCATGTAATCTTCGTATTAGGTGCTAAATACCGAAGTTGAGGATACTGGAGCCAACGATGATAACCTAACCATTCCGGAGTTATTGATGAAGACAACCATCCCTGCATTTCAAGGCCATGAGAAGGTCGCTACTGATGTTATGGAAACCCAGATGGTTGTTGCCTCAGTGATAGAAGAAACCGAGACAGCAGCGGAGAATACCGAAGGAACTGTTGCTTTAGTCGTGGGAGCCACTCCAGTGACCGAGAACCGTATAATAGTGTATGAATATCCAACTGCAGGGTCTTTCGATCCTCCCTTTAACACTTCACTCCCGTATCATGAACTGGTCGGTGGATTCAGCGTTCCCATTGGATATGCACGCTTGTATGAGACGATATGGAAGAAGTTCGGCCATATGATCGTTGACAGGAACCCTGGGCGTGCTTACTTTAATCATGCAAGTAGGCGTTATCTTGCTGTCGTGAGTGATATGCATACGAGACCCAGGAATACCGTGACTCCAGATATACTCTTTGATTGGGAGTTTAACTTGGAGAATTCAGAAAGACTTGGCCTCAACGTGAAATGGCTTCGTAAGCAAATAAACGTTATCAAGGATTCATGTGAGAAGAACATACCCTTTCCAACGATGCTGTGAAGGAGAAGGAGGACAAGATTGCCAAGCTGACCGAGGAGTTGAACAAGGAGAGGGCGGCTTTGCAAATCTTGAAGGATGCTGATGAGCGAAAGCCTTTTCTTGCTGATCTCTTGAACTTCTGAACTTCTGAGAGATGTGAGGTTTATACTTGGGTTTTTGATATTTAGATGGTTTTGGATTGACTGATGGTTGAGGATTTTCTTGTAGATTTGATAGAGATTTTCTTTTACGAAATATGAACTGAATTTTGATAAATTGCTGAATTCAAATACTGATTGCAAGTATTGCAAATGTTTTGGAGGAATTGAAATACAAATGAAAGAAAATTCCTAAATGTTAAATCCCAACACCATGAGTGCTTCAAACGCCCAATACCTTAAATGTCCAATAATTTCAGATAAACGCCTTGAGCCAATTTTCGTGAATTACTGGTAGGGTTCTGCCATCTGTGTTGGTCAATTTGTAGTATCCTCCGGCCACGGATTCAGACCATGAATGGTCCTTCCCAATTGGAGTTCCTTGTAGAATGAAGACCGCGCTGAACTGCTTTGAGAACCAGGTCCCCTTCATGAAACTTGTTAGGCTTGGTCGATCGTGCCTTGAATATCTTCCGCTGATTCGGAATTCCCTGTTTGATGGAATTCCTCGATTGTGGCCCGTATGGACACTCGCGCGGAAGAGAGTATCCAGCATAGTGTTGATCATGCTTAGCCAAGTCTTCAGCAATAAACCTCTCGATGGAGTGACCGATTTGAAGAAGTTCTGAACCCAACCATTGAGTGTAATATTGCTGAGGTGAAGTTACCCACTCGTAGCTTTTGATGACTGCTAAATTATTCATGGGGAGAAGTCCTGGACCATAGTAGCGTATTTGAACATTGGTAATATTGGAGCAAGAGGAGGAATAAGACTTTAGCTCGAAACCTTCTGACAAAGGTGTGCGGATTATCTCCAAGTTCCTGTGTAAGTCCCATCAGAGTTTTTACTTCTTCCAGATGCTCAAACGGTGGTGCGTCCTCTGCTTCGTCTTCCGACTCGGAATCCTTGTCGATGACAGGATGTGTTGAAGGCATCGTTGTCCTTTCAGCATGAATCCAAGTTCTCCCAAGGACCATGTCGTATCCAGGGTCTTCCCGGATTATGAAAAACTTGGCCTCAGTGCAGATCGATCTTTCCGTAACTTTGAGAGTGATGAAGCCGTATGCGTTTCTGGAGATTCCTTCGTGGTCCCTGATTGCTATGGGAGCGTGGGTGGCTTCCCGTCGAGTAATACCAGCAGCTCTGAGAGTTTTCAAAGGGATGATGTTGACGGCGTACCAACATCGATGAACGCCCTCTTGAACTCATTTCCTTTAATGTGCACTGTGGTGAGCAGTCCCCAGTCATACATTTCTGTGTCAGTGGCTGAAGGTCCGGTGATAGTCTCTTGGATCAGCGGACGTCTTCCGGACACGATGTGGTTCAGTGCAGCAAACATGTCTTTCCTTTGAGCTTTCGAAAGATACAACAGCTCGCAGACATGTTCGATCAGAGATTGGACCGTTTCCTTGACAGGAGGTTCGGAGATGGTAAAAGTTCTGACTGGGAGGGGTTTTTGTGCACCCCCTCAGTCCCCAGGTTGAGCTCTCCTGATTCGACCTTTTCTTTGAATATGCGCTTCAAAATTTTGCAATCACTCGTGGGATGGCTGACGTATCTATGGAAGCGACAATACCGAGGATTTTCCATGGCCTCTTCAGTTGGTTCCTTCTTGACATAAGGCAATTTGATTGCGCCGTCTTGAATCCAGGCATCGAGTAGTTCATTAACTTCTTCCATTGAACAGGGAAAATCAGGTGCTTCTGGATCTTCCGTATGCTGAGGAGGGATTTTCGAATTCTCCTTCTTGTGTGTCTTTGAAGGGGTGGAGGAAGTCTGCTTGTGTTGTGGTTCTGCTTTTCGCTTACTCCCTTCCGCGACAGCATTTGTTGAAGGTTGCAGGTTATACTGCTTGTTGATCAGACGCCTGCTTCCTCGAGTGTCTTTTGAATCTTCAGTCTTTGTAGACTTTGCTCTTTCCAAAAGAGCGGGTGCAGTGGTTGCCGACCTCTTCGCAGCTTCGTGAAGCTCTGAGAAAGTCTGGAATCGAAGGTTTTCTAGCAAGGCCCTGTAGACCGGGAGCATGCCATTGATGCACAAGTCCACCAGTTGTTGCTCCGTGACGTTTGGGTCATGACAATCCAGGGCTTGGACTCTGAACCTTTTCACATAATCATTGGGATTTTCAATGACCCTCTGAAATATTCTTCCAAGGTCGGAGAGGGTGACTTGCTCTGACACGAAGAAGTATTTCCTGTAAAATGCGTTAACCATTTCTGCCCAATTGTTGATGGTCCCTGGTGTGATGTTGTTATACCAGGTGTATGCCCTGCCTTTCAGAGATTTTGAGAATTCCTTGAGACAGAAGACATGATTATGTTCATGTTCTCCCAAGGCTTCGAGAAAACGAGAGACGTGTTCCCGAGCATTGCCAGTTCCATCATACAAGGTGAAAGTTGGAGAAACGTAACCTTTGGGGAGCGGAATCCTCTGCATAGCGGCATGATAAGGAGGTTGATGACGATGGTCATGCGATGTCTTGGCTTTTCCATGGATCTCTAAGAGGTGTTCCAAATCCTCGCGAGTGATGAAATTCGGTGATCCCTTCGCTGATGAGTTGTCTGCAGCAGTTTTGTGGACTTCGTCATCTTCTACTATATGGATTGGAATTACTTCAGGGCCGTCGTCCGAGGATTTCTCCTTCTCCTTTCCCTTCTCTTGAGTCTTCTCTGATATCTTGTCAGTAAGAGTTTTGAGATAATTACACAGCTCCTTCTGCGTAGCAGCCATGTCAGTCTGGTTCTTTGCAAGAGTCTCCTGCGCTTTGATAAGATCAGCAATGGTAGGCGGTGGATCTCCTCTGACTTCTTCAGGGTGTCGTACGGACAGTGGATGACCTTCAGAGTGAGGAGGAGTAGTGTCACCACCATCAGTGTTGGAGGCCGGAATTGTTTACGGGATATTCCGATTGTTGTTGTTGATACTGCTAGCACGGTTTGTGTTAGGATTCATAACTGAACCTGACCTGAGATCAACCATCTTGTGAAATTGTGAGATTGCAACCGGGAGAATGATCTCCCACTGTGGTCGCCAATCTGTAGATGGGGAAAAATGATTTGCTGGTTTTTAAGGAATTGAGGAGACGACCGTACGGAGGAGACTCCTCGGACCGAGCGAAATGTTAAACCTCACACAGATGCATCGCTGCAAAGGGGGTGCTTTAGATTCGAGAGATCAATCTGTAGTACTCCGGCCTAAATCAAGACAATGATCGTTCCAGAGTAAATTCGGTCACAAGAAAGGATGGGTTGATTTGTAGGAGGGAAGCTGAGAAATGTGTGGAATCAATAGTAATCAAAGATTGTGGGTGTGTGAATTCTGAATACGATAAGCTCTGGGTGATTTAAATTGCTCAATTGAGAGTAGTTGCTCAATTGATGAGTTGATGATCTCGTGTTGTCGATGAGACGTGAGATTGATGATACTGATGATGATTCAATCATGATTCAGAGACTTATTTATATTGCTGGAATTGTAGACACCATGATTCCATGAAGTGTGACAGTTGATGGAATCAAGGAGTGGGGAAGTGGACCAGTTGCTCAACGTGTGGAGATTTGGTCGATTTTCCACCCACTACCTCGTGAATTCCTTCAACTGATTGCACGACTTGCTCAATTTCCATCGTGTGTTTGAACATACGTGCCGTAGACCGCCAGACCAAAAACCCTAAGTGATATCCCCTCAAGTGACACGATTAACGTCTCGTGGTTTGTTAGTCAATTGATGACTTCGTGGTTTGATGGGACGATGAGTCCATGTAGTCGTTGAGTTGAACATGATGTTCTGAAACTCATGAATGAATTGAACATGTCATGTGTTGTAGTACTTCGATTGCGGTAAATACGGATTCGATGCTCGGACTTGAATAGATTTAAAAACAAAAATATATAAAAAATTGCCACAGGACCAAGAGATACTGGGACTCAGGATTTCACCAATTCTTATACTCATGCGATTCAATTATTAATTCTAGACAATTAAAGATTATATTGATAACAAATATCGACTCTTACTTTGCCAAAAATAGATTTTGTAAGTATTATATATAAATCATAAGCATGATGCATCAAGAATCTCATGGATTAAGCATACATCATCAGACAAAATCACAAATAATCAATAAAAATCATAATACCATTCATAATAGTGCAAATAGTCATTAAAGAATTAAATAAAATTACTCATGCATAAAGAATGGTTTCCTCCATCATCCCAGTATTGGGGTTTAGATACTCATAATAATCATGTTCTCAAATACATACTTGATGCTCAAAATATGATTAAAAGAGTGAAAAATATAATACAGTGAAACTACGACCAACTTTAAGCGTCCAGAAAAGAACGATACCTCAGCGCTGCTGTTGATTAGCGACGCTGGTATTCTGCTGTTGAATAACGACGCAAGTCTGCTGCTGCTAGCACTGTTGAAGAACGACGGTCCTGGAGGGTCCGTTCTTCGTCTCTTCTTCCTCCTCGAGCAGCAGCAGGAAGCTTTCCTGCAGCTTCCTGTTCTTCGTCTTCCAGCCTCTCTGCTGCGTCTCTGTGGTCTCTAAACTTCCCCAAACTTCTTGATAACCCTTCCTAAGACTTTAAACAGCCTTTATATACACAATAAGTCGATTTAATCTTCCCCAATATTTTCGTTTATCTCCTCAGCAAGTTCCGTGTTTATTTCTCTGCCAAACTCTCTTACGCAATATTCAGCAGTCCAAACCTTCCTAAAATATCTCCAATTGAGCGTATAGTAATTCCAGAGGATATATATTCCTTTTCCACGCGTAGAAATCTTTCACAAATCTCTCAAAAATATTTGAACCCTAAACAGAGAGTTCGTGTCCTGTTGAACTTTGGTTGATTCTTCCGACTTTTCCAGCCCAATTGGCTGGGTCTAATTTGTTGTACTGATCTTGTTATAGTCTAGGAAGTCAAGTACAGTGAAAATCCGGGCATTAATCTCCTTAAAACTCGCTTGAAATCGAACACAAAAAGTGACAGACGTGACACTTCTTTTTCCCGCCAAAATTCAATATTTGAATTTGAGAAGATGTCCCCCTAACCAGTCCCGGTCTCCCTTTAACAGATGCCTGGAAATGGGTCACCCCTTAGTAATTAGGTTGCCCCTTATCCAAAATCAAGGGTCCGTATAGCAAGTGTCCTCTGAGGCATTTTCCGCACTTTTTTCGGGGTTCCTCCGGGGTATTTCTGGGATACTTCCGGTACACTTCTGAGGCGCTTCCGGTACGTTATCAACGGAGGTCCAGATGCCACATTTTTAGCCAAATTCGCCGCAAGAGATTATTTTCCAAAAACACCTACAAATACATAAAATAACCAAATAAGTACAATATCGAGTACTAACAATATATACAAATGAGCTATATTAGACACATAAATGCGTCTATCAAATACCCCCAAACTTATTATTTGCTAGTCCCGAGCAAATCAAATAGAAAATAAAATCCTAACTCACTGTCGCAGGCATCGTCGATTGCATTTAGCGTATGCAATAAGCCTTTAAACCCCTAGGTGGCCCTAGTGGCCGAGTTAAAGTCTCGGGAGGGCTTTCCAGAGATATACCCACAAAACCTTAATACTCCAGACCTTAGCTATTTACGCAAAACCTTGGAAGGCACTAAAGAATCTCCTCGGTTGGCATACTTACTGACTACAGGAAGAAGTACCCTGATGCGAAATTCCAATTGCTGTACACGAGTTTGCACTCAAGCATACTAAAATTCATATAAAGTGACAGAGCTCTACTCAGATAGTTGCACTATGGACATCATATTCGGAGTCAAAACTAATCACATGGATAGATCAAGAAGATGGATATAGAAAAACATGTATGGTTTTGATGTTTACTAAGTGAACGGCGTTTCCCATTTCTGTCTGAAGGCCTCCGCCAAAATGAACCTATCCTAATGGATTGAGATACCAGTCTGACTAATATCAACACACTGGCATATACAAGGGTACCAGTGGTCGATAACCTAACTCTAGGTCAACACAACTGGCATATACAAGGGTACCAGTGGTCGAATTTATTGAATTTATTCCTTTTGGTCAAATGGTTGGTCTCATTTTTTTTTTTTTTTTTTTTTGGTAACTACCATTTTTTTTTCATCTCTTTTTCTTTTTCAACTATTTTTTTTTTTTTGTTTTTTTTCATGGTATCTCAATCACTCTAATTCACCCTAGCATTGGTAACAACTTGAATCGTGGGCCCCACCTATCACTTAGAGAAACATAGTTTAAAAACAAAATAAAATAAAAATAGAAGTGAAAAGGACTCAACGAGATATGGTGAAACTATCATGTTATTTCTAACACCTGAGCTTTGTGCTTTTATGAATAGACTCTTTAGATGTTTCCATCTATTCAGATTGGTTCCTCAACTCCTACAACCAAAATGCTTCCATCCACTTAGATTGGTTAGTGCCATCCTAAATACGCATAAATTTCTAGGCTCTGGAGTTTATTATTCATACTGCAACTAAAAAGTTTCTCCATACCCCCAAACTAAATCTAACATTGTCCTCAATGTTCTAAAGATGAAATTAAAAGCATGAACAAGGAGAAACTGTTACCATTTGAAGCAAAAGAGATAAGGAAAGATATTACCGTGTTGCATGAGATTGGGTTACCTCCCAAGAAGTGCTAAGTTTAAAGTCTTTAGCCAGACATAGAAAAGGTTTAGTCAACTCGAACCGTATAACAGTAGCCGGAATAACTGTGGGTCTTTAAAACCAAAAAGAGCTGACAAAGGAAACTGCAGTGAACCAAGAAAATGTACAAGACTAGCATGCCCTTACCTAGTTTACTGATTAAGATATCTATATCTAATTATGGTTCAGGTTCATGTTCTATAAAAGGGTCTAAATATATTTCTTTAGGCTGCAACTCCTCAAAATTGAGATCCGAATTAGGTCCTAGAGTCTGTAAGTACTTAAATAAGAACTTAGAAGCACAAAATAATAACCTAATAATTGAGGATCCTCTAAGTCAATCAGGTTTGACTTACATAATTGACCACAGTGAGAGTAGTGGTCATTCTTAAGAAAATGTGTCGATTCTAATATCCTATAATTAGGTTTAGTCTCAGAACTTAACAATTGACACATTTGAAATTTATACGTTCCCACAATTGTTTGAAAAATATTTGGTGGGAAAACAAAGTCGATCTTGTATCATAGCCTGGTCTAACCTCATCAACCAGAGATGGGTTTCTAACAACTGAACTTCCTTATGGACATCACTAGGTTCAGGAAAACGAGTATGAAAGTAATCTTGTAAAATGGTTGAGGCATTGATGTCAAGTCCTAAGTGTGGGGACTTTCTGAGAGTTAAAGGTAAGGCACTAGGGAAGTGATAATCACCCCCAAACTTAGAGTTTTCAGTTTCTCTAGATAAACCTCTAATTATTTCTTGAATTTCCGTATCTTCAGAGTCCTTAAAATACTCAGAGATTCTTCTAAGTTATTATCAGGTGCATCTTTACTCATCTCTACGGGTCTATCTTCTTCTTCCAAGACTATTGTTTCTAAGTCGCTAGACTCTAAAACAGTATTTTCGAAATGAACCCGTTCCTCTAAACCACTATCGGCTTCGTAATCAAAAGGAAAAACTACATCGTCTAAAACGGTGGTATCCCTAATCAAATCCTCGTCCTTTTGAATAGGTGAAATCATAAAAATTATTGGATTTGAAGTAGAATAATATAATCACTATAAACTCAATTGGGTTACTAGATTCCTGATTACTATGCCTACATATTTCAGATTCTTCATCACTACTATCCTCATCATCATAATAGTACGAAGATGATTGAACCTTATCTAAATAAGTAGTGTTACCAATTATAACCTCGTTATCTTGATTATGTGAAAAAGTATCTTCATTCTCAAGGGTATTATGATACACTATATGGCAATTCAAGTTATTTCGAGCAATACTTTCATTCGTCTCTAACTCAAGTCTACGTGTCGACTCAGCTATCCTCTCAAGGGTCTCTTCCAAAGAAAGTTCCCTTAGTGTAGGATCTAAAGTTTTGAGTTAATCTATTGAGGATATCTTCTACAGATTCAGTTGTTGTTGCAGTTCTTTCGTCATAACACATTATCACCTCATCTAATTTATACGTCGATTCAGCTAACTGACGTGATGACTTAGCTAAATTCCTGAGAGTCTCTTCTAGAGAAGGAATAGGAACTGAAGGATCATAATAAGGACTACTTTTCAATAGTTTGATTGTATCCTATAGAGACGAAGAACTAGTACTATAATCTTCTTGCTCGTAAGACTGATGCATGTGTGGATAGTAATTGGGCTCACCATGGTATAAACCATAACCTTGAAAAGGTTGGCGTCCCCAGTCACTATTCTCACTATGGTCATAATACTGATGATGTCCATATTCAAATTCAGGTCGATATTCATTGTATTGGCTTCTATCATACCAGTTCGACATTCTTAATTGCAAGGGAATTCTACGCAATCAAAAACAAGTCCGACTCGACCAAATCAAACCTATAGAATCTAGCAAACAAAAAGCATGATGGCTCCACTTAGATTGTTTTCTAGACCGGCTTCTATTCCTTCGAAAAGGAATTCGTTACAATTTGAGCACACCCCTCTGGAATCAATCCGAGCTAATGTAAGTTGAATCGAGGCGAGGGAAGCTCAGTGGAGCTTTGATACCCAAGGCCTCACCGCTATCACAAGGCGGCGCAGTCACGCATTCAACTCACAGAAACCATCATGAACTTTGAAATGTGCTTAAAGAGCAACCAATATTTTTCGAACGAGTTTCCTATTAAGCTCGTTACCCTATTGGTCTCGTTCTATTCAAAATTTTAGGCTTAGGTTCGCGTTTGGTTTCGTTTTCCTAAGGCGGGCAAGAAGGAAACGGTGATGAAATCCGAGTCCTTATCTTGATTTGGCCAGGCCTTGCCCTTTACTAGGAAAATAAAGACAGTCCGAATTCGTCCTCAATCAATGAATCACCTTAAGGAATACAGTAACTCGCTTACAGGGGATTCACGAGTGTTTCGATGGACTTACCTCCCGTACCAGACGGGCGATGAACCGTTGTCGTCGACTCGGGCCACGACTCCTATGCCGTGTGCGAACCCGAGGGGCCAAGACGATATCGTAATCGTCGTCCTTCCCTGCAAACAGTTTGTATTTAAGGATACCCTTCTGTAGGGTTTAAAATTAAAATAAATTGTCCAAAGTCCAGAATAATGTCCAAATAAAAAGTCCAAAAATTACAAAAATTATGAAAAATAAAGCCTATTTACAAATTCTAAAAAAATATAAATAAAAACTATATACAAAAAAAAATAATAATAAAAATTAAGTCCTAAAAGAAAATTATGTCTTTTTTCTTCTCTTTTAGCTTTTAGCTTTAAGCTTTTTGTTCCCAAGTCCTTAGTATTCCACTTCGAGCCTGTAAATCAAAGACACAAAAAGGAACAAATAATAATAAAAAAAAAAATTATACCTAAAAACAAATCTATATACAAGTCCGCGTCGGCGGCGCCATTTTGTTGTAGTACTTCGATTGCGGTAAATACGGATTCGATGCTCGGACTTGAATAGATTTAAAAACAAAAATATATAAAAAATTGCCACAGGATCAAGAGATACTGGGACTCAGGATTTCACCAATTCTTATACTCATGCGATTCAATTATTAATTCTAGACAATTAAAGCTTATATTGATAACAAATATCGACTCTTACTTTGCCAAAAATAGATTTTGTAAGTATTATATGTAAATCATAAGCATGATGCATCAAGAATCTCATGGATTAAGCATACATCATCAGACAAAATCACAAATAATCAATAAAAATCATAATACCATTCATAATAGTGCAAATAGTCATTAAAGAATTAAATAAAATTACTCATGCATAAAGAATGGTTTCCTCCATCATCCCAGTATTGGGGTTTAGATACTCATAATAATCATGTTCTCAAAATACATACTTGATGCTCAAAATATGATTAAAAGAGTGAAAAATATAATACAGTGAAACTACGACCAACTTTAAGCGTCCAGAAAAGAACGATACCTCAGCGCTGCTGTTGATTAGCGACGCTGGTATTCTGCTGTTGAATAACGACGCAAGTCTGCTGCTGCTAGCACTGTTGAAGAACGACGGTCCTGGAGGGTCCGTTCTTCGTCTCTTCTTCCTCCTCGAGCAGCAGCAGGAAGCTTTCCTGCAGCTTCCTGTTCTTCGTCTTCCAGCCTCTCTGCTGCGTCTCTGTGGTCTCTAAACTTCCCCAAACTTCTTGATAACCCTTCCTAAGACTTTAAACAGCCTTTATATACACAATAAGTCGATTAAATCTTCCCCAATATTTTCGTTTATCTCCTCAGCAAGTTCCGTGTTTATTTCTCTGCCAAACTCTCTTACGCAATATTCAACAGTCCAAACCTTCCTAAAATATCTCCAATTGAGCGTATAGTAATTCCAGAGGATATATATTCCTTTTCCACGCGTAGAAGTTTTCCACAAATCTCTCAAAAATATTTGAACCCTAAACAGAGAGTTCGTGTCCTGTTGAACTTTGGTTGATTCTTCCGACTTTTCCAGCCCAATTGGCTGGGTCTAATTTGTTGTACTAATCTTGTTATAGTCTAGGAAGTCAAGTCCAGTGAAAATCCGGGCATTAATCTCCTTAAAACTCGCTTGAAATCGAACACAAAAAGTGCCAGACGTGACACTTCTTTTTCCCGCCAAAATTCAATATTTGAATTTGAGAAGATGTCCCCCTAACCAGTCCCGGTCTCCCTTTAACAGATGCCTGGAAATGGGTCACCCCTTAGTAATTAGGTTGCCCCTTATCCAAAATCAAGGGTTCGTATAGCAAGTGTCCTCTGAGGCATTTTCCGCACTTTTTTCGGGGTTCCTCCGGGGTATTTCTGGGATACTTCCGGTACACTTCTGAGGCGCTTCCGGTACGTTATCAACGGAGGTCCAGATGCCACATTTTTAGCCAAATTCGCCGCAAGAGATTATTTTCCAAAAACACCTACAAATATAAAAAATAACCAAATAAGTACAATATCGAGTACTAACAATATATACAAATGAGCTATATTAGACACATAAATGCGTCTATCATCATGATACAGAGGTATAGTTCTTACGATGAAGTGAGCAAGTATTGCTCATTCGATGGATCATTGAATATTGATTGTTGAACAATATTGAGCAAATATTCCTCATCTGAGCAAGTACTGCTCATGTGATGAATTGTTGAATATTTGATCGTCTGAGCATGTGTTGCTCATCTGATGGATTATTGGCGGCGTACCAAAAATATTAATTAGAATACTGGTCGTGAACCGAGCATAATTAATGAAATTAATGACCATGAGGTCGTCGTAAAATTATTAAGGTTGGAATCTGGAATGATGATCCTTGGATTCAGAAACCCTAATTTGATCAATTGATGATCAATTCATGGTTATCAGAATTTCAACCATGGGACGAAGGAGGGAGCGACTACATGGGATCGTGGATCAACCATGTAGTGTCCATATGCTCACGTGAGCAAATACAAAGAACTCCTGAAGAGTTGACGATTTGTTGGTGGAAGAATGATTAAATGTTGGTTTAATCATTTATTCAAAAAATGCTCGTCTCAGCCTTAGGTGAGAAAACCTAATTAATTATGACGAGGCGAGGGACCGACCATGGAGTCGTGAAACCGGCCCTGGGTTATCCCGTGACCGCCTGACGATCACTTCATGAAAATCCAAAGTGTTTGGGAGGGTTTTGGACCTAATACGAGCAATTGTGCAAATTAGGTCAAAAGTGTGAAAATTGATGGGACCGGCTTCCGTGAGCCAAAGAGCCAATCTTGGTCGGTCAAGATAGCGTGCTCGTGTCCCCAAGGCGTCTGCATCTCAGTCCTGAGAATTTTGATATTTTCTGGCGTGCAATTGAGCATCCATTCGAGAAAATATGCCAAAATTAGGGTTTCGACGAAACTGAGGAAAAACACCATGAGATGATGAAAAATAATTATAAAATAAGGAATGAGGAGGCGTGGGACCGCCGTGGTCAAGGCATGGTCATCCGGTCGTGGCCACGGTCCCGTGGTGCCTTTTCCTTAATTTTATAATATTTTGATGATTTTATGAAAAATTCATGAATTTTGAGAAATTTGATGAATTTTGGGAGTTTCCATGAATTGAAAGAGTTTTCATGAGTTCAAGGAAGCAAAAGATATTAAAATAATAAAACAAGGGCGTGTGGGACCGTGGAAGGCATGACTGGCCGGCCAGGGCCCGGTCCCACAAGTTTCCCTAATTTTATAATGATTTTATTAAAAATTCATGAATTTTGAGAAATTTGATGAATTTAGGGAGTTTCCATGAACTGAAGGAGTTTTCATGAGTTCAGGGAAGCAAATAATATTAAAATAATAAAAAACAAGGGCGTGTAGGACCGTGGAGGCATGGCCGGCCGGCTTGGGTCCGGTCCCACGAGTTTTCATAATTTTTTAATATTTTTTAGGTATTTTTGATGATTTGAGGGAATTTTTACTAATTTGAGAGAAATACCATGAAATCAAGGAATTTGATGAATTCAAGGAAAACTAATAATAAAATAATAAAACAAAGGGGCGTGTGGGACCGTCTAGGGCATGGCCGGCCGGCCAAGGCCCGGTCCCACAAGTTTTCATAATTTATATTATTTTATTATTATTTGATGATTTGTGCAAAAATACCATGAAATCAAGGAGTTTTTTCATGAAACTAGAGAAATAATAATAATAAAATAATAAGGAGCCGTGGATGTGGGCCGGTTGGGACCAATGCATGGCCGGTTGGCCAATGGTCACGCCGCACACTCCTTTCCTTAATTTTATATTATTTTTTATGGATTTATGGAAGTACCATGAAACCGAGGAGTTTCCTCGAGACGAAGGAGATTTGATAAAATGAGAGGATTTTTATCAAATCATGGAAAATAATAAAAATGCATTAAAAATATAAAACTGGCGTGGGATTGACCACGACACGGTCGGTCGGTCGTGTGTCCGTGCTCCCAGCACCCTGGTCAATATTTTTAATTATTTATTATTTTCTTCTCTATTTTGCATAGGTTCATCGTTTCGTTGTATTTTTGAAATACTCATTCGTGCGGTGACTGTTAGTGTATCATCGTTGAATACACCTTCACCATTTGAATCGGGGCTTACTTAGAGGTAGCTCAGACGCCCGGTTGTTGATTATTTATTACTAATTGTGGAATTCAATGGAGAATAATTCACAAAACTGAGTAATAAGATGTTTATTATTAATTCATAGGATCAGCTGAGGATTCGACTGCGGATTCAGAATAATAAATTGAGCATTACCATTCCATGGGATCGTAGATTTGACCATAGAATCGGAGTAATTAAGGTTTATCTATTACCATTTATGAGACCAGCTTTGGATTCGATCATGAAATCGGAGTAATGAGATAATATAGTTATTGGTATTCTATGAGACCAAGCTGTGGATTCGATCATAGAATCAGAACAATTGTTATTGTCATTCCATGGATCCAGTCTTGGATTCGACCATGGAATAGGAGCGATTGTAATTAGTAATAATTAACTTTGTGGATCTATACTAGCATAGCAAGCTGTCTAGGAGCATTAATTATCCTGATACGAGCTTGCCGTTAAGTCATATCCTTTATATAGTCAGGGTAAACTTGTTGTTTGTTCCTGAAGACGTTATCGCTCTATACTAGCAGAGCAAGCTGTCTAGGAGCCTTCCATCTCGTGATGCTATATAGAAATAATCACTGAAAGTATTCAGTATTCATGAGATATGTCGTTGTCCAGTCGTGAGACTACATATCTACATGTACTATGAGAGAAAGTACTCTCCGTTGAGAATTCGATGAGAGAGCCGTGTCTAATACTCGCGTCCGATTGCTGAATCAGAGCTTCGTATAATTATGAGTTTACAATTTTAGCCTTTATCGAAAATCCACCATCTACACTTCTCCAATTTTACCCAGTTTCGGTTGGATGTTCATTATATACTAACTGTAAATAGCCCCTACTGCTGGTTTCTATAGTTAATTCCAACCCTAAATCACCTTGAAATGGACGTTGGAGTTAAGAGATCATCCATACTAGGATCTCCATCATGGAATATTTGTAAAATATGGTTTCGGCATCATATGGAGATTCACCCACCTCTAATATTTACCACTTGAAATCACTCATTTTGATTGAGCGAATCAAAATCTCCAAAACGAAAAAAATTCTCTCTACTTTTTCTTTCCCAATAAACCTACCTCTTAACCTAATTTAATCTTTCACCAAGTATAAAAGATATTCATTAATGTAATGATTAGTTAATTAAATGATTAAATTAAGTAAATAAGAGTTTCTTAGCCATTATGAAAAATATTTAGTTGGCTTGGAATTACTAACCGGTGACCCTATTTTGTTTTAGAGTAGACCCTCTAGTGGATTAGACAACTCTTGTAATAGGTTTCCTCATATCAGAAAAAGTCCTTTCTTGTTTTTCTTACATGGAATTTGGTATCTTCCCTAGAAAACTGGTATTCCATTAGCACCATTGTGAAGGGAAAATGATCTATATGTCTTGGAAAATGCTTATGTCATGTTACAACATCTCGAATAGATAATACGACAGTTTGATTAGGAGTCTACTTTAATGCAATCTTATAGACTTTAAGGTTTGTACCATAATATTTTATACTAGAAAGTGGGCCATTAAGTGGGATAACTTAAGCCTATTAATGGGAGACCATGATGGTTTCCCAACAAAAATAGTCTTACTTGGGACTAATAAGACTCCTCTTATTAGCTAAGTATGCTCGATTGGGCCTGGTAGGCTCCTCTTGTTAACCAAAAAAGGGTAGCTAGGCCTCACTAGGTAAATATGGATCATTGGGCCTTACGGGCTAACTAGGACGCTCTAGCAAAGCACTCTATCTACAAGCCCATCAGCAAGAAACTCCAAGCCTAGTAGCAAGAAAGCTCCACATCACCACTGCGACATCAACATGCGCCACGTCAGCAAGCTGGACAGAGCGGAACGTGCCACGTCAGCAAAATGATCCAACCAGAATGCGCCACGTCAGCTAAGAGGAACAATCAGCAGATGATGTCATCATGACGTCAGCAAGGTAGATGTCGGCAGTATATTCCGTGGACGGGAAGCATATTCCGTCATCGTTAGTAACACCGTCGGAATTTTCGAAGAATATACCGTCAACGTTGAACGCCGTCCAGATAACTGTAACGGCGTCAGTTAGTATCGAATCTGAGCCGTTCATCTAAACGTCGTTAGATCGGCCGTCGGTGGCGTCAGCACATCATCAACAAATGGCGTCAGGTCATCTTCTCAGGCGATGGCCGGCACCGGTGCAGTAGCAGGTTTTCGGCGGCAAAGCCCGACGGCGTTGGCAGGCGCAGCACCGTCCGGCCAGTTGGATATGTTATTGTGTAGCACGGCGTAAGTTAATAACGTAGCCCTGATTCAGTGTAGCGCGACGCAACTTAATCCTGTAGTCATGATTCAATGCAGCGCGACACAACTTTATTCCATAGCCCTGGATGTTTCAGCCCATGCTGTTTTCCTAACGAATTTCTACGCCCCATTGTGGGCTTAAGTGAATTATTCTTCTTGGGCTTGGAATGTAAGCTTATTTGTTGGTCCAACCCTTTGCACCATTTTGGCTTGGCTAGTTTCATAACCCTACAAGAGGTTTCTGGAACATTCTAGGAGGCATGCAGGGCCAGTTATTACATGAGGCATGCAGGGCTAGTAATTACAATTTATGTGAGGAGGCATGCAGGGTCAGTTATTGCAATTCATGCCTACCTCGAAATTAGAGAACAACGGATATTGGCAATATATAAATGGATGGTTTACAATCCTAAAAAGTATGCAATCTTCAACACAAAATTATATGTGAAAAATACTAAGCTAACTTTAAGCATCGGAGGGATTTTTGCAGGTACCCCCTACACTATTCAATTGGAGAAAAAAGCTACAGATTGATCTTCAACAAATTACATCAAATTCGTGTTTGAGGTAGAAGTATTTTTTACCATACAAACATTGGCGCCGACCAAGGGGATCGAGAAAACATAATCGTGTTTTACCAAATCGAGTTATGGCAGTAGTCAAACAAACTGCACGAAGGGTCGATTTTGTTAACAATTCTCAACAACGCAGGAGATGCGAAGCTGAAATGCACGAGATCGAGGTTCAGTAAGCTCCAGCAGTACCCACTGGAAACAGGCAGGGTCAAGATCGTGCTCATGACAGAGCCCTAGATCATGGACGAGATCGAGATCGTTTCCGTGACAGAACTCCAGATCTGAATCGGAGAAGAGAAAAACAACAGGTGATCGAAGACGAAGTAATGGATGTTGATGGGGAAAACCCACAAGTACGAGGAAGCAGAGATCGTGTATTCGGCAGTCCGTCAAGGAAGAATAAAGATCGACCTGACCAGCGAGACGGACGAACTGCAACTCCTGGTACAGAGGAAGAATTGTTGCGGAATCGGCTGAATGAGGTGGAGAAAGAGAACGCTCTCTTGAGACTAGAGCGTAAGAACCAGTCTCGACCTAGGACTGGTAATCTGAACAACCATAAGGGTAGGTCTGTATGGCAGCGCCTTGGAAGTCGAGTTATCCCTCACTTTGCAGACCGAAACAGAGAAGTGATCGATCTTGATCGGCTAGAGAAAAATTTGTTGGTTACCGGAGATCTACCTAAACGAAGGCGTGTACGACCCCGGCGAGAAAAGACCTGTCCAGCTGCGACACAACAGAGTGCGTCCAAAACTACTACCCGTTCAAAAAGTCTCATGAATGATGAAGATGAGGTTCAAGATCGGCACGACGAGAGGGAATTTTCGCCGTATTACTATGCTCGTTCGGAGCAAGGCAGAGCTGGAAGACAGAGCACTGGACCCCAAAGGAAAAGAATGAGATCTAAGGCTCATATTCTAGAGTACCGAGATTATGAGCAGGAAGACAGTTCCTCAGATGGCGATGTGGACGCAATAACAGAAGCTCGCCTTTGCAATATGATCGAGAAAGTAATATCGAAAAAGCGTTTCAGAGAGGAAAAGATGGACATGTTGCATCGAGCCGCTGGGGATCCTTTCAAACTGAATATCAGAGAATTCCGGCCGCCAATGAAATTTCAGGCACCCAAACTGCCAAAATTCGACGAGAAAACAGATGATCCAGATCAGCATGTTTTACACTATGAAACTGCCATGACTCTGTGGCAGTTCAGCAAAGAGTTGATGTGCAAGATATTTCCACAATCACTGACTGGATGAGCAATAACGTGGTTCAATCAGCTCCCGACACAATCGATCGGGACTTATCATAAGTTGATTGACGAATTCTGCTCTAACTACAAATACAACAAACGTGATCGGAAGGGATGCCATGCATTATTCCTCCTGGTAATTCGGAAGGAGGAAAGCATCGGACAGTTTACTCGACGCTTCAAGCAAGAGTTGGCCGATGTGGATGGAGCTAACGATCAAGTCGTCATTGCAGCCTTCAAACAGGCATACCAGCATGATCACAAAGGTGTGTACGATTCCTTGGTCAAGAGACCACCAAAGACTTTGGAAGAACTATATGATCGAGAAGAAGAATACGCTCGAGTGGAGGATGATTCGAAAGCTCGAGAAGAAGTTAACATATCATCCAATCATCCAAATGATGGGAAGAAGGACAAGTCAAAGAACCGTTCGAGCGGACAGCATAAAGATCGAGGTGAGGTTCGAGAGAAAAATCAAGGGGAAATAATGGAAACTGGATATCATAAATTTCATGATATGAAGCTGACGCCGTTGAACATACGGCTTACAGAGTTGTATGCAAAAATAAGCAAGGATTTGAGCCCCCCACGACCTTTGCCGGCAGAGACACATGATAAACGTAATAAGTGAAAATACTGCAATTATCATAAAGATCATGGTCACAAGACTGAGAATTGTCGCTCTTTACAGATCGAAGTCCAGCGAATGATAGACGCTGGAAAGCTACAAGAGTACGTGAAAAGGGATTTTGGTAAAGGTTCAGGATAATTTGGCGCATCACATATGATTAATGCACATTTCATTAACGTCAGTCATGCCAGGATCCATTCAATGACCATACGGGCATCAAAAGATGAGACCAGGAGAAAGCTCAGGCAGTCAAAGGAATGGTACGTGACAAATCACATCGATTTTGTCAGTGGAAATGGAGTAGAAATTCGGGAGCTTGGATGCACAAAGATCGAGTTCACTGAAGCAGACATGATAGGTATATATGCTCCTCACAATGATGCTATCATTATCACAGCTTGGATTGACATGTTTCGTGTACACCATATTCTGGTGGATACAGGAAGCTCAGTGAGCGTGCTGTTTTCAGGAGCTTATTCCTTTATGAATCTCTCACATGACTTGATCGAAGAGGATGAGAATCCAATTATCGGCTTCAGCGGTGAAGTAACAAAGGCGATTGGGAAAGTAAAGATGCCAATAACAGTGGCTGACAAGTCCGTTCTAGGAAATTTCTTGCTACTGGATTGTCGAGCTCCTTACAATGCGATAGTTGGACGAGACTGGATGCATGCGATCGGTGCAGTCACATCCTCATATCATCAATGCCTGAAGTTTATTACCCCTGAAGGGGTTGTGAAGGTTAGAAGCGACCAGATGGTCGCCCACAAGTGTCACGAGAATGCTATGGATGAACACAGGAAATCAGAAGTTAGCGGGAACCAGATCCTGCGAGTCGAACAAAAATAGCAATTACAGAATCCTCTCCCTCTAGAATCATATATGAGAGAGGACGCGGCTGAACCCCCAACGGTTGAGAAACTGATCGAGGTGCAGATTGGGGATGAGAAGCACAAAACCACGTTTGTAGGGGCAGATCTACCCGCGCACGAACGCGATGGTTTGATTACATTGTTAAGGGCGAACGCTAACTTTTTCGCGTGGAGTTTTGCTGAGATGCCTGGGATAGATCTGAATGTAGCCTGCCACAGACTAAATATCGATGAGAAATTCCATTCAGTTCGTTAGAAAATCAGGAATATGGCGCAAAGCAAAAAAGATGGAGTTACTGCATAAGTCGAAAAGTTGTTGGAAGTAGGCTTTATTGGACCAGTTTAGTATCCTAGTTGGATGTCTAATGTCGTACCCGTTCCAAAGAAGAATGGTAAAACTCATGTCTGTATCGATTTTACTGATTTGAATAAAGCATGTCCGAGGGATCCGTACCCGCTACCGCGGATAAGAGATTTGGTGGATGCAACCTCAGGGTACGGGAGACTGCCATTCATGGACGGTTTTCGGGGTATAACCAAATACCTTTGTTCGAGGAAGATCAAGAGCATACTACGTTTGTGACTGACAGAGGAGCATACTGCTACACTGTAATTTCGTTCGGGCTAAAGAACGCATGGGCGACCTACCAGCATTTGGTAGACCATATGTTCAAGGATCTGAGTGGGAAGACGATGGAAGTATGTATCGACGATATGGTAGTGAAATCTGAACAAAAGGAGTCGCATTTTCTTGATCTGCAGAAGACGTTCGATATCTTGAGGCAATATCGAATGAAGCTCAATCCAGCAAAATGTTTGTTCGGGCTATCCTCGGGAAAGTTCCTTGGATACTTGATGACGCACAGCGGAATCGAGGCAAATCCGGAGCAAATCAGAGCCATCAGAGAGATGTTGTGGCGGACCAGAGAATTTTTTTCTCCCAACGGGTCGGGTTTCGAACCGCTTGGAGAACTCCGACTCTCCAATGCGCCACTAAAGTAACCGGACCTTCACTTTCTCCTGAGCAACTCGAATTCGGATTACCCAAACTACATTATAAGAAAGCATCATTAGCATTTATTTTCTAATTATGAGAGACGACCAGTTATCAACATGAGAGACGGACAATTGCCAAAAGTAATATACTTAATATGGCCAGTTGCCAAAATGGAAGATGGCCGGTTGCCAACTCCAATAATATACAACCAGTTTCCAATTCTAACAATTTATATGGCTTGTTGCCAAGGTTAAAGGATGGCCAGTTTCCAACCCACTATCGGCCAGTTGCCGGTGATCAAAATTGGCCAATTGCCAATGTTAAAGGATGGCCAGTCGCCGATGATCAAAATTGGCAAGTTGCCATTAAAGGATGGCCAGCTGCCACCACTATCGGCCAGTTGCCGATGATAAAATTGGTCGGCTGCCAATGTTAAAGGATGGTCAGTTGCCAACGCACTATCGGCCAGTTGACGATGATAAAAATTGTCCAGTTGCCAATGTTAAAGGGTGGCCAGTTGCCAACCCACTATCGGCCAGTTGCCGGTGATAAAAATTGGCCAGTTGCCAATATCAGTGTTGCAATCATCTCGGAATAGATGGTATGAACTGCAAAGCAGCAACCAACCCTTTTCAGACGATATAAACAACCTTGCGGAGTTGTGCTGGACCGCATAGCGGATGCCTATGTACCCTCTTCGTTGCTCGAAGGGATCAAGCACGACCGTAGTTCGTCGTTTTAGTTTTTAGATAGTATGAACTACCCACAGTAGCAACTATCCCTTATCAGCTATCAAGTAAACTGATTCCATTTACTATGCATATAATACATTTCGAGTAAATCGCTACTCCGAGTATCCAAAGATACATAATAAGACACAGATGCTTTTCATTTCCATATAAAAATTAATAGAAACACAAGCCAAATCCTTAACCTCTATAGAAACCCATATATGTCCGAATGTAATTGGCTTGCGTCCTTCCATACATCAAACACACGAAAAGTAAAAAATTGGAAACTATAATTTAAAGACCCATTAACATTTAGGTAGATCACAGCCACCACAAATAGGCAAATGAGGTCCACGTACTAAAAACAATTAACACACCGTAAAACATTACTCTTATTCATCTAAGCCAGTAGCCAACTTTAGTATCCATGACCAGCATTCAAAAGTTTATAAATGCACATATTTAGTAAGACATTAGGTCAGCCACCTCTCACCAAATGAAAAGATTTCTTTCTATATTTAATAATTTAGTTAAGTTACGTATATCCATATTAAGATAAAATAAGTGGAACAAGACCCAAGTAAACATTTCAATCATTTCCCAATAAATTTCAACATAGGCGGAGACACCCGATTTTAACAGCACCACTTGCCTTTATACGAAATTATAGATATAAATTGAAATGTAGGCCTACTTACATGAATCAAAATGTGTGGCCTCTGTGAAATATACTATGTACTATTTACGTACTTGTCAGTACATTTCAACCTCAAAGAAGTAAACCAGCAAGCAATTTATTCTGATAACAACAAGGCTATAACAAAAGCTAACTTCATTCTTTTGCAATTTATGGTATCATGTAATCCTGTTCAAGTTCAAGTTAAGCATGATAACTAGCTACGTAGCAAACACTAAACATCGCACTCTCTAATTTTATCCAAATGAAAGATGTAGAATCACAATGAATACAATAATTGTAAATCAAATGACCAAACACTAAAATGATCACCTGTTACAACGTACGAGCATGTTCCGGGGAATCTGCTCCACCACAACTTTTATGGTATCCTACTGATCCCCTTTTTTCATTTTAATTTAATATTGGCAAACCATATGTACTGTACATGATACCCCAAAAGATAAATCGTTACTTAGATTCCTTGAACTACATTTTAACTAATTAACCAAACATTGATGTGCATAATTTGGTACTACATAATGCTAATTTGGTGTGTATATTTGGATCTCTTCTATAGCTTTCTTGACCTGCCATTTGAGTTTAACAACAACCCATCCATCGCTACACTAACCGAATACCAAATGCGCTCCAAGCCACGACAATTCATTCACAATTATCGATATTAACAGCCCTATTCATATAAATAGGGATCGGTAGGTATTACCAAACTAAACTGTGCCTGAAATATTAGTAGCACTAGCACATGAAAGACCATAGTTTCAGCCATGCTAATTATCGTCAGTCAACTTGGTATTAAAATGTCTTTTACACAAACAAGTACCATCACAAATTAGAATTTCACCCAGATACAGTGGCATAGTAATAAGAATTTAGCAGCCCGCGCAATATTATCTCAAGTGAGATATTAGTTAGTTTATCGTAGGGGGAAATGTACCCAGTATCTCCTCCTTATGATTTCAATTTGCTTAATTTGGTTAATTTCAAAATATATAGATGTAGTACTACCCTATCTTTCCTAAAATGACAATTTCCAGTGAAGGAATCCCTGCACATGCTATCGACATCACTACCACATTAATACAGGTAGGCTTAGCACATACCCAAAAGTGGATGATTCAATATCAAAATTCTCTTTTCTTCCGAGTTCACACACAGTAAAGCCTTTATAAATGTATGGCATCCATATACCACCAATTTAGGGTTTAGACATCAAGTTTCCCAACCCAAATACCTATCTACAATGAATGACCATAATTAATTATTAATGGATCTATACAAGGATTTCATAAAGCATTACTGAGCCTTCAACCCAAACACCATTCATAAAAATCATGCTATAAATTTTAAGTTAATGTGGCCTTGAACTAGATATCCATTCCGATATGCATGAAAACACACTTAAATCTAAAGTCTAAGAACACCTCTGTTTCGGCTTCTCATTAAATCACGAGCAACTTAACTACAATAAGAGTACAAAGAAAAATAAATTCGTTTGAGTACTAACCTTGATGACGTTCAGGCATATATAAACCAGCTCTCTTCCAGCACCATTCAAGCATATCAACAAGCACTTCGTACGCAGGTATGCTCCATTTCTGACCCAAACTCCATTAAATTCGACCCAAGACATCTGGTGAGTTCTATCCAACTTTCAACTGTGTCCCTCAAGGGTCAAGCCAGATTTTGAAATGAGAAAATTCAACAGTGTGGAGATTTGAGTAAATTCTCGCAACCCATTTAAGCATAAATAATGAATTTGGCATAAAGAACCAATTGGGACAAAAGGTTCTACAATTACCACCCTAACTCATCAACTTACTCAATTTAAATTAAGAATTCTGAAATCGATGTAGATTACTACTAACCAAGAATTTGTTATCATCTGAATTGAAACGTAATCAATCGATTCTATAACGAGAACCAAAATTGGTATAACCCTAGTTTTTCCTGTTTTTCAACAACAGTTGTTCAAAGGGGAATTACAGTAGTACAAACTCAAGCATGCATCTAGTTTTATATAAAAATTCAATCATTTTATTGAGAACCACTTGCCTAATATCAAAATCTCAAGTTGCAGAACATAAATTCCTCTTCTCCATTTATAATCCAACCAGCATGCGTGACCGCCATTAGTAACTAGACGTGATTTCGCCTCCATAAAGCTTACTAACTTTTCGTGATTTCAGATTGGTTTTCCTTTAATTTTCAGTCACCAGGGGAAGAGATGAGGGAAAGAAAATATATCAAAAAAAGAAGAATAAGAATGAAAGAAAAGAAGAATGGAGATCAAGTTTTCTCTTTTCTCCTCTGAACTAAAATTGTTCATTGATATTAACGTTTCGTTGTGACACGTGCTTAGCTGCCTGGGTTACTATTATAAAGCCCAAGGGTTTGGCTAAGGCAAACTCTCTATATTTAGGCACTAGGATTTGTTATTAACAAACCACAATTATCAAGACACACTAAAGCATTAGAGTTTTAAGCATTATAAACTTCGAATTTGACTAACGGGTTTAGTTAAACCGAAGAAAAATTTTAGTCTGTCACAGATGTCATCCCCAAGAACGAAGAAGGAGGTCCAGAAACTAGCGGTACGATTAGCAACTTTAAATCATTTCCTTTAACGCTCGTCGGATCGATTCAAACCATTCTTTGATATTTTGAAGAAAGCGGTGAATTTTGGTTGGACGAATGAGTGCGAAAAAGCTTTCAATGAGATCAAACAGTATTTGTCAACTCCCCAGTTTTGGTGAGTCCAAAAACTGGACAACCTATCGGAGTTTATCTGGATTCAACGAAGGACGCGGTAAGTGCAGTGCTGTTTGTTACGGATCCATATGAAAAGCCTGTTTACTTCGTCAGTAAATCTTTGACGGGGCCGGAAACACGGTACAAAAAGATTGAAAAGATAGCACTTGCACTGTTCCATGTATCTCGTCGCCTCAAACCTTATTTCCAAGGGAGGCATATCGATGTCTACTCGGAATACCCGCTGAAGAGAATCCTGAAACGTGTTGATGATTCCATCCGACTAGCCATATGGTCAAATTTTCTGGGGGCGTATGAAATCAAGTACGAAACCAGACCTGCAGAGAAGGGACACGCCCTGGATGCATTGCTAGCATATTTTCCTGTGGACAACATAGAAACAATTACCGAAGAAGAAGATGAGATGTTGAACAAACCCACAAAGTCAACCACTAGTCAGACTGGAGGCGAGTCCGCGATGGAGGTTGATACACCTGAGCCGTTGTGGACCATATTTACTGATGGGTCATCAAATGTTGGTGGAGATGGAGTTGGAAGCGTCATCCTTACTCCCGAAGGTTCGAGGATCGAGAAAGCGACCAGATTGGGCTTTCAAGCATCAAAGAATGAAGCAGCAATTATTGGTTTAAAGGCTGTCAAACTGTTAGATGCGAGGAACGTGAAGCTGGTAACTGATTCCATGCTAGTAGTTAACCAGTTTCTGGGGATCTGCAGAGCCAAGGAAGAGAGGATGGCCTTATATTTGGATCATATGAGACAGCTGGAAAATGAATTCGACCAATTCTCTATTGTGCAACGACCACGGTTGGAAAACAGGGACACGGACGCTTTAGAGTATCTTTCTTCCGCAGTCGAAACTGATACCACCCGTTTCGTTGTAGTGGATTTCCAGGAGTTACCTAGCATCTCCGACAGCCACCTTGTTTTGGCTCTCGAACACGCTAGTGGGGGCGAGAGAGCAACTACATCAGCACAAGAAGATATTAACAACAATATGGATGTTCACAGTCCAGTGATAGATGATTCCAGCAGTCTTGCTGAAAACACTTCAGACAGGCGTCAACCTTATTATGTTCGGTATCTGACAACCAGTGAACTCCCAGAAGATGAGCATCTCGCTTCAAAAGTTATGAAGAATTCTTGGAGATATTCAATGATCGAGGGACGGCTGTACCGCAAATCTGTAGCTTTGGAGCAATTTTTGCGGTGCATATCAGCCGAAGAAGGGGAACAGATATTGGCGGAGGCTCATGAAGGAATATTTTTGGAACCATTCTGGAGGGTGCAGTCTCGCGCACTTTCCCAGGGATACTTCTGGCCATACATGTAGAAAGATGCTAAAGAATTCGCACAGAAATGCGTCACATGTCAAGAGCACGCTCCAATTCCTAAAAGGCCCACCAACGAATTGCATCCAGTTTTTAGTCCCTGACCATTCTCTATTTGGGGACTAGACATCGTCGGACCACTTCTCAAAGCTCATGGAGGCGTTAAATTCGTACTAGCCGCTACTGATTATTTCACTGAATGGGTCGAAGCAGTGGCATTGGTACATGTTACCGGATATGATGTGAAAAGGTTTATATGGGAGAATATCGTCTGCACAAGCGAGTTAGTATCAGACAATGGGAAGCAATTGAATTCTGGGGTGATCAAAGAATTATGCAAGAACCTGAATATTCGCCACAATTTCTCATCTCCTTATTATGCTCAGAGCAACGGGTAGGCGGAAGCAACCAATCGCGTTATTATGGACAATCTCAAGAAAAGGCTGGAGAAAGCGAAGGGAAAATTGACAGAAGAATTCCATGGAGTCTTATGGTCCTATCGAACGACCCCAAAAAGATCCACTGGATTTTCACCATTTACACTGGCTTACGGGACATAGGCATCATACACACCGAGGTACATCTCAAAACTACCAAAACTCGTGCTGTCAAATCTGGAAAAAATGACATCATATTAGCCTTGGATAAAGAGTTACTGAAAGAACAAAGAGAAACAACCTTACAGTAGTTGGTCCGGTACCAGCAGGCAATCAAGCTGAGTTATGATCGTAAAGTCAGAGAACGGTCATTCAAACCAGGAGAGTATGTCTTGAAGAAAACTCGAGCAGCCACAATGGAACCAAACTGTGGGAAGCTCGGAGAAAACTGGGAAGGACCATATATAGTGGAAATGCCAGCGTCTCGTGGCTCTTACTACCTAAGGAACCTCGATGGTACTCAGGATTCAAAACCATGGAAGCCATGGAATTCGTTCCACTTGAAGAAGTTTTATCATTAGGAGAAGTTCAAATACTGATGTGTTGCACTCTTTTTCCTTTATGATGGTTTTATCCCACTGGGTTTTCCACGCAAAGGTTTTAACGAGGAAGCTGTTGTCGAGCAGTAGGTATTTATCTTGTTATTTATGTTCAGAAATTTAATTCAACATTATTTTGGTATTCCACACTTTATCAAAATATGTTCGTGCTTAATTATAAGATGTTGCGGACGTTCAAATCCACAGTCAGCCCTAAATGGAAAAACAGTACAGTTCAAGTCTATTGTCAGCAACGTCTCTGACACCTCGCAGAAGGGTGAATGCACAATTCGAGCATTTTTACCCAATCCCAATTGTATCCCCATCATTTGGTCCATCAACAAATGTGGCGAACATTTTCACCTGTCCAGGCATGTGAAAATGTACACATCTCAACTCTGCGTGCATCTTGAATAGTAGGATTGGCCCCTTGCGCGAATACAAGATAGCAGAAAAAACTCAACTTTTTATTCCATGCGCGAGAAAAATGCAGCAGGGAAGTGCACCCTTGCGCGAGCATTGAGCAGCAAGACACCACAACATCCTGGGGGCGAGTTATATGTCACCACAACCATTTGGGGGCGAGATATATGACACTCCAGCGCAATCATTACGTTCCTGGGGGCGAGTTGCATAACACTCTAAACAACGCGTTTGGGGGCGAGTTATGCAACATTCCAGAAAAAGGCAAATTCAGTTGCTAGTAAGAATTGGGGAACCCGAACTTCGTTATGCATTAAGAGGGGGCGATGTTTGTACCATAATATTTTATACTAGAAAGTGAGTCATTAAATGGGATAGCTTAAGCCTAATAATGGGAGACCATGATGGTTTCCCAACAAAAATGGTCTTATTTGGGACTAATAAAACTCCTCATATTAGCTAAGTATGCTAGGTTGGGCCTAGTAGGCTCCTCTTGTTAACTAAAGAAGGCTAGCTACGCGTGACTAGCTAAATATGGATCATTGTGCCTTATAGGCTAACTAGGCCTCTCTAGTAAAGCACTCTATGTACAAGCCCGTGTGCAAGAAACTCCAAGCCTAGTAACAAGAAATTTCCACATCACCACTGCCACATCAACATGCACCACGTCAGCATCACGAGCCACGTCAGCAAGTTGGACAGACTGGAACGTACCACGTCAGCAAAATGGTCCAACCAGAATGTACCACGTTAGCTAATAGGAACAGTCAGCAAGGTAGACGTCGGCAGTATATTCCGTGGACGGAAAGAATATTCTGTCACCGTTAGTAACACCGTCGGCATTTTCGAAGAACATTCCGTCAACGTTGAACGCCGTCCAGATAATACTAACGACGTCAGTTAGCAGCGAATCTAAGCCGTTCATCTAAACGTTGTTAGATCAGCCGTCGGTGGCGTCAGTAAATGACGTCACAATGATGTCAGGTCATCTTCTCAGGCAATGGATGGCGCCGGTGCATTAGCAGGTTGCCGGCGGCTATTGCCGGCGATCAAGCCCGGCGACGTTCGACGGCGGCTCCCTCCGGCAGTAGGCGACGACGTCTCCCGGCGGCGGCAGGCGGCAGCACCATCCGGCTAGTTGGATCTGTTATTCTGTAGCACGGCGTAAGTTAATATCGTAGCCATGATTCAGTGCAGCGCGACACAACTTAATTCTGTAGTCCTGATTCAATGCAGCGCGGTACAACCAAGGTAGTTAATATCACGTATCGGTATCGTATCGGTCGGGTCCTATACACCTATACAAATGATAATATCTGTTTTTACAGGCGATACATCATTTAATATAGAATTTCAAATAATTATAAAACCATAGTAAAAAATAATAAGAATATACACATATCTCAAATTTCCAAAATACAAGGTGATTTATTAGAGGATCTCCAATGGTCATTGTGTGTGCTTCCTAGGTGGCAACACAAATAGGACATCCTCAATCTATTTTTCCTTAAAATTGGGGAGAGAAAAAAATCCATCTCTAACAGTATTGCATGTAACATCTTTTTTTAATTAGTATAAATTTTATTTTCCATAACTAAGATTTTATTAGAGCTAAAAATAGTTAGTTAATATATTAAAGTCAATTCAATTAAGTAAAAGCTGAGCAGGATGGTAGATAATGTCAAGGGGAATGTCTAAAACTATATATTCACCTTGACAATGTCTACCCAAAGTCATTTATACATTGGTTAAAGACTTCAGGGTTGGAGAATGATTTTAGAAAAAATGGATGTGTATCCTAGGGGGATTTTGACATTTATCTCCACACACATGCCATTGGAGAAGCTCTTATCCAACATTGTGATTGTTGTCCCATTATGCCAGTAAATCTTTTTTCTTTTATCCTTCATATTTATCTTTTATATTTCTCTTCCTTGCAATTGAAATACAGTTTTCATCTTATATCATAAAGCCTGTGAGGTACAAAATCATTGTCTCTTTAGATCGGGCACATGAGACAAGATTTTAATCAACACAATTAAATTGCGTTGTGGTGAACAACAATTTGTCCACCATTTTCCTCATGAGATGAATCCTCAGACTTTGGTCTATCAAACCGACTTGACCATACTTTCTTCTCTAATGGTCTTGGTTTATCCTTCGAAACTAACTTCTTAGACGAAGATAAAATTCTACATACCTCAGCGGTCTTCTGAGCAAGTTGAAGCTTCATTGCTATATGATTTTCTCTTCGTTGAAGTTTGTTGACGTGCCTCAGTCGGTGTTTTTACTTGTAACACCTTGAAAGTCCATGACCCGTTTAAGAACAGTACGAACACGTCAACTACACTTTCTATCGTAGTCCGAGACCTTTAGCTAAATAGGCTAGAAATCAAGACTTATAGTTTTGATCACTAACATTGACAAACATGCTTGAGATAGAAACGCATGCGAGTTCGATCTAGAAATGCTCTAACACTAGGTTCTCTCTGTTTTTATTTATACAAATCAATAGGACCAGACACATCCCTTAACAAGGATTATTTTACTATAAGTATAGGGTTTCCTAACATCACTTTAAGAGACAAACCTCTTAAGTTGCTATACTTAGGACACTAGTGTTAGTGCACTGCTCGGTTGAACTCGCAACCGTTGTTATCTCAAGTTTAGGTGATCAAAACTATAAATCTTGATTTCTAGTCTACTTATAGCTATGTCTCGGACTAGGATAAATAGTGTAATTGAGTTTTAAATTTCACGGCGTTCATCGATTGAAGACGAATATCTACTGAGGAGAGCTTGGAGGAACTTCATCAACAAAAGGTATGTGGAGACTAAAACTTATCTATCACTCAGAAGTCTATTCTATTTTATCTCCTATTGATACTAAGTCGTATAGCTATATAAACTTTACATTATACACATTTGATATTTCGAGCTGAGTTTAACTCACTTATATCTTTCTCGAAATGTGTTGGAAAGATTTTTGCTTTAACTACATTCATCATTATTCTTGACGAGTTCAGTTAGAAACGATTTATTTGTTGGAAACTAAACAATGAGTCAAAAGATGATCATGTGAAAATCGCCTTGAAACATCTTACATGATTTGTGTGAGATAGTCATTTGATGTAGACTCGATATGTTTCGTATTGATCATTTGAAAATTACTTATAAGTTAATAGTTTGTGTGAGACATCTATTGTCGTCTTCTAAGGATGTTTTAATGATTGAAATGGGAGTTTAGAACAATTAACCATTGTATGGATATAGCACACAGTATGCATACCAGTATGCAAACTGTTGTAGTGTATGCATACCAGTATGCAAATTGTTTTAACTGTCAAAGTCCAGGAACCAAGTTTGCATACCCGTTTGCGAACGGTTTCACTTGAGTTCGGTCCGGAACGACAGTATGCGTACCCGTTTCCGAACTGTCATACATGACCAATGTCCAGAACTTAAGTTTGTGTACCCGATTGCAATCTAAGTTGGTCTAATTTCTAAAATCGGTTAAGTATGATTTCATACTCATAACCAAATAAAAATATAAGTTAAAGAATGCAATCTTTTCAAACCGTGGCTAAAATGTTCATGAACTGATTTTTTTGAATCAATCCGATTTTGCTTCAATTATGTATATGAACAATTGAACAACTCTATGAGTAACATAATTAGATTCACTTAATTATAATTTGATCTAGAAGTCTTAAATGAATGAGGTTAATAGAAAAGTGTTCATATGGCTAACTTCGGTTAACTATTGTTGAGTCAACTCAATATACACGTTTTGGTACGGTTAGCCATATCAAAATGAAAGTATATTTTATTTGTGTGTAACAAGCTAAGACCATCTAACGGTGGAGAGATATTTCTTTGGTTTTAAGCAAACTTAGCTTGAATCTTAAATCAGGATTTCATCTAACAGTGAATATTGATTGCTTTGTTTCAAAGTTATCAAACCCTGATTTGAAGACTATATAATGGAGAACTCTAGCAACTAGAAAACCTAATCCCCTCACCTCCTGTGTGATACTAGTTGCGTACTATAGTCGATTATCCTTCAACCTAGTTTTTTTCTAAAACCATTATAGGTTAACGACTTGAAGACTTAATTGCGATTCTGAATCCAGACCCAACTATTTTCTCTGTAGTTGCGTGTTCTGATCTTACTTGTTCTATCGTATTGAGCACTATCTTCTCTAAGATTGACTCGAGATTTATCCCCGATAGGTAAGATATAAAAAGTAATCTCAAAGATATTCATCTCATTCTTTGTGATTCCACAATAACTTGTTCTACTACCATATAATTAACTTATTGTGAGGTGATTGATAGTTTTAGGTTGTTCTTCGAGAATATAAGACCGGATTATCAATTGGTTCCTGTTCACCTTGATTTATCAAAAGACGGAACGAAAATTTCATAGGTATTTCTGTGGGAGACAGATTTATCTATATGAATAGACTTTTCTATGGGAGACATATTTGTTTATCAAGTCTTCAATATTGGGTCGTAGAAACTCTTAGTTGTGGGTGAGATCAGCTAAGGGAACCAAGTGCGTAGAGTCATACTGGGATTCAGAGACGTAAGGAACGCGATGTACCTTAATCGGTGTGAGACTTGGTTAGGGTTCACCTACAGTCTAGTCCGAAGTTAACTTGTAGTAAGATAGTGACTGTAGTCGTTTAATACAGTATGGTGTTCAAAACTGGAATAGGTCCCGAGGTTTTTCTGCATTTGTGGTTTCCTCGTTAACAATATTTATGGTGTTTGTGTTATTTCTTTCCCGCATTAATTTTTTTTATATAATTGAAATATCACAGGTTGTGCATAGTTCAATCAAATGGTAAATTCGACCTTTGGTTGTTGATTTAAATTGATTGACACTTGAACATTGGTTTTTGATACCGTTCAAGTTATTTCTCATATTAATCGGGCTCACAGATTCCTATCTGTTCGATTGCAGATTGTATTGAGAAATTGAGATATATCTCTTGGATGTATTTCCTTGATTGAGTATGACTGTCTGGTTGATTCTCTTGGAATTATATTGTAGTTAGTCCATATATATTTCCGAACAAAATACTGGGTGTGGTTGTTAGACCCCCGCTTTTAAATTGGTATCAGAGAAGGCAAACACGTTTAAGACCTCATAAGCCTGTGTTTGTAGCAATATGACTCTATGGACGGTAAGTCTCTATTAAACACACCACCAGATCCAGGTGACTCAGAATTTCTTCCATGACTGATTTTATCAAATCTTTAGATGATTTTATCTCTCGACCTTCTCCAGGTCTAAAATCCCTTGAACCGTTTTCAGCAATTGAAGAACAAATTGAAGGTTTATCTCTTGATGTTGAGTTTTATCTATTGAAATAAAAAAACTATCTTGATAAACTAAACCAAGTTATTATGAGAAATATTCATGTTGAGGTTGATATTGATTTTCTTATTAGTGAGGGAAATACTTCTCTTCACTGATATCCAAAATCTTGTGATGAACTGGATAAAGTACAAGAGGAGTCTAAACTTCATCTGTCAAATGGTTTCATCTTAGAACATTGCTCATTTCTGTTAGAGCATGGCTCGGTTGAACCCATTAAGCGTTGGTATGTCAAGCTTGGTTGTCATATTTTAGTGAATCAAAACTCATTTTAAGAGTCTCTTGATTATGTACTAGAGTTAAACTTCGTATAGGTTAGCTTGAAAGTATTAGGATATGAGACATTACAAGTATTGCGAAGACTTGAAGATGTGAATAAGCAAGGAGCTACAAGGACAACAATCATCCTTCCACTTGAGGTTAGTGATATTTGACTTGAACTGTTTCATTCCCTAACTATCTTTCAAGTCGTGCATATTGAAAACATAAATGTGAAGCATATTTGAACTCTAGATAGACATAGTATTAAGGAATACAATACGAGGTTTATTGCTTAACCATTAAACTTTGTAGATAAGACATCGGCATAATCATTTGAATGCTATTGTGATTATGTATGGGTATGAGGTGAGGATTTCATCATAGGGAACAATGTTTACATGTGTTCTAAGAAAGTAAGTTCATAAACTCGTTTGTGAACCGAAAAGGAAATTGCCAGGTGTTATTGGTTTTGTTATTCATTGCATATCTTATGAACAACCAATATGTGTGATCGATATAACCGCTCACAACTTGTTGCGTTCTTGGTAGAACTGTTCACAAAGGCCTGACTTATGTATTGGTATAACTTTTATTAGTAAAACCAATCTTAAGTAATTATCTGTAATATGATCGGATTTTGTATGTCTGACCTTGTAAGGGAAAGGGAGTCGATCCTTGTAAGGGAAAGGGAACCGATCCTAGTATGGGAAAGGGAACCAATCCTAGTAAGGGGTGCAGTACATCAAAGGGAACCGATCCTTGTATGTGGTGCAACAAGGTTTATATCAGAAAGGGGAATTGATCCTATGGACATGTGCAACACATATAAGTTAGATACCAATATATGTGAGGAACCGATCCTAGTACCTAGTCAACCGAACTTTTGGGAAGCTAGTGTGACTATGCGCAATACTCACATAGAGGTAGCACCGAAACTTGTTTCGGTAGAACCGTTAAACCCATGATTGTAATTGAATGCTGGTTTGATCAATCACATTGCTCTTGAAAGTCAGATGAACCAATTCTAAACTTGTTTGGAAGTGTGGCAAATCGGTTTCAAGGTTGTAAGTGTGAAAGAGAACTTAGAAACTTAAGATGTCGACAAACTTTGAACAAGTGTTGTGAATGTTTATTTCTATAATTATTCAAAGATATTCCTTAACGGATAAGGGAAGAGAATCCCAGGATCGAAACATAAGTAAGTTAAGAATCTTTTAATTAAGGTTAATAATTTCATTTTGTAGGGAAATTATTCCAGAATTAGTAATGTGCATTTACTAATTAGATTTTCCGAGAGATTTCGATCGTTATTTTTGGACAGAGCATTTCCAGGAATTATGGAAACCGAATTTGTGCTTTAATGAATATCTTGAGAATATTTTTGGTTTTGGAAATTCCTTGGTGTCCAAACTTCCTTGTCTATAAATACACGAATTTTGCCTTTCTAGTAAACTAATCCTTCGTAACAATAGACTTCCTCTTTTGTCTTTATTACTGGTGTAGCCGCCTATCGGAGAGGAGAGAAATCTAATTAGGTGAAATCTCTTACGACCGCTAGTTTTAAAGTCTTCTCTGGGATTGAGAAGTTCTAGCGCGACCCGTTGGTGGGAAACTAGATAATTGCGGTTTATCTTTGTTTTTGATTGATTTGATTGACTAACGGTGGTTGAAATCTGATTGCACCTAGTTTGTTTATTCTTGAGAATCTTCTCTTATAATATAAGATTCACTCAAACTAGTTCAGAGTTTCGACAGGGATCTTTAGACTGTTGTTAGTTCTAAAGATGATCTTCTGATAATCCATTGTTAACAGACTCCGTTCTGTGCGTGATTGATCACAAGAGATCCAAGTGATTGTGTGCAGGTTTTTTATTGAAGATTTAAGAAGATTTGAAGACAAAGAAGATATTGAAGATATGACTTGGATTTTATAATCTTTGGTGTGCACAATACTTGTTTCGGTAAAAGAGGATCCAATTAATAATCGGTTTATCCTTGTGGTAGATTGGATTGATTAATTGAGTAGATCGGCATCAACACGGTTCTTCGGATTAAAGGTGTTGTTGGCTTAATCTTAAACTTCATCTTAATTAAAAGAAGAATTTTGAAAAGCAAGCAAAACCACAAGTGTTGTGTGTGTGTAAAAGATGTGCAAAAAAAAGTATGTAGAGAACTTCTCTATTTATAGGCTTCAATTTCCTAGCAATCCTCTTAGGAATAGACTCCTTTCCTTAAGCAATTCCACATTCCATATCCTTGTCTTTGTAAAATTGTTCCACCTTCACTTTCCAAATTCAAGTCCAATTCCTCAAACCCATGAGTCTAGATGAGTCTAGAGAATTCTTTACAAATACCTGTATTTTTTGCCGCCTGAAAAGTTCTCGGCATCACCGGAATTCTGCCTGGAATATAGCCGCCGGCTACCAGAGTTCTGTTGCCATCAACAGAATATTCTGTTCGGGTGTTGTTATAAGTAACTGTGAAGCTAACAGTCGTTGTTAGTCAAGAGGTCAAGGTGTGAGAGTCAGCCGTTGAGTTAGCTGATCTGAGTCTGTCTCATTGGTCTTACTCATGATTTGGATCGGTCATCGGCGGGAACGAGTTGACTCACCGGAATAGAAAATACGACAGAGTCTCCTCTGTTTTCTGGGGATTTCTCAGGCCTTATTCAGGCCAATATCTTCACTTCCTGTTAAGAATCCTAACATACATCTAAGTACTTCAGCTAGAGCACCAACACTCCTTGTAAACCATTCAACCCATTCTTTGCAGCTTCAATTTCATCTCCAGGATCAACAACAGCCATCTAACCCACTGAATCCGGTACCACCACCAACACATACCCATGAATATCAATGTCGTTCTTCTCTGATCAACACACAAACTCGAACCCATCATTCACAACAACTTTCAATCGAGAACAATCCCCAATTTCTTCTCATCTGCTTTGATTGCAATCTCACAGATCCCCATCTTCTAATTTCTTAGCAAAAACCTAACCTCAACTTGAATTGAATTTCGCATTTCGATCTTTGTTCTTCGGTTGCAGACAAACCCTAGTTTCATCCTCTACAGCAGCATCAATTTCTTGTTTGTGTTCTTCATAACCCTTAATCATCACCACCGTCTGTTAAACCAGCAAACCCTAGATTTCTTCATCATCAATTTCTCCTCTCTGTCTTACTTTTCTTCTCTTGGTTTCAGGTTCAGGATGATGATAACTCTCAGCTCCTCTCTATGTCTCTCGATTTTCTCTCAATTATGTTGTTTCAGGTGATAACAGCAGCCGCAATTTCTAGTTCTCAATTTCAGGTGAAGTTGATAAACAAATGAATGAGAGAATTGTTTCTCTCGAAATAGGGTTGTAATAATTTGGGTGGGATTTAGACACCCAATTTTAGAACCACCCAGCTAGCATCCCCTTAGCCTCATCTGGTCTGTGTTTAATACTCCCCCAAAAGAGTTTCCCCTTAACCTTTGGTTTGGATCCTAACAGTGTTAAGCCCGCGAAATGATTATTTTTCCCTTTTGGCTCAATTTGGGTGATTTCTTCTTCTTTTCTTTCGTATGAATCCAGAGTACCTAATAACTCAAAAACACGCGTAAAGTACACAATTTACCAGAAAACATAGCAGAGAAAGCATAAACAATAGATAATAAATAAGGTGTATTCTACACCCTATCACTTCCTCACATTCCTTGTTTTTCTTTTCAATGTTGGAGCTAACGGAGATTTTTCTTTTTCCTTCATGATTGATGGCTTAACAATCATATTAACATCTTTTCCATCAGAAGACATCATGCTTGGAGTATCCATACGTATGGGTTTGTGAGAGGAAATCTCAAATTATACTCAACAAGTAGTCTTGAGATAAAAAGAGGTTTTTAGGAAAGAAAAGGAATGTAGGGTTTCGAAACCTTTAAACAGGTTCGTACCAAGGTAGTTAATATCGTGTATCGATATCGTATCGGTCGGGTCCTATACACCTATACATATGATAATATCTGTTTTTATAGGCGATACATCATTTAATATAGAATTTCAAATAATTATAAAACAATAGTAAAAAATAATAAGAATCATACACATATCTCAAATTTCCAAATACAAGGTGGTTTATTAGAGGATCTCCAATGGTCATTGTGTGTGCTTCCTATGTGGAAACACAAATAAGACATCCTCAGTCTATTTTTCCTTAAAATTTGGGAGAGAAAAAAAATCCATCTCTAACAATATTGCATGTAACATCTTCTTTTAATTAGTATAAAATTTATTTTCCATAATTAAGATTTTATTAGAGCTAAAAATAGTTAGTTAATATAGTAACGTCAATTCAATTAAGTAAAAGCTGACTAGGATGGTAGACAATGTCAAGGGGAATGTCTAAAACTAGACATTCACCTTGACAATGTCTACCCAAAGTCATTTATACATTGGTTAAAGACATCAGGGTTGGAGAATGATTTCAGAAAAATGGATGTGTATCCTAGGTAGATTTTGACATTTATCTCCACACACATGCCATTGGAGAAGCTCTTAGCCAACGTTGTGATTGTTGTCCCATTATGCCAGTAAATCTTTTTTTTTATCCTTCATATTTATCTTTTATATTTCTCTGCCTTGCAATTGAAATACGGTTTTCATCTTATATCCTACAATCTAGTCATTGATTTTATATTATAAATATATTAGGGCTTTTTACCTTCTCCAATTGACATTGTACTTGCCTGTAAAGACTAGATGCATGTTGATGAAAAATTTATTCACGAAACCGATATTATCGGTGTACAAGTAAAACCGATATATCGGTCTGTAACGGCCTGTACAACCGATAATATCATTTCGTCTTGGTATCGCCGATATTTTCGATATCGTATAGGTATTTTCCGATATCTAATAAAAACCTGTAATATCGGTCTATACAACTGATATTGACTACCTTGGGTACAACTTAATTCCATAGACCTGGATGTTTCAGCCCCATGTTGTTTTCCTAACGGATTTCTACGCCCCACTGTGGGCTTAAGTGAATTATTCCTCTTGGGTTTGGCATGTAAGCTTATTTGTTGGGCCAACCCTTTGCACCATTTTGGCTTGGCTAGTTTCATAACCCTAGAAGAGGTTTCTGGAACATTCCAGGAGGCATGCAGGCCAGTTATTACAAGAGGCATGCAGGGCCAGTTATTACATGAGGCATGCAGGGCTAGTAATTACGATTTATGTGAGGAGGCATGTAGGGTCAGTTATTGCAATTCATGCCTACCTCGAAATTAGAGAAAAAAATGAAAATTGGCAATATATAAATGGATGGTTTACAATCCTAAAAGGTATGCGATCGTCAACACAAAATTATCTGTGAAAAATTCTTTGCTAACTTAAGCATCGGATGGGTTTTTGTAGGTACCCCCTACACTGTTCAATTGGAGAAAAAAGCTACAGATCGATCTTCAAAAAATCACATCAAATTCGTGTTTAAGGTAGAAGTATTTTTTTACCATACAGACACATATCTAAATGCATTTTTTTTGTTTTGTATTTTGTTTTTTGAAGGAACATATGTACGAACTCCCAATTTCATACATTCTGTGGAAGAGTTACATCAATCAAATACATCATGATATAAATACATGATACAGATGCATAAACAAAGTATTAAATACATCTACTGCATTGAGGAAATCGATGATGTTAGAGGGATGGTGCAAAACTTCTGATTGTACCGTTTGACTTTTAGTTCTTCAGTAAGAACAACTTTTTCTTTTTCTTGAAGAGATGCTCCATAAAGGATTAATTTGCACATAAAATCGAAATTGTAATTATATTTAGTTGTCACGGATCACGTGAATGCAAATCTATGTCACGCCAGTGAAATCACCCTCGAATAAATGCTTGAAACGATTATATCAATCGATTGAAGCGACTGAAACTGAATAATCACCAAAGTGTGATTAGTTTTATTCTAGGTAATAGTTATCACTCTCTCTGTCCAAGTTATACAGGCGGAGAAACCAAATATCTTACATCAAGATAATTATATGGATTTATAATTATCCATTCTCTTTTTTGTTTTACCCCTAATTACTGTTGGTGAAAACTAGAAGCACTAAAGTAACTTTAGTGATGGACAACTTAGAACTAGTTCTAACTTGGACGGAGGGAGTACAATATTACAAACCCTAAATTCTATAAAAACCTTTAGATAAATTTAGTAAAGACCTGGGGAGGATCCAAGGATATGATGTCGACATATTTGAATCTGAAATGTGAAGCTGTGTTGTACTCTTTTTCCCTTCGATCGAGATTTTTGTTACTCGAAAAGGTTTTTAGCGAGGCAACCATAACTACACCAACTACATGATAAATGACGAAGACCTGCAGATTGCTTGCTGAACAATATCAGAATCAAAGAAACGAAACTCGATAGTTTGTCAAGTGAAACCAATGCCGGAATCAGCACAACAAAGCAAGGATTATATGCCAACAGTTTTCAGCACAAGTCAACTAGTAGTATTGATAATACTACATGTATATCAGTACTAGGTGTTCATCAATCATCTATAGACATAGATAAGATGTTATGTATGAGTATCCAACAAATGCATACTTCCGGATTTAATCGCGTTGTACACTTTTCCCTTCGTCAAGGTTTTATCCCACTGGGTTTTTCCTTGTCAAGGTTTTAACGAGGCAACATATGGGAGTCCAACTCTGTTCTAAGTTTTCTTAGTATTGTACTATTTTTCCTTAGTTCAGATTTTTTCCCTCTGGGTTTTCCTGAGGCAATAGACTTAGATACAGTGGTCATCGAGGAGAGAAACTAGATCTGAAGCGCTACATCGGAAGCATTATATGTGAAGCACTACATATGAAGCACTTTTATTGGACCGCACAGGGGGAATGTGGTAGGGACTTTGACCCATTTGTGCGACCCATATATATGTAACCAGGGTTGATAATCTAGCCTATAAATAAAGGCTTATTCCTATGTAATACTACATTGATATCTAACGAATAATATCTCTTTCTTCTCTATATTTGTCCTACAACATGTTATCATGCACGAAACTATACCGCAGAGCTATATTGGATCGGTTGATAATTTATACCGCATATCTATATTGGATCGGTTGATTTTTTTTATTGCATGGATGCCTTATCAAGTATTTCTTTTGATCAAAGAAATTTCGTTTCATAGTGTATATTAGGGTTCCACGAAAGCATGATTATCAAACGTATAGATTGCACCGTTAGATTTTCATGAAAATTTAGTATGTTCAACCAAATTAGTCATTAGTTACTCTGTTAAAGTTTCAATCAAATAGGTATATGCTCCAATCTCCAAATTCTGATTTTAGTAGAACTGTCTTCGTTTAGAAAACCCTAATTATAACAGCGTCGAAAAACCTAAGTTTCGTATAATTTATCCGTTGGATTATTCTGTAATTTTTAGATTTGGTATATGTTATCCTCGTGGAGATATTGTATAAATTTTATAAAGAGCCAGCCATGGAAAGTACTCCAAAGTACGTGATATTTCCTGCTGTGTCCACAGAAACGTGAATTGGAACAATTATACGGCGTCATAAATATCTTTTTATCTAGCTGTTGGATGTCTTTGAAATTTTAATATGTTTGGAGAAACATTGTGGTGAATATACATTAAAATTTCATTAGGATCGGACTATGATGCATTTGTCTGTCGACTAGAACAGTTGAAAGAAGATTTTTTTCAATTTTTAGGGTTAACATATGTTTTGGGCTCATATGCTAATAGTTTCACACTTATTATTAATGGGCCTGAATATTTCATATATAATGGACCATATATGTTTGAATGATTTTTTAGGGACCATGATTTTTTTGAGGGGACCATGGTTTTATTAGGCCACCTTCCCTATAGTGATAAGGGGTGTCCTAAAACGTTGAAATGACTAACATACCGTTAACCTAATTTAATTTAAAAACAACCTAATAACCACCTATATATATATGTATAACCACCAGCTCCTCCCACCACCACCGCCCACCATCGCCGATTACCACCACCACCACCTCCGATTATCACCACCACCAACCACCGATTACCACCACCACCACCGCCTATTTAAGAAATGTGACAACATCAATGCAATCACAATTAAATTCGCTTACATAATAATTTTATCGAGTATAAAAGACGCCAGCCGCAGCCTGATTCTGCCATGGGACCACTTCGGAGGTATTTTCCAACAAACGCTTCACTTTAATTTGATTTTGATTGCTTCAATCGAATAGAAATCATCAAAATAAGGTTTTAATAGGAGTTACAGAGCCATGTTCGGTTAGGCCGATTTTCCAAAAAACCCTAGTTTACTAACCGAACTTATTGAAAATGAAGAACACGAAGAACAGTTCGGTTCTATTGGATTTAAAACTAAGTCACCGAACCCTCTGTTCGGTTGTTTCGCAAAAAATTTTAAAACTACAAAGTAACCGAACTCCACCCTTAGAACCGAAAAAAAAACAAATCCAGTCTAACCGAACTGTGTTGTTGTGGCCACTATGTTGAGTTCCAAAATAACTGAACTTAGCCATTAGAGTTCGGTTTTTCGCAAAAAAAATTAAAACTACAAAGTAACCTAACTTAGCCAATAGACGCTGGAACTTCACATTTTTTTTGTTTGTTAAGTTCGGTAACTTCACAATTTTATCGCAGAAACCGAACTCAAAGTTCGGTTGGTTAGCTATTAGGTTCAAGTTTGCGAAAGAACCGAGCTTTGTAAACTTATATACTCTTATATTACGTAAAGTTCGGCTAGATCAAAAGTGCATGCAGTTTGCGAACCAACCGAACTTTGTACACCAAAGTTCGGTTAGTTGAGAACCAACCGAACATAGCGCTGTAACTCCTAGAAATTATATTATTAGAGAGTTCGGTAACCTGCGTGTTTGGAACAAGTAACCGAACTACACTTTCAGATGAGTTCGGTTACTTGTTCATCTCACGGGGCAACCGAACTACAACTTTAGATGAGTTCGGTTACTTATTCTTCATATAAAGTAACCGAACTACAGCTTCAAATGAGTTCGGTTACTTGTTCTTCATATAAAGTAACCGAACTTTTCAAAATCCAGTTCAAATCCGGATCATTTTGAAGATTAACAAATATTCTAGGAGAGGATGGAGATGAAGAATCATATGAGTTTTCATCATTTGAATACTCAAACTTAGTGAATTGGAAAAAAAATCTATTTTCCATGTTTTTCTCCTTCATCTTCTCTAACTTTACTCTCTCAATAATTCTACTCAACTAATAATAAACCCATCTTTGAATTTAATCTCACTAATTGTTTTTAACTAAATCATTCACTAATCATAACCTAAAATTAATTAAGAGGGTAGATTAGGTATTAAATAAATAACTAGATATGGGGTGACCTAGAATTACTTCTAATGCCTTTACCCAAAATAAAACCATGGTCCCCTAAAAAAACCATGGTCCCCAAAAAATCATTCATATGTTTATATTCATTAAACATGACCTTGTCAACCCAATGGACCGGGTCTTAACCAAATAGTTGACCAGACTTTGACTAAACCAATTGGACTCTAATTTGACCTTTTGAACTCAGAAGTACTTGAGCACCACTAAAGATTCTATGATGTGGAAGTTTGTGTACAGAAGTACAATACTTTGTTCATAAAACTCTTCAACTTATAAAGATACACCTTTCAAAGAGGAAGCCATACCTTCAACATTTCCAAGGCGACATATTAATTTCAGACGATGTATTGCTTTGAAGGAAGTTTGTCGAAACATTCATTTTCCCCCAAACTTGAATGTTAAGTGGGATGCAATCCACTTGTTAAACTATAATGATTCAATAATTAAAAGCACACCTCGCGTTTTGTGGAAAGAAACTCACAAAAATTTCCATGAGTTGGAGATGTAATTATGGCTCTAGTAGTAATGATACAAAGTAAATGTATCTACCTATAATGGGACAAAGATGTAATTATGACTCATACCAATAGGAGTTGAAAATCTTGGTATAAGCATTTTACTGAGTATGATACAAGCGTTGTAATGCAAGTATCATATATTAGTAGTCAACTACAAGAGATATAGGGAGTTTAAAGGAAAACGAACACACTATATTCTTGGAGAAGGTCATTCCCTAGACATCAACATTAATGGAAACAAGAAATTTGCCAAGTCAATACACTTACCCATTTTTTTTCTTACCTTTATTCAATCGAATTCGTATGGTTAGATTCTACATTTTGATCCTAAACTGTTGTCTACATGATAGTTTGACATATATTTCATTAGCTAAAATAAATAATTTTTTTTTGCGAAGAATTAAATTCATTGTATGCACTTATAGAATGAAAAGTATATCATTTTCATGAGATTGAAATACTCTAAATAACTTGAGATATACTCAAAAATACTTGAGTTATAAGGATCTCGTATATTATGATGAAAAGTATATCATCTTCATGAACGGTAACACTCTAAATTAAATGAGATAGATTTTCTTTTTTTACGTAATAAGGTCACACCACATATTACATGAAACTATAAAGGAATTTAAATTAGTTGTTGAACTATTTCCATATAATGTGACTACGATGAAGCAATGCTCAAATTTTGTTTCCAAGATGGAACAAAGATTAAAAATCACAAAAGCTCTATATGTACCGAGCTAATCACCTCGTTAAATTCCAAAGAGACCCATGCAAGTGGATATCATATGGAAACTCACATTGATGAGAATGTAATTGGTTGCATCTTTTATAGTCTCTATTATATTTGGAAGGAAACATATGTTAGAGAAACTAATGAGTCAATCTAGTGAAATGTAAATCACTATAGTATTTGGATTTTTTAATCCATATTGAATCCGACGATGAAATATTGATAATTGACTCATACAGGCTTTGACATAACCATAAAGGCACTTTGGTTGTGACATGATGTTTCGTTTTGAAAGGACTCATACGTACATCACTGTGTTTGAGTGGACGAGACAACGGGAGAAAGATTGAAAAAATGCAAAGTAACGACATATCTCTCAATAAGTGTTTTCTAAAGTAATAGATGCACCAACCCCCTTCCCATTATGCTTTTAATTAAGAAAGCATATCACTCATTTTACAAAGTCTTCAGTAAAACAGGATCGAGAACATCCCAAGATGCAAATAGTAAATAATCCATATTACAAATAAAACGAGGTGATATTTAAAAAGTATATATATATATATATATATATATATATATATTCATGCAGAATGCGGACCATTAAAGTGACTTATGGCTCTCGTGGATGTTTTAACATTTTGGACTATTTATAGTTCCCAAGTAATGTTGCGTTTGAAAAAAACTACTAGAACATACTATACAAGTAAGGACTCACCACCCCTTGTAAATGCTAGAGAGTATACATCAAAAGGACTTGATGGTTATTGCATGTTTAATAGGAAGCATCAAAGCTTACAGATGGTGCCTAAGGCATGGTTATGCGTACAAACCTACCTTTAACTTCTTGGGGAATATGCAATATTACACGCATCTTCACTTATTCATTTTTGACCCACTATTGGTCAACCATATTATTCGTGTACCAGTTGGTAACTGGATATAAGCCTGATATTTTGTGTTCTAACGCATTTTTGGTTGAACTATATATGTGCCCTTACGACTCCACATCGTACTATGATGGGTCATCAAAATGATTAACTGGCTATGTTGGACAAGAACTTCCAAAAGTTATCCGCAGTTTTAAACTTTTGGCAGGGGATCTCTTACCGCTAGATTTGCGGTTATCATTTTAATGAGACAGTCTTCCCGTCATTAGGGGGAGACAAGAAAAACTATTTTTCTAAGGGAATGACAGATTTTGTCGTGGTGTGTTCCCACCGTATCTCATATTCATTATTTTACTCCGCAAATGTAAATGTGAAGTGACAAAGAATAATCAATTTAGGAATATACACTGATGTCGCTAAAGTGATGAGATCATACATACCAGCTGCAAACCTACCTGCAAGGTTACAAATTCTCAAATAAGGGATATACACCATATACTAAGGTGTTGCAACTACACTTACTGGAAGTGTGGTTGAGGCCGTGGATCCATAAAGGAAGTTGGAGAGCCACTTGGTTTGATTAATCCTCACCTAGAAAGGAAGTAGGTGAGTAAGGCACAACTTATTTATATCATCAGATCATCTCAGAATATTGTGTCTGAATATGTCCATGAATCAAACTGGAGGACGCTCCGAAGTTTAATGATACCATAGAACAATGACATCCCAAGTGGAATATGAGAACGCGCACAAGTTAATGGAAAGATCATGCGAGCATATTGATGATTAATTTCATATACACTTGTTTAAGGAAATAAAGAAAGATGAGATCGAACCAAACTCCTTGTTGCTTAATATCAACGAAGAGCATATTTGGCCTATACAATCCAGGTAGAACTTGGTTCTTTGACAAATATACAGGTATTTGATGTGGTAGTGCTAACCAACCAAGTGTAAAACCAATTGGACATACATGATTAATTTGTCACAAAGCATAATGAGAAGAAAGATGTCTTAAAGTATAAAGACTCGCCTTGTGGTGCGAGGTTTCTCAAAAATCCCTGGAATTGTTCTCTTGTAATGAACGTTATAGTGTTCCGCTACTTAGTTAGCTTGGTAATTTCAAAAGGACTTGAAATGCAGCATATGTATGTGGTTGTTACGTACCTCTGAAAGAATCAAGAGATAGAAGATATTTACAAAAGTACTTGATAGCTTTGTTTCCCAAATCAAGTGACTCTAAACCACAAAGTGCGTTTACTGTTAGATAGAACACTCACTTATAGATTGAAGTAATCAGGCAGATGTGGTATACCCGTCTAAGTGGCTATTTGATTTGGAGGGGATAGACAAGTAAGTTATTTTTCCTTGCGTATTCACAAGAAAGTTCCTGATTTTAAATTGTAGCTATCTATGTCGATGGTACAGACATGATGGGTACTCTTGATGCAATAAGAGACCTTAAAAGGTATTTGAAATCCGAATTTGAGATGAAAAATCTAGGGAAAGCTCGACCGAATACTGAGCTTGTGGTATATTATTCCAACAGTTTGCATATATGTCTAACATTGTCAGGAAATTTAACAAAGACATGCATCCTAATAGCACCACTAGTCCAGAAATAACCTTGTTGCACTTGTAAACAATAGCTCTACGCTTGTGCTCCCAATAATAACCTTATTGCAAAACACTTCAATGCCTCCTTAAGCGCCTGAAAAGCATAAAGTATGAAAGGTTAAGAAGATCATTATGAGATATGAAAAATTCAACCAGGAAAAATTTCTCAGTACATAGATTGTAGAAAAGGGGGTATCTGTTAAAGCACGACGTCACATGGAGCCTAATTTTTTCATGCAACTCAATTACATTATAAACACCTGTAAACAGAGAATGAGTTTATTTATAATCGTCATTCATTAACTAAACCTACCTAACAGGTAGATTTCGACATAAGTAATCTGCTAGATGTCCAATTCTTAATCTAGTGGTCTTTGGCATGTAACTTTAAGAAAAAGATGTTGTCCTCCTTACCATTTAACCTGTATGTGTATCTTTGACAATTTATGCAGGACTGCAATTATTTTATATATATAATCTGAGTACCTAAGTATATGCAAAAGAATATCAGGGATTGCTTACAAAAAATCTCTTCTAATAAGAAAAACCTCACATACCAAATAAGATATTTCAGCTGCTTCCATCTGCATAAAAACAAAGTACAATAATAAGAACCACAAACAAGAGATGAACCAGTCTTATAACATAATTGACCTAACTCGCAATCACATGTTACTCTAATAACAAAATAAAAGTTACAACTTACAGGTGCAAAGAAAAGATATTATACATCGTTGAGAGATGCAACAAAAGAGAACAATCCATAGTATTGGTGAACTGACCTGAAATACGATGAACAAATAAGAAAAATAATCCACAATCGTAGAAACAAGTTCTATTCCATGCTTTGCATGTCTCAAGTGGATCAAAGGGAACAAGTTTCCAAAACTTATAAAGGAACTCGAAAGGTTTAAACGACGACGAAATGCAAGTAATATGCTGGAAGACTCAAAACTTGAACCTATATCTAAATCACAACAACCTCATTCACATTAAGATTTTGGAGAACTTCTTATACACAACTCGAGCGACAGATTAAGCAACCACTTCTTTCTTTGGTCTCAATGCAATTCCAACATCTTTCTTTGGCTTCGGGACAATTGCAGTATCTTGAAATTAAGGATCAGTTACGATCTCATATTCAAGCACAGGAGCACCTGAAAAACTCAAATTAATTACTATCACATTAACTAATCCCTCACAAAACATATAATATAGAGGAAACGGTCTTACTTTTTTTGTGTCTTTGGAATGATTTGTATGCCGTGATCCTGAACAAGGACGAGGCCAAGGTTTTGGAATTTTCCCCAATCGACATCAGATGACATATAGGATAGAAGCATTGTCTAGAGTTTCATCTTTCAACCCCTAGCCGTAGATAAAACCACACATAAAGACTGAAACCCAAGATTCTAAAATAGTCACTACAGAGCCAGAAAAGCTTGAAATCCTAACAAAGATAGAAAAAAGCTAGATGTATCAAATTGATTAAAATCAAAGAACATATTAGGAATCCCATACCATAGAAACCCCTAAAAGGAACATCTTAAACAATAATAATTTACAAAAAAAAAACTTAAAAAATCGATTTTACCTTGGTAAGACCTTCCACATTATTGAAATCACAAAGAACAACGTGAATCGATTCAGATCGACCTGCATTAACAAACATGTGGAAGTCAAAATCTGTAATGAATTCCAGATTCAAAAAATAATCCCCAATTTCACTTAAAACCCTAGAGTCTTTACAACAATCTTATCCAAATCAGATCTTTTTTTATGAAAACCCTATAATCTTACAAGAACATTAGATATAATCAAATCCAATTTGAACAAGGGAAAACGAAGAAGAAGAATCATACGTAAAGTAAGGGGTTTGTTTAATAAGAAACAAATTGTTGTTATTGTCTTTGGGTTTGTTGGAGAATTTGGATGAAAAAGATGGAGACTAAGTTTGAGTTTAGTTTTTCTTGAATTTTTCAGTTTCTGGTTTAGGATATGCAGCAGACGGAGAAGCGAGGTTAGGGTTAGAATAAAAAGATATTGAGAACGAAATGAAGAGAACTTAAAAACTGGGTTTATAAAAAATATGTTTTATGTCCTCTACTAGGAACCAAATAGGTCCAATACCGAACCACATGAAAGGCTCACGGAAATTTACTGGTAGGCGGCTAACCATTTTGTAGTAACGCGACATTACGTTTAGCTAGACACTTTTGGCTATGCATTAATAGATTAGCAGCGGGCATATAAATAATAAATATATGTGTCGGACTTAATCCGTGATATAACGGTTTATTAATAAATCACGCACCTATTATATTATCATGTTTTAAAATGAAAGCTTTTTTGTGTTAATTGATGGGCGCTAGTATTTTTTTTTTATATGACGGAATTTTTTTTTGAAACTTTATTCACGTAATTAACCTGTCATTTAAAAGCGTGATTAATAGCTCTTTCTGGACTAGTGCACTCCCATGATTAGTCGAGGTTCAAATGTAAGTAAGTGACCATTTCGTCTAAAGGAAAATGACGAAGATGTGTTGGGAGATGAAATTCCCATATCTAAGTAAAATAGACGCATTATTGTACTTAGTATAATAATTTACTCGATCAAAATTTTGCATCCTCAGGAAACTTGTTAGCTAGATATAACTTAGCGCCAACGCAACGCAACGTCATTGGAATGGTACAGTGAATGTAATCATGTACTTAAAAGTAACCATTGACACAAATTTGTTTTATCCCTGCAAAGACATAAAAAAGAATGCTAATGAAAGTGCAATCCAAGGAATAATAATCTCTTCTCTAATGAAAGTAATCATGGGGAGATATGGTAGATTATTTTCTAAGTTATTACCGATATTTAGTTTCGAAAAGTACATGACTAAAGGAACTGTCTGGAAAAACTCTGAAAGTAATCAGGGGGAGATGCCGACATCATGGGGAGGATCCAATGATATGATGTCGACATATTTGAATCTGAAATGTGAAGCTGTGTTGTACTCCTTTTCCCTTCGATCGAGATTAGTTTTTCCCACAGGGTTTTTGTTACTCGACAAGGTTTTTAGCGAGGCAACCATAACTACACCAACTACATGATAGATGACGAAGACCTGCAGATTGCTTGCTGAATAATATCAGAATCAAAGAAACGAAACTCGATAGTTTGTCAAGTGAAACCAATGCCGGGATCAGCACAACAAAGCAAGGATTACATGCCAACAGTTTTCAGCACAAGTCAACTAGTAGTATTGATAATACTACATGTGTATCAGTACTAGGTGTTCATCAATCATCTACAGACATAGATAAGATGTTATGTATGAGTATCCAACAAAGGCATACTTCCGGATTTAATCGCGTTGTACTCTTTTCCCTTCGTCAAGGTTTTAACGAGGCAACACGTGCGAGTCCAACTCTGTTCTAGGTTTTCTTAATATTGTACTATTTTTCCTTAGATCAGATTTTGTCCGTATGGGTTTTTCTGAGGAAATAGACTTAGATACAGTGGTCATCGAGGAGAGAAACTAGATCTAAAGCGCTACATCGGAAGCATTATATGTGAAGCACTACATATGAAGCACTATTATTGGACCGCACAAGGGGGAGTGTTGTAGGGCCTTTGGCCCATGTGTGCGGCCCATCTATATGTAACCAGGGTTGATACTCTAGACTATAAATAAAGGCTTATTCCTATATAATACTACATTGATATCTAACGAATAAGATCTCTTTCTTCTCTATATTTCTACTACAGTATGAGATTTTTTTTTTTATTATTAATGAGATTCAATTTCTTATTACCGTACATAAGTTTCAAATTCTTAAAAGGTAAAACAAAATCCCCTACGAGATGAAAAAAGAAAAAAATTGACGTGAAAAGGCAAATTTTATTTAAAAAATAAAAATGTGACCAAGAATGACACGAATACATGTAAAAGAAAAAAAATACATGTAAAATCTCCGTACTTTCCTCTTCTTCTTAATAAAATCTCTTCTTTTTTCCCTTTTACAGGATTCTTCTTACTACGTGTAAGAAGTTCTCTGTACCTTCCTCTTCTTCTTAATAAAATCTCCTCTTTATAAAAAAAAAAAAAAAGAAAAAAAAATACACGTAAAAGAAAAAAACACCTCACATATGAATAATTCAGAACATAGAAATGAAAATCACAAACATTATCCAAAAGGTTCCTACTGATTAATAATTAATCTTGTGTAGGGAAGAAACCATTAACTGTAAATCCACCATCGACACAAATGATTTGGCCAGTGATGTATGAAGCACTAGGGAGGCATAAGAATGCCACAAGAGATGAAACCTCATGTTGGTTCCCGATACGCCTCATAGGAGTTCTAGCTTTAACATAGTCTTCCACTCCTTCTACTTGCAGATCCTGATCTGCAAGCCAAGTTTTAATATACCATGGTGCAACGCTATTCACCCGAATCTTATCTTTCGCCCATTCACAAGCAAGGTTCTTTGTGATTTGATGAATAGCTCCTGATTCAAATAGAATTTAAATGAATAATTAATATACAGTTTATAACTAAGACTTGCATTAATTAGAAAGTCAAAACTGAAATATACCATTACATGCCGCATAAGTGGACACCAACGGTGCAGCAACAACGCCAGCAACAGATGTAATGAAGACAATGCTTCCTGAACCAGCGGCTTTTAAGAGAGGTTGTGCAAGTTTGATAAATGGCACCTAGAGACCAAGTTAGTACCGATAACTTTTGCGTTATCCTCATCCGTGTAATGCAGGATATCTTGATACATACTTAATTCAACATTGTTAACCTGTGCCAGTAGATGGACTCTCTCATCAGTTAAATAGTGGTGAAGGTGGGATTTAAGGTAGAATGGGGAAGCAGAAAAATCAACCGAATGAGACAAAATATAAATTTAAAAAAAAAAACAAAACTTGTTGTAGATACTTACGAGGATGTTGAGTTTGTCCCCAAAAATAGATGAAATAGTATTGATTAACTTCTCTCTATCAGCCGGAACCGAAGCATCACTGACTTAAACAGTTACGTTGTAACCTTTTTCTGTCCAATCTTGCAAGCACTGCCCAATATCATTTTCATTGCGGGCAGTGAAATGAACAGCTGCACCAAATCCAGCCAATTTCTTGTTGGATTAACTTCAACATAGAAGTCACTAACAAGTTGGTTAGGACAAGATTAGGAAATTGATGTAATCCTAAGGGAATTAGAAGTCATCTAGTTCTAAGAAAAGGAAAGACATGTAATAAGGTAATAGGACTAGAAAAAGGAATTCATAGTTCTATATATATATGATCACCAAAGTTGTGGTTGATCATATGAGCAAGATTAGATCTTGTGTTTAGTTTTGAGAGATTTTCTAAACATCAATAAAGAGAGTTGTCTTTATATAAGCTAAGTTTCATCTTGCAGTTGCCATTAATTGGTATCAGAGCTTGTTTCTGAGCCATGGAAAACGAAACCACCATTGTGGGTGCAAAACAGTTCACGCCACCATCAATACAAGTTCCAATCCTCAACGCCACAAACTACACAATATGGACCATGAGAATGAAGGTACTGATGAAAATCTACAAAGCTAGGGAAACAATTGATCCTGGTACATTGGACCCAGACAAAAATAATGTTTCCATTGAATTACTCTTTCAAGCAATACCAGAATGTCTTGTTCTACAAGTTGGTGAACAGGAAACTTCAAAGAAAATTTGGGCACGTAATCTCGGAGCCGATCGAGTTAAAGAAGCCCGTCTGCAAACCTTAATGTCTAAATTTGAAAGAGTGAAGATGAAAGACACTGATACTATTGATAGCTTTGCAGGAAAGCTATCAGAGATGGCCTCAAAAGCTGCGTCACTTGGACAATCCATTGATGAAGATAAACTGGTAAAGAAGTTTCTCAATAGTTTACCAAGATCCAAGTATATTCATATCATAGCTTCTCTCGAACAAGTCTTAGATTTAAAGAATACTAGGTATGAAGATATAATTGGAAGATTGAAAGCATATGAAGAAAGAATCCTTGATGAAGAAAACAATGGAGAAATTCAAGGAAAACTCTTGTACACAAACTCTTACCAACAAAACTCTGCGACAAGAGGAAGAGGTCGTGGAAGAGGTGTTAGAGGAAACAGAGGCCGAGGAAGGGGAGGAAGGTTTAACTCACAAGATAGAACAACAAGTCAGAATGATCAAAACCAAGGGAAAGAAAAGAAGGATAAATCAAACATTATTTGTTACAGATGTGATAAACCAGGACACTTCTCCTCTTTATGCCCTGAAAGAATACAAAAGATGGAAGAAACAAACAAGAATGAAACAAGGGAAGCAGATACAGCTCTTTTCATGCACGAAGTTGTATTCTTAAACGAAGGGAAACTAATACCAAAGAATTACGAATCAAAGGATGGATAAGAAGGAATCTGGTATTTAGATAATGGAGCCAGCAATCACATGACTGGTAAGAGACACTACTTTTCTTCATGCTGATTTATGTGGCCCTATTACACCACAACAAAATGGAGAGGTGGAGATAAGAAACCGAGCTCTAACGGAGATGACGAGAAGTTCATTAAAAGCCATGCAGGTACCTAATTATCTATGGGGAGAAGCTGCACGACACTCCACATACCTAATAAACAGGATACCTACGAAAGCTCTGAAAGACATGACTCCATATGAAAGTTTGCGAAAGAGAAAACCAAACATAGATCATTTAAGAGTGTTTGGTTGCAAAGCATACGCAAAAGTTGATTCTGCAACTCTTAAGAAACTGGATGATCGATCTCAGACTCTTGTGCATCCAGGAATGTTTCACATGAGATAGGGTCAAGTAATTGATGAAGGCGAAGGACCCATAATCATCAATACCAATGGAAACAATGATGTTAATCAAGAATAAGAAGAGAATATTGAAAACACTGAGAATAACGTAGAAGAAGAAGAAGAAAACCAAGAAGCTCAAGCTATCCCACCACTGCGAAAATCAACAAGACAGACTCAAAAGCCACAGTATCTGGAGGATTATGTTCTTCAAGCTGCAGAAGAATGTGAGGTTATGCTACATTCTGTTAATGATGAACCAAGGAATTTTCAGGAAGCAAAGGTCTCGACTAAATGGACACAAGCATGTAGAGAAGAAATTATTTCAATCAACAGAAACAAGACTTGGTTTCTAGTAGATAAGTCAGGTGGGGTAAAAGTGATTGGCCTCAAGTGGATCTTCAAGGTTAAAAGAAATGCTGATGGAACTATTAACAAATATAAGGAAAGACTTGTAGCTAAGGGATACGTTCAAGAATCAGGCATAGACTTTGATGAAGTTTTCGCACCAGTTCCTAGACTAGAGACAATTCGTCTCTTAATAGCAGAAGCAGCATCAAACTCATGGGAAATTCACCACTTAGACGTTAAGACAACATTCTTACATGGTGAATTGTGAGAAGATGTGTATGTTGAACAACCAGAAGGTTTTGAAGTAAAAGGACAAGAGCATAAGGTTTATAAGTTATCAAAAGCTCTATATGGTCTAAGACAAGCTCCTCGAGCCTGGAATACAAAGTTAGATCAAATCTTAAGAGAAATCAGATTTGTTAAGTGCTCTAAAGAAACATCAGTATACAGAAGAGAAGAAAATGGAACGCTTCTTGTGATTGCAGTTTATGTAGATGATCTATTTTTGACTGGAAACTCCCTTAAGGTGATCAATGAGTTCAAGAGAGAAATGTCATAAAATTTTGAGATGTCAGACCTCGGAAAACTCACTTATTACCTTGGCATAGAAGTCCATCAAGGAGTAGATGAGATTCAGATTAAACAAGAAGCTTATGCAAGGAGAATTCTGAAAGAAGCAGGACTTGAAACTTGTAATCCAACTAAGATACCAATGGAGTTTGGACTTAAAGTTTCAATGGCACAAGAAGAAGCAGAGATTGATCCAACGAGTTATAGAAGAAATGTTGGATGCCTAAGATACTTATTACACACAAGAACAGATTTGGCTTTCTCTGTGGGAGTAGCAAGCCGTTATATGCAGAGTTCATGCAAGTCTCATGGTGATGTAATAAAGCAGATATTGAGATATCTAAGAGGAACAATCAGCTGTGGATTGAAGTATGGTCGAGGAGGATCAAAAGGAATTGTTGTGTATAGTGACAGCAGTCATAATATTGACCAAGATGATGGAAAAGGTACAACTGGTCATATATTTTATCTAGGTGAAGCACCTATTACATGGTGCTCACAGAAGCAAGACACAGTAGCTCTGTCATCATGCGAAGCTGAGTTTATGGCCGCAACAGAAGCATCTAAACAATCAATATGGCTTCAAGAACTGTTGGGTGAAATCAAAGGAAGAAAACCTGAAAAAGTTCTCATCAAGATTGATAATAAGTCTGCAATTGCACTCACTAAAAATCCAGTGTTTCATGGGAAGACGAAACACATTCACAAAAGGTATCATTTCATATGAGAATGTATCGAGAAGGAGATCAGCAACGTTGAACACATACCAGGAACTGACCAGAAAGCAGATATATTGACAAAGGCATTAGCTCGGATCAAGTTTGAAGAAATGAGACAATTGATTGGAGTACAAGATATGTCACGGCTAAGGTTGAAGCTTAAGGGGGAGAATGTTGGATTAACTTCAACATTGAAGTCACTAACAAGTTGGTTAGGACAAGATTAGGAAATTGATGTAATCCTAAGGGAATTAGAAGTCATCTAGTTCTAAGAAAAGGAAAGACATGTAATAAGGTAATAGGACTAGAAAAAGGAATTCATAATTCTATATATATATGATCACCAAAGTTGTGGTTGATCATATGAACAAGATTAGAGCTTGTGTTTAGTTTTGAGAGATTTTCTAAACATCAATAAAGAGAGTTGTCTTTATATAAGCTAAGTTCAATCTTGCAGTTGCCATTACTCCTCCACTATAGCGTGTCCAATCCCTTTGGTTGCACCAGTGACAAGGGCAGTCTTTCCCTTGAGAGACCATCTAAGACTTAGATCACTACTACTTTGTGTATCAACCATGTTTGCAATATATTTTTCTCTGTAACTGTAACTAATTTGTATTTGCATTAATTCCCATTGAGTTTATATACAATTTGATTTTCACCTATAATTAAGAAGCCGCTTAGTGAAGCTAACAAAACCTAAGATAGTTGACCGTTTGGTATGTGAAGCAAGTGTATGAACAGTACTAGTCAGTCGCAGGACTAACTTCACTTTTAAGTTTCTGAAATATTTAATTACTAAACCCTTTTTCTTTTCCCTACCATGCGCCTAATGATTGCCTAAAGTATGGCTCAAACAACCATTGTGAAACTGATACTCATCTGCTGTTTGAATGTTATCTTCCTTGTATCTGTTACAGCTCTTCTGAGGTTCTTCGCAATATAGAATAACTGGCAAAAAAGTATCCTTACCTTATATTTATTCTACTAATGGTAAGTTAACTAACAGTCTATACATCTCTTTTTTTTTCGGTGGTTGAAAATTAGTTCAGTTTTATTTTTCTATAAATACTGTATATTATCATTGGAATAGTTTTGTGATCATCATATATCCTCAGAACTCATCTTGTAATTAACACTTGCTTGAAATGGATTCTAAAGATCAACAAGGAGAAAAGAAGTCAAGTGGTGCAAAAATATTAGAGAGATTGGTGAAGGGAGAAATTGGAGATGAGGAATTGAAGGAGCTCATTAGAGTTCGGTTTGAAAAGAGATTGCAATGTGGTTATAAACCCACTCCCCAAGACCAACTTGCTTCCGAGATGGCCTTCATAAAATGTTCATCTCTTGCATGCTCTCTATGATTTGCATTATTTTATTCGCATTACGCATAGAGATAGGCACAATACTAATTGGTCATGGTTTTGTTTTTGTAGCCTTGAAAGATATGAAGATGTCAGGAGAATTGGAGGCTGTGAACACCGAGCTATATGAATTACCTACAGCTGCTGTTGCAGCCACTCTTGGAAGCACCCTCAAACAAAGGTCATTCAAATCTCTAATTAATCTTTTCATTTGGAATTGTTCTTCTCACAGGTCGGCCGAGACCAATATTGAAACGCTGAGAAAGTGATTAGATTTTAAGTGTACGCATATTGGGATTATTCTTTTTGGTGCAGTGCTTGTTACTTCAAAGAGGAATCCATGTCGATAGACGAAGCAGAGATCGCTGCATACGAGTTGGACTGCGAACGAGCACAAATAAAAGACGGGCAAACTATACTTGACATTGGTTGCGGCTTCGGGGGTTTAGTTCTTCATATTGCTCAGAAATATAAGAATTCTCATGTTACAGGATTGACTAATTCCGCCGAGCAAAGAAATTATATTATGTTGCAAGTAGAGTAAGTTAGAATTAGACTTTACCCAATCAATTAAGCAATTGTTTAAAACAATTAATCTTTAATTTTTTTCTAAATAAAAAAATTAGCCCATAATCTTTTGTTGATGTTTCTCTAATGTTTAGGAAGCTTGACTTATCGAATGTGGACGTCATATTAGCTGATGTGACTAAGTACGAATTCGAAAATGAGAAAAAATTTGATCGAATATTAGTTGTCGAAGCCATAGAGGTGAATTTACACACGAAAATTCTCCATGATTTACATTGTTGAATTTATCATTTAGTTAGCTATATATTGACATTTAGCTCAACCTTTCCTATTTGTAGCACATGAAAAACATTCAGCTGTTTCTGAAGAAAATCTCAAACTGGATGAAAGATGAAGATAGTTTCCTTTTTGTGGTGCACCTTTGCCACAAGGCATTTAGTCAACATTTTGAGGTTAGAATTAATATAAACTTACACTCAAAATTCCCTTAACCTTTTGAGAACTTTCTTTTTGATTCCATGGAATTTTTGTCAGGCACTTGATGAGGATGATTGGTACACCAGTTACGTACTTCCAGAAGGGAGCGTGACTTACCTGTCTGCTTCAGCTCTTCTATATTTTCAGGTGAAATTACACTAAACTCATTCATACATCAATCAAAGCGATTATGTATATAGAAGTTCAAAAGTTTCAGGAAGTACGTATGCATGGTTCATCACTGAATGTACAAGTCGGTATCTTTTGCAGGATGATGTCTCCGTCGTGGACCAATGGTTGTTGAGCGGAACGCACATGGCACGTTCACAGTAAGTATTTTGCGTTCCCTCCCTATAAAGACTGACAATTGGCATTGCTTTCTCAAAAGCTTCAACATTAGCGAACTTTCTATAGTGAAGTTTCTCATTTTATATCTAGTTTGTTAAGTCAGCTGTAGGGTAGACGTGCCACGTTATTAACTTTTTGTTGGATTACCGGAAACATCCTCGTAGTCTTTTTCCTAGTCTAAGAAGAAAGTGAGTTAACTTGGATCAGTTTGGGAATTAAGTGCCTTTTAAAATGGTGCGTGGATTTCCCCCATGTACCCTTTAAAATAAAAACACAATCAAGCCAAATGCAATCATCTTCACAGGTTCATCCCCAAATACCATAACACGTGACGCGGATAAGTATGTGGACACATCATGGCACAATACGCCGATAAAGCACGTTATAACATGCATGCAACACTGAACACCGTACAATATGGTATAATACAACTGTGCATATATGGTAAAAGAATATTTATTCTAGCTAATTTTTTATATTTCATATTCGTTATGTTGAGTTATTTTTACAACGACGTATATATCATCTACATATATGGAAAATATATACTTATTTTGAAAAATATAAATAAATGTGTCAGCCACAACATAATACGACACAACACGTTTATTGCACATCACAACATGTTCTCAAGAACGACGCAACGTGACACGCCTTTATATCTGATACGACATAACACGACATATATCATGTTGGGCTCGCCTTTTAATAGGATGTGCTAGCCTGTTTTACTCATCTACGCATATGATAAACTAATATATTACTATAATGTAAGTTTTATAAGCATTTGTGTTTTTTGAAGGGAGGAATGGTTCAAGAGATTTAAAATAAATTTGGAAGCCGCAAGTAAAGCACTAACGGTGGGACTTGGAAGTGAAGAAGCAGCGAACCAAGTTAATATTCAGTATAAGACATTCTTTATGGGGTATGTCGTGCAATTCTCATTTAACAATGGAGAAGAATGGATGATTTCACATTATCTCTTCAAGAAAAAGTAACTTTAAGGCAGACCGAGTCTTTTTGTGTAGTTTAGGCCTGTTTTCCAAATAGCTTTTGCGTTAAGAGTCTGTATGGGTTTTTTCATCCTTCCTTGTCTTACAAGTTAGGGTTTTTCCCAAATCTATCCGAGAGTGTTCTTGATTTATTAAGTTGAATTTGATTAATAAAATTCATTTTCTTAAATTAGCGCAAGTGGTCTAGATAAATATCAATTAATCATAGTTGTAATTCTCCACGTAGTTCACAGTTTGGACAATCTAACAATCTTCTTCCATTTCCATTATATCTGCTGCATTCGTTGGTCACCGGATCTACATCGATCTTAGGATTAGTAAAATTTTACATATAACAACAAACTAGAATAGTCGTGAAACTAAGTTAGATGATATGATAAGAAAGATCTGATTCGATTGACGAATGAGACTGTGGAAGAGGCTCATAAAATAATTAGTAAGTCTACTTAAAAAAGTCATTCTATTTCTGACTTAAAAAGAACACCAGATTGGGGATATCAAAATTAATCGGGGATATGAATTACTTCCCCCAATCAAAGGTATCTGCTAAGGGGGTTTTTTTGGGACGAAAATAGCAAAACACCCTTCCCTCAAAATAAAAATTAAAAAACCTAAAATCAAAAAACAAAAACATATCCCCCATTTACATTTTCACCTCTTATTAATCTCTTTTAAGGTTAGGGCTTTGAAACCTAAATATTCCCCACCCCCTTTCAAATTCTAGATTTCTCCCACTCCCTTTCAAATTCTCTTCTCCTTCTCTGTCGGCTCCTCACTTTGAAAACGATTTTTTTTTAACATTCGGGAGTGATGAAGACCATGCCGGAAGTGATGAAGACCATGCCGAAAGTGATGAAGACCATGCCGGAAGTGATGAATACCATGTCGGAAGTGATGAAGACCATGCCGGTATAGATGAAGACCATGCCGGAAGTGATGAAGACCATGCCGGAAGTGATGAATACCATGTCGGAAATAAATATTTTTACATCGCTGGAGGTGATGAAGACCATGCCGGAAAATGGTGCCGGCATGCTTGGTAACTAACATTCAACGCCGTAACTTGATGCCGACATGCTCGATAGAAATCTATCAATGCCGCTATTCCAGTGAAAAAAAAGTTTCTAGATACTTTACATCATGTGTCGGCATAGAAATTTAAGCATCATACCATGCCGGTAGCAGTACCGGCATGCTCGAAAATCAACTTACTGTGCCGGGAGGGGCTACGCCCCCCGGACCCCCTGGATAGCGTGCCGACATAGTTTTTTGGTTGAATACTATGCCGACTTCAATTCAAAATGGAGGATAAGCTCTGTGCCGGCATCAACGTGGTATGAATACCATGCTGGTATGGATGCTTCCGGCATGGTATTCAAACCACGTCCATGCCGGCACCGAGCTTTTCAACTGCAAAAATGGTTGATTCAAAGCAAAAAAAAATCAAATTTTCAACCTCTTAGCAGCAATTCTCTCTTCACAATCATCCTCCATTTTCACCAAAAAAATTTCCCTCTCAAATATTTTTTCCCTCCTTCTACTCTCACCTCACTCACCCAAATTCAAATAAAAATACACACTAATCATTTAACAAAAAATCTTAAGACTTTACTAATTCTAATTAACCATTAAACCTAATTAGTGAGGGGTAGATTAGGAATTAAAAAAATAATTAGATAAGGGGTGACCCTGATTTGATATTTGGATCCAGTTTTTGTCTTTTTCCTCTATCCGCCAATTAGTTTTGATATCCCCAATTGCCCGTTCCTTAAAAACTGCTCGCTTATGAAAGATAACAATAGTAAAGCATACGACGTTGAAGACTTGTTTTCAATGTTTTAAAAACCGGACCGGTCATCAAACCAGTAAAATCAGTGAGTCAGGATCACACGGTTCAACCAGTGGTTCACTGGGTCATATATGGATGATAATCTTTTTCATTTCAATAGTGACAAATATTGTACCGTGACATTTAAATTGCACTAATCATGATAAGTCATTATTAGTAAATGGGGGTGGTATTGCCATTCAGTGATGGTTTGGATGCCCTCCTACTAGTCCATGGGCTATCAGCAACAAAACATTTATTTATTTTCAAAAGATCATCAAAAAAAAGAAAAATGGGGTGGTAGTAGTAAATAATACTAATATAATGCAAGGAGGTGAATTGGAATAATTAATGTTTTCAATTCCACCCGTAAATTGGATCTGCTGCTTCTTTCCCTTTTCACTTTCGTTTCACATTCTCCATTTCTCCCTCAAACGTATTGTCTGTAGAGAAGAAAGCATGACTCTACCACCTTCTTCATCTCCTTCTTCGTTACTTCAACAATCAAGTTATTTTTTTATTGTATAGAACTGGGAAAAGACGAAGCACATCTCTTTGTTAACAAAAACAACACTTCCAAGAAGTTTCACATAATTCGTCAGGCCTAATGGTGAGTCATCAAATCTTGATAAACTTATTGATTTGGTAGTTCCTCGCAATAATATATTTTCATCGTCTGGGGTTGAGGGTAATAAGTTGTTAATCACTGTGATACACGAATGTCTTCCATGTATTTCCTAACAAGGAAGGACTTGCGAACCATCCTATGGAGATCCTTTTGCGGTATACTCGACAGACACAAAGCAAACTTAATTGGGAACCGTACTGTTTCAAAATTTTCGGATGATTCATCTATTATTTTTCGTTTTATATCACATGAATATGTCCAATTTCAACCGTCCTTTTATGTCTGTCTATGCGTGAGAGGGCCGATTCCAATGAAATTTACAATGAAAAGCGTTAGGGGACTATTCCCGAACGTCGGTAGAATGACAGTTGTAGAAGATATGTCAAACAAATATTAATTATGTTGTATGAGAAGGTCTACTTATTATTGGGTATCATGTTCATGCTGTTTTTGTTGCCCATGACTGGGTCAGTTGTATGTACTGTGATTAATTCATACTTGAAAAGCATAATAATGATTGTTTGTTATTACCGGAAGATACTTTATTAACAAGTTGCTACAACTGCTATGATACAAATTGTGTAGTTTTAAAATGTACCTGACATTCTGAGCACGACTGGTTGCAATTCCTCATCATCATGGGTACCTGACATTTGGAGAATGACTGGTTACAATTCTTTATCTGTGTGGTTAATTGTTATCATCATGTCGTTACATCCATTTTCCAGTATGAGTACTTTCATCTTTATATCATAGATTAAATGGACAGCAAGGTCGGCCATCAGAAGGGTTTGAGAAAACTAGAGCCGAAACCCAGACCATCTTTTGCAAATTATGAGTGAAGATGACTAAAAGTCTCAAGTTACCTTCACAAGTATTACGATTACAATCAACTGTTGTGTAGTATGCTCTGATTCTCAGCCACTCGACCTAACAATCATTTAATCCATGAATTAGAACTGTATAAAATAATATTTAGGTTTTTTGGAATGAAATGGATGAATAAATAAAGAATATCAGATGGAAGAGATAAATCTATTTGTGAAATGTAAGTTCTCCATGATTTACAAGCCTTGTTGGCTATTTATCCAATTACAATCGGGGTTTCACTATTTTTCTTGAAAATTACTACTAAAAATAGACTTGCCTTGGAACCGTTAACATTTTGGCGGCCAAATCTATCCACGAGTGTTCTCGTTTTATTAAGTTGAATTTGATTAATAAAATTCATTTTCTTAAATTAGCGACAAGTTTATTTTTCTGATCATCATTTATAAATTAGCGACAACCCAAAATCACAGACTTGATAATAAACAAATCTGTCTCACACAGAAAAGTCTATCAAAGGATAAATCTGTCTCCCACAGATAAACCCTAGGTTTTGTTCCGTCTTAAGATGTAGGATCAGAATCTCGCAACAATAATATCTTAGGGAAATTATCAACAACACAACAGCGTCGCAGAACAATTTCAGAAATGATATAATAAACGACGTCAGCTAAAATCATAAGAAAGATGTGATGGTCCTGCGAAAATTAGAGAGTTTGCGAGATTAAGATTTGTAAGGTTGCGAGAATGTCGCAAGTCATATTCGAAAATAAAGGACAGATTAGCTGTCATCCACTATGTATTTCCCTATAAATAGTCGTTCAGTTGTAAAGGAGAATAGATATCTTTTTTGAGTAAGAAACAAGTAAATATGAGAAAGAAAGTCTAGAGCAGAGGTCATTCTTGATTCCTTTATCTTTTCCTGTAAGAATATTCAAAGATTGATCAATAAAATTAAGAGTGTAAATCTAAAAATGGGTTGAGTAATAATGAAATCATATGAGGGGTGTAGTGTAGGATTTCCTGTAACTACATAATGGCGCTAGAAACAGGGAGATTGAAGATCGAAAGTTGAAGATTGTTGTTGAGATTAATATTGAGATTTTGTGAAGATTTAGAGTGATTGACTAAGAATTTTACATAATTTCTTGCAATTTGTTAACATTGAAGAAATGTCTAGAAGAAGAAATATATCCAAACAACCGACTACTGTTAGAAGAAGCAAGAGAATTGCTGGAAGAGAAAGAAGTGAAATGGGAGAATCTACTAGAATGAGAAGTAATAGATAAAATCAAATTCAACCACCAATTCAAGAAACACTAGTACAAGGGAGGAATACAGATTATGATAGGTTGAGTATACACACATGGAAATCAAATTCAGCAGAAGAAGTAGAAGAAGAGCAACAAAACAGAAACCATAGACAGGAAGAGAGAAATCAAGAAGCAGATGAAGGAATAATCCATGGAGATGAGGAAATTGGAGCGTTAGAAACGTTGAGACGAAGAATACATGAAGAAAGAAGAGCTGAGGCAGAAGAACGTGCAAATTTAACAAGGCAAAATCACGAATTGAGGACGGAAAATATAAGACTACAGAATAGAAGATCGAGAAGTATTACAAATCATATTCAAGATCGACTAGAAGAGAAATGAGGCGAAACTCACCCACAATCAATGCTGGAAACAATATTCAAGAAGAAATATCAAATCCTAATGAAAAATATCGCGAAAATAGAGAGAGAGCTGATAATCGTTACGTTCCACAAAATGAAACTTTTGATGATGGGAAAAATTGTAGAAATCAAGAGAACGGACAACGTCAGGGACGAAATGACCAAGATGGCGAAGGAAATCGAGATGAAGGAAGAAGGATTTTACATGAAAGAGAAACTCAAAGAAATCAACAGACGATTGAAGAAGAAATTGAAAGACATTATGCTGAACAAGCACGTTTAATCTGCGAACGTGAAAGATTGAGAGCGGAAATGGAAGAACAAGAGCTTCAGGAGACGATTCGCCAGAACAATCACGACAATCGAGAAAGAATGCGTACACAAAACCGGAATAACGGTAATATCAATGGAGAGTATGATAGAATAAAGAGGATGGCTGAAAGGCAGCGAATGAAATTAATAATAAATGAACAAAATCATGAAGGGGAAAATGAAAGACATAATCATTTGCGAATTCAAGATAGAGATGAAGAAGAAACTCGCAGAAGAAGACGAGATGAGCATAATGAAGAAGAAATGCAAAATTTCGCGAGAGAAGAAAGACATGAACGCAGAAGAAGAGAGGCTAGATTAAAAAGACCAATGGATCAAAATTCATGTGTAAATAAACAAACTTTGAAAGAGTTAGAAGAAATGAGAGGAATGCTAAATAATAGAGGAGAAGTAGGTAGAAGACAATTGGATGAAGCTATAGAAGAAGCTGCGAAAACTCCATTTACAAGGGAAGTACAATTAGGGGGAATACCACCGAAATGCAATTTACCCGCATTAACCAGCATTTCTGATGGAACAACTTGTGTAATTCAACACATTAAAGCTTACGTGAGGTGCATGTTGCAATGGGAAAATCATGATGCTGTATTATGCAAGTATTTCGCATCCAGCTTAACAGGGGAGGCGTTAAAATGGTTCGAAGGTCTACCAAAGAATACAATAACATCGTTCAATCATTTCCAGACTACATTCCTAGGGGCATATATAAGTAATAAGTCTTCGCGACCTGGTATATAAGATGTGTTTGGATTAAAACAGAGGATTGGCGAAAGTTTGAAGCACTTGACTAAAAGATGGAGAACTATGTGTAGCGAAATGGCTGTCCGTGTAGATGAAAGATATCTTATATTATCATTTATCAATGCTATGTTTGCAACAAACCTATTGTATGTCCAAATCTTTAGAGTCAAGAATACGATCACAATGACTGAATTGCGAGAACTCCAACAAGAATACATTGCTCTAGAGGAAAGGCAAAATGAAATGGAATCATATCCAGTTGCGAACACCAACTGACAAACAGCGAATGCAAGCTTATTACCCAAGCTAATAAACACAGTAGCGAATACTTCGCAAGTACAACAGGAGAAGGTAACGTGTAACAATCAACAGAAACTAGTGGCTATGGGAAGCCGAGATCAAGATGAGTATGAAAGAGAAATAAATTTCTACAATCGTGGTGGAAATAACAAGATTCAAAGACTCGATCAACCACAAGAAACTTATGGAGGTCAAAGACAAAATTATAATAGAGGACAAGGAGGTCACAAGGTAGTATGGGAAGAAATCAAGATGCCACCTCTAAATGCAAGTGTGGAGAAAATATGGGAAGCTATAATTTTGATGGAGAATATACCAACACCATGGAACATGGGAACGGAACCACCTCCAAACCACAGAAGCCATGAGTTTTGTTCTTATCATCATTTTCATGGACATACAAAAAATGATTGCAGAAATGTAAAAAGAATTATTTTGAGAATGATAGATTAAGGAAAACTAAACCAGTTTTTGGTAGGGCACCCACAATCTCAACCGTTGCCACCACCACCAGAGCATCAAAAAGTAAACACGATGAAAAAGAAGGAAACATTCTTCATGGAAGTTGGTGCAAAAGCAAAGAATCTATTTTGTCACTCTATCGTACATTCATATAAGACAATCGAAGATTTTCATGACAATGTTTTGAGTAGAGTGTTCGCAAGAGATAACGATGGAAGAGAAATTATGAATATTGCGAAAATCTCGCCACTAGAGGAATGGCAGAAACAGATTATTTCTTTTACCGCAGAAGAGATTCCCGAAGGTGAAGAGGTGCTTGATAATCCATTGGTAGTAAAATTAGAAATTAATCTGAAACCGAAAGAAGATGAGGATGATGAAGCTGAGAATTCATGGGAAATTAATAGAATTCTAATCGATACTAGAAGCTTTGTGAACATCTTATTTTATCATACTTATAAAACTATGGGAGGAAGAGATGATGATCTTATACCATCAACTTATAAGATATATGGTTTTAATGGTACAGCTAACAAGCCTAAAGGGGAGGTTACTATGCGAATTCCATTGAAGGGAATATCTTCCAAAATCTTATTCTGTGTCGTTAATGTAGAATCACCCTACAATGCGTTAATTGGTCGACCTTGGATACATGGGATTCTAGGTGTAGCTTCAACTTTCCACCAGTGCATCAAATTCCCTCACCCCAGTGGTGTAGGAATCATAAAGGGAGATTGGGTTGAAGGAAAGAAGTGTTACGAAACTGAGATAGAATCTTGCGAAGGAAGAGCAAACAAGAAGGAGAACTGGCGACAGAAAATTAAAGATACACAGAGAAGTGAGAGGTTGATGGTAGATGCAATCAAAAGAAAAAAAGAAGAGATGTTGCGAAACTGATGCTAGCTCAGAATAAAAATGATGAACATACCACTACCAAGGAAGCAGTAGTAGAAAATAATAAAGAACCAGAGGATGACAAAGGTAATAAAAACAGGAAATGTATGAATGATTAAGTTGTTGCGACACTCTCGAAATAAGTAAAATTCTCAAGAATACATTTTATTGAATGACAAAATTAAGATTGCGAAATGCAAATACAATATGATGATATACGATACTCTCGTAGAGATAATGCATTTTACAGAAGATACTCAGAGAAAAATGACAAAAGAGAAAGAGGTGAACCTTTACGGCGTACACCCTAGTTCGCGAATACAATTTCGCAAGAGGCAAATGTAAGACCTAAAGTACGTCATATAAGCGGGTACCTGTTGCATGGATCATGGAAAGGCTACACCGCCACCGGAACCTGAGTCATGGAGATTTGGGGTCAATAAAGCCCATCCGAGAGAGGCACCTTGGATTCTCAGCTTAAGCATATGACTTAGGTTGGGCGACTGAGGTAATAAGGACTCTCCCAAGGAGTGCAGATCTGATCAAAGCGCCGAGGTACACGGTTGAGTCAAGAGTTCCAGGGACGTTTGAAGCGCACTTTGCCATTCTTGACAAGTCTTGGCTTATACTGCAGTCGGCCTGAAGAAAACCCCACTTAGGGTGCAGTCTCGTAACCATAAGCCCTATAGGTAAAAGGGATAAGAGACTGCGAAAACAACTGGTTGTTGTTAAGACTGGATGGGAGGAGCTAACCTTGTATGGTATAAGTACGTTTTCTTTAAGGGGCAACCAGAGGGAAGATAAGGGTGGCACCCTCCATTATGGAGCTGATAAGTATCTTAAGACGCAAATGTCATGAGGCTTTTTATTCGCAAGGGTATTAAGACTTGTCATATTTTTGCAACAATCCTGAAGAGGCAATAATACAAAACAAAAAGATAAGACGAGATCAATGGGTTTTCGCATGAAAGTGCGAAAATGTCATGCGATTTCGTCGCAAGACGACTGTCATGGGGTTTCATTTTCGCAAGAATATTTAGTCCTGTCATATTGTCGCAACATTCCTGAAGAGGTGACAATACAAAAGAAAAATTTAAGGCAAGATCAATGGGTTTTTGCATGAAAGTGCAAAGATGTCCTGCGATTTTGTCGCAATGACAAGAGGTGGCATAATAAGACCTTTAATTAGGAAGGAAAAATAAGACCATACAGGCACACAGGAATGACATTTTGAAAAGAATCAAAATTCACTTCGCATATGGTTGCGAAATTATATATGATTAACTTCTATGAGAAATTGAGGCATACAATAAGAAAAATTTACAAAATCTCTCATTTGAATACAAATAACAGAGGAAAGTATGGGAATGAATGAAATTAGAAAATATTATTTGTATCCATATGATAGATTTACTCAAAGATTCAAAAATTAATGATTATATTGATTAACTGTACTGCAAGGAAGAATTCTTTTAATGAATGCAGGTCAAAATGAAAGAAACACAAATATACAGAAAAAATGAATAAATGTACAAATATTACAGAGAATCAAAGAAAGAAACAAAGACTACTTCTTAGTTGATCCTTCATTATCTTCATCAGACTTGTTTCCTTCTTCGTCTGCGTCAGAATCTTCATCACCATCAAAACTTTCATCACCATCAGATTCTTCCTCATCAGATTCGCTATCAGAAATAATCAGACTGGGGGTATTCTGTGGGATCTCTTCTAAGAGACAAGGATAATCAGAATGAGGGATATTATGATCGTCACAAACCATTTGGATGGTTTAATTGCGAAAATACATAACATCATTCTTGAAATTCGCAACAGTGATCTTGATTTGATTCTTTAATCTAGAGTACTTATCGTTGCGAGAAGAAAGATTCTTTGCGAGTTCCTCCTTTTCAGCTTCGAGTTCCTCAATCTTTTCACGATATCTACTTTCAGAATCTGCGAGTAAAAGACAATCCATTATTAACTTGATGAAAATTCATAAGAAGAAAAAGATTAGTAAAGAAGAGCAGTTAGTAACCTTCTCTGTCAGATATCATATCTCTAATCAAGGTTGTATGCTCAACTTGGAGACTAACATTTACACCTAAATATTTTCGGGCATCATCTAAGATTTTTGCAACCCAAACAAATTCATCCTCATTACTTATAAGAAGACGAGAACGAATTTGGTTTTCCCTTTCGCAGAGCTCGATGTTCTTGCGGTTAGCCTCATCTCGTTCAAGTTGAACTTCAATAAGAGTCTCTTGGAATTTCGCCAAAGCCTTAGCACCTTGATCAGAGATACGATCCTTATCATCTATGAGACCGCTAATTTTGGTTCTTAACTCATTGGTTTTCTCTTTAGAATCAAGAAAGAGACGCTTAAATCGGTTGGCTAAGCCTAAACTAGACCTATGGTCAATTTCTAAGAGGCAAAATTTAGATCTAAGCTCATTCAGAGAAAGAGATGAAATTCTATCATTTGAGAAAATATTTAAGGAATTATTAAGACGCTCAAGAAGGGTATCATTATCCAAGGCATTAGGAAATGAACGAAGAAGGGTAGCTTCATCAGAAAGACCATAAATGACTGCAAAAAGGATCATTTAAATAAGATAAAACAACAGGATGAATGAATGAAGGGAAAAGAGAAAAGTAACATACCGTAAAGCTGATTATTAGCTTGCTGAAGACTAGAGATTCTGTTCTTATACGAAGAAGAATCAATTTCTAGTTGTCTATTTTTCTCGCGAAGACCTTTAACTTCAGCTTCCAATTCTTCATTCTTTGTGCGAAATTGAAGATTCTTCTTTTCAAGATTTTCGCGTCTCCTCTCTAGATCTGAGGCAACAGCAAAAGAAGCTTTTCCAGCCTGCGAGAAAAATAAAAAATATTAATATAGAAAGAAATTTTGAGTTATGACAATGAAGAAGTAAAAGGATGAAAGTATACCAGACTATTAAGAGAATGCAAGAAGTCGGGAGTCACTGATCTAGAAACTCCACGAAGAGAACTATCACCATCCAGCAAAGGGACATCGCAAATTGTAGCGAGAGCTTTGCAGGTATTAGCGAATTGGCTATCTCCCATTCCTTGCAGAGAATCAGAAAAGAGGCCAGAGAGCTTAGCCATAGAAGATTCAGGTGGAAAATCTTCACTTGCGGCAAGATCATCATTGTCCTCATCATCCTTGTCACTTTCGGAATTTTCATGAGAAGGAATATTTGAAGGAGAAGAAGAACGGACTTTCCTTTTCTTTGAAGGAGGAGCAGTTGATTTTTCTGCGAAGAGCACCTTTGCCTTTATCACCAGTCTTCGCAACATCAGCAGGTTCTTCTATTTCAGCAATAATCTTCACACACAGATAGAAATAAGAAATGGAAGCAACATATACTGTTTAAAATCATAAGAAAATTTCTTACCTCATCTGTGTATGAGCGAAGAGCTAACAAGGTACTAGCTCCCAGTCCTGTTATAACTATCTTTCAGTTTTTGGATCTGTAGAATGTCGCAAGGTCAGCGAACAAAAGAATAAAGACAAATAAAGAAATATAAAGTGAGCAAAACTGGAAGAAACATACCTCTTTCTCCTTCTCGGGCCAAGAGAATACCCAAGGTTGATAGTAGCGAGATTCAGGAAGAACATTTGACCCAGCAATATAAGGTCCTTTAGCATCAAGGAAAAACACACCATTTATCATCTTTGGATTGGCGAGGAGTTGTGTTCTTACCAGAATGCCAATCAATATCTTGCATAAGTATTTTCGCTTCATCAACGTTATCTTTCCTTTTCAAACGAATACCCCAACGAGTATTATCTTTCTTCATGGAGATCAATTAATAATTTTCAAAGAAGCTCGCTACTTTATATTTCTTAGCAATTATTTCTAAGTCTGCGAATTTAGGATCCCTAAATTTTTTGGAGTATAGAGATCCTTTACCAGCACCACGATTAGCGAACTCTAGCATCAGACGGATGCAATCTCCACTCAGCTGGAAGATAGCTCGCGAAAATCTCGAATGAGCAAGAATTTCATAGAATAGAGGGATATCTGGGTCGTAAAGAGGAATGGGAAGACCTGCGAGGATTTTACCTAGCGAAATTATGATTGATTGATCATCACAATATTGATCAGAAAAAAGTTTGATAGAAAGAATTGATTTGGCACTTTCACCAGGAATGGTAAAAAGTGTGAAACCTTTCTCTGCAAGATCTTTTTGAACGTCTTTTAAGTTCTTCTCATGTTTATGGACACTTGGAGGCATATTTGAATATAGAGTATGGGAATGAATAAAAAGTAAGAAGATTAAAGAAGGGAGAACTACAGTAGCGGAATTTACGGAAGAACAATAGAGTTGCAGAGATGAGAGAATTAAAAGGGAAGAGAAAGTAAAAAGAAAGTGAGAAGAAGAGTAAGAAGAATATATAAGGAAGACTTTTTACTCGAAGAAATAAACACCATTAAGACGAAAAGACATGAGCGGTTGAAAAGCAACGGTTACAGAAGACGTGTCAAGAAACAGATGGAAGAAAGAATACGTGTGATAAATGCAGAATATCAAACGATGGATAACTGCGGCATTTCTCACATCATTCTCTACTTCGCAGAAAAGATGTGAGAAGAGGCAAGATGTAGGATCAGAATCTCGCAACAATAATATCTTAGCGAAATTATCAACAACACAACAGAACAACGTCGCAGAACAATTTCAGAAATGATATAATAAACGACGTCAGCTAAAATCATGAGAAAGATGTGATGGTCCTGCGAAAATTAGAGAGTTTGCGAGATTAAGATTTGTAAGGTTGCGAGAATGTCGCAAGTCATATTCGAAAATAAAGGACAAATTAGCTGTCATCCACTATGTATTTCCCTATAAATAGTCGTTCAGTTGTAAAGGAGAAGAGAGATCTTTTTTGAGTAAGAAACAAGTAAATAGGAGAGAGAAAGTCTAGAGCAGAGGGAATTCTTGATTCCTTTATCTTTTCTTGTAAGAATATTCAAAGATTGATCAATAAAATTAAGAGTGTAAATCTAAAAATGGGTTGAGTAATAATGAAATCATATGAGGGGTGTAGTGTAGGATTTCCTGCAACTACATAAGATATAAAATCAAGGTGAACAGGAACCAATTGATAATACGGTCTTATATTCCCGAAGAACAGCCTAGATTAATCAATCACCACTCTACAATCCTTCCTGACTACACAGGCAGTTTGTCGAGGAATCACAACAGTGAGACGAAGATGTTTGTGACTTCTTTATCTTGCCTATCGGAGAATTCTCACGATCTCAAGCCAATCAATCGATTGTACTCGTACGATAGAAGATGCAAGATCAGATCACACAACTACGATAAAAGTAGTATCGTCCTGGCTTCACAATCCCAATGAAGTCTTTAAGTCGTTAACCTAGTTTTAGAGAAGAAAACCAAAGGTTAAAGGAGAATCGAATCTAGCGAGCGCACTAGTATCACACAGACGTGTGGGGATTAGTTTTGGTCAAAGCTAGATGTCTCCTTTATATAGCCTTCAAATCAGGGTTTTGCCTTAGTTACAAAGCAATCCTTATTCACCGTTAGATGAAAACCTGATTTAGATTCAAGCTAATATTTCTCAACCGTTAGATCGAGAACATAGCTTGTCACACTCACTTGGGTAAGCATTTACTGGGTTTTCGAAAACCATGCCCAAACGTGTACGTGTATGTTGGTTCAACATAGTAACCCAAAAGGTTAACCATATGATCATTTCATATTAACCTTGTTCTTCTTCACCATAACTAGTTCAATTGACTCAAATGAACTAGTTAAAGAGTTGTTCAATTGCTATGAGATCTTATGTAACTACACACGACACAATTGAAACAAAGATGATTCGATTCGATTGAATCGGCTCATGAACATTATATCCACGGTTTGCATAAAGCATTACTTAGTAATTTAATGTTTCATGTTCAGAGCACATCTTTAGATCATAACCTATTAAGTTCACAAACAAGTTCGCGGACTTAAGTTAATCGGTTGAGTTTTCCAAACTGAGCAGAAATTCTCGGAAAGAGAACTTCCGCCAGTTCGCGGACTGGTTCGCGGACTGAGTTCACGTACTTAGCACACAAACGATTTTTGGAAAATTCAGCAGAAACTTTCGGTCGAGAACTTCCGACAGTTCGCGGACTGGGTTCGCGGACTTGGCAAGCCAATTCCACAATCCTCCCGATTTCTATTGATCAACAAAGTTCGAAAACTTCGGTTCAAGGAATACATGGTTATGTAATCTAAACTCTCATTTCAATCATTGAGACATTCTCAGAGGATGCTATGTAGCCGTTATTCACAGACCGATTCACGTCAGAGAAATTCTCAAAGTGATTGAAACTTTTCATGACTTTCGTCACTAGGTGCAGATAAACTTTATCAAAGCGAAACGCTTTACCAACACACAATTTCGAGATAAAATATAAGCAATGAATGCTCCGCTTGAAATTTCAAATGTGTATGATCTAGTCTATATAGCATACGACTTTTGTCTCATAAGAAGTAGGAGATAAAATAGATAGACTTTTGAGTGATAGATAAGTTCAAGTCTCCACATACCTTTTTTTTGATGAAGTTCCACGGTTCCTTGTATAGATCTTCGTCGTTGTATGATGAATCGCCATGAAGTCCTTGAGCTCAACTATACTTTTCTATCCTAGTCCGAGACTTAGCTATGTAGGCTAGAAATCAAGACTCGTAGTTTTGATCACTAACATTGACAAACATGCTTGAGATAGCAACGCATGCGGGGTCGACCGATCTATGCTCTAAAAATCTCCCCATTTGTCAATTTTAGTGACAAAACTATTAATACATATGGAATACAAAAAAGATAAACTTTAGTGGCTCCTATTCCATAGTCTAATCTTCAACGTTCCCTGAAATCTTCGTCCTTCCAAGTACTCGAATGATCCCAAAGGTTGTAAGTTTAGCATCACCGTTGTTGAAGATCCGTAGCTATAACAATGAGAGAAATCGAGATTCTCGATCATCATTATACAGTGTCATAGTATTATTATGTAACATCAAAGTACAATTGTATCACTCCCCCTTAGTCAATACTCCATCTCGATCATGGAAACCACTCCCCCTTACACAATGATCCGAAAACCATATGTATTTGTAGTGTGAACTACATTATTTCTCCCCCTTTTTGTCAATAAAATTGGCAAAGGTACAAGAACGGGATCATAATGAAATTTACACAAGAGACATTTCATAGCCTAAAACAAAAATACATACCAAGTTAATTTAGATGCAATCATAAAGCCGAAGCTAAATGCATTCATCAAGGAGTTGTAAGATACAAGATAACCCCTATAAAATTCCACAGCCGCACACCCCGCAAGATATTACCATTAAGCACAAGTTCAAAAGAACTCTCCCCCATTTGATGTCATTCCTGAAAGAACAACAAGAGCGACCTTAATTTCGAAAGAAAAGAAGGATTTTTTAAATTGGACACCAAAAACCATAGGAATGATTTTCCATATCCAAAGCTCAACCAAATTAATCACAAGTAAACCCATGATGAATTCAGTTGGAATACACAACTAAATCAAACCAAAAAAGTGATTAATTTAATTGAAAGTGCTCAACATAAGTAAACTTACGGACCTACGACTAAGGTAATCATACGGAGATGACTAACTTAATCGTTCACATACTCAACATAAGGAAAACCTTATGGAATATACGACTACATTAACCAATAGAACATGATTAGTATAGCCGTTCATATACTCAACACAAGAATTTGTGGAATATATGAAAACTCAACTAGATTAATTACAAGAGAACCTATAATTAATCTAACTGGAATAAAAACAACTATAAACTAATCACCGAAGTAATCAATTTAATTATTTTTGGCTCAACGTAAGAGAACTTATGGAACCCCGACTAAGTTCATCATAGAATATGACAACCTTAACCGTACATGTACTCGACATAAGAAAGAAAACTTATGGAGTACAAACTAAATAACCAAACTGGTTGATTAATTTAGTTCCTAATGCTCGACATATAGCATCTTATGGAACAACCAACAAGCCAATAAGAAAAATCGACTTAGTTGTATCGTGCTCAACATAAGACATACAATGGATCCTTCACGGTAATACATAACAAGATGGATCAAAGAAGATCAATACCGTGGATAACGTACAAGGATCTATTCTATTTTCCATCATAACGATATAATAGACTTTATCCTTGTCAAACAAAAGATTTTATCCTATTTTCCATCAAATACATGACTGCATAGGCATAACTTTTGTAATTTTCAAAAGTCCATTCGTCATTTCATCAATACGAATACTAATTCATGAACGACTTTACTTTTGACCCGCAATATGGGACCTTCAAGTTCACGGACGCAAACAATACATATCCCATAAACAAATTGCAATATCACAAAATCATAAATATCAATACTGCAATAACATCATCCTCCAAATATTTTTAGAATTTAAAACCAATAAACCTAAAAAATAACATAAGAAGAAAACAAAAATAGTTATGTGTAGTCACAATCATCGCTATTCAAAGAACTAGTTATTCTTCCAACTAATCCAAAAATAAGACATACTAGGTATATAAACCTCTTAAAAATCATTTCATTTACCTTGAATATTCTTCTCGTATTCCCTATATTCTTCAAGCTCTTCTTCGATTACATCGATATTTGATTCAAGACTATCCATTTTCTCCTCAAGTCTTTTGGAAAAGACTTCAAGTTCATTTTTCATAGCATGAACTTGTTCCAAGACGAGATTCATGGTTAAAGAGAGCTTATCAAACTGAGAGACAGTAGGGTTCTCATCAGAAGAAGAGACATGTTTGTCATAGCACATCTCATTGTCAGAAGAATCGAAACGAATTCTCTTTGAAGGAAATAAAACCGTCCATACATCACTTTCTTTACTCGAAAGACTAGAGGAGGACATGATATAGAAGATGAAATGAGAGTGCTGAAGAGGTAGAGATTTTAAAGGAATACAGTTGTAGAATTCCCAAAAACACCCTTTTTACCAAACCCTAACAGAAGATAGTTATCCAAAAAGCTGAAGTCGTTCACGAACAAGACCTGGTAAAAGCACAAACAGAAAATAATAAGATTATATTACAGTCCCCTTGTGTATCACGAATCTTGTATAAGAGGAAAAAAATACAAGAATCATTTTTCAACAAGATTACTGAGCGTAAGGCCTCCAATCCAAGGTTGGACTGAGATAATCTTTGCAAAGAGAGAAACCACCCATTCCACTAGGTTTATCCTTATCCATTTGAAAAGGAGAGTTATGAAGAACATTCCTATCCATTGTAATCACAGTTTTAAAAAACTTGACTGCAGATCTTTGCAAATCCTGCACCGTTTTTGAAAACCCCTTTTGATGAAAGGTAGACTTCCTTTTATTTTTCAGCATACAACGGTTAGCCAGGCATAACTGTTTTTTATTTATAGTGCTAAGATAATCCTGAGAAGAACTCAAATGAACAGATATATTTGGTAGAGACTTCCCCGAGAAACTTATGGAGTTCAACACAAAATCAGGAGAGGTTTGATGACCCCACTCATAAGACATAGACGGACACGTCATGAAGAAATTATGAGAATGATTTTCAGCGAAAATACTGTGAGAGCAATCATAGATTTCCTCAGGACAATAATCAAGAGTATTCATCCATGCTTTAGTTATCTCTCTTACCTATGTTTCTGGACCTTTCGAAGTGACCTGAACACTTTTATAGCACGTGAGACCAGTTTCATTAGTACGGATTTTCTGGATATTCTTATCCTTTACATTGACTAACGAAGTTTCTTTTTGAGACTTTCTTTTGCTACGTCTGAGTATTTTCTTAAGCTTCTGTATAAACAGAGACAACGTAGAAATAAAACAATTCTCACTTTTCTCGTTTGTCAATTTAGGACGACATTCTTACAATCAGGAGAAGTGACATGACTGCTAGACAATTGATGGTCACCTCTTGACATGTATTCGCGATCGAAAATTCTAAGTTTTCCGACAAGAATGTTTCGTGAAAGAGTATTAAGGGTATTTGATGAGTGCTAAAAAGTGCATATTTCTATATATTTTTCTTGGCATTTAACTCATCTTTTGTGCATTAATTCTACATTTTATCCCGTATTCTGTGTTTTCGTTGTTTTCAAGAATAAATACTTTTCTTAATTAATTTTGTATTTTTAGGTACTAAATAAAGCCTGGTTATCTCACGGAGCGAAAAGAGCAAAGGAACGGCAAAGACTCTCGCTAGGAGGAAGCGAAGAATGATGTTTGCAAGAGCCGGATCAACTAGAAGTGGGCTTGAAGAGGAAGAATTGTTCTTAAAGAAGATATGGGCTTGGCATATCCAAGGCCCAAAACCCTTACCCAAATCCATTTCCATGAGAGCCGTCAGATTGGATCCATCTCATCATCCAACGGCCATCTCATCATTGTGCATCAAAATCCAAAGCTCCTGTCAAACACCATAGTACCTAACCCCATCTTGAGCCGTCAGTTTCGTTGCATCTCATCATCCAACGGTCGCTTCAAGCTTCATCCCATCGTGCCGTTCAATTACATCCAAAACTGATCATCCAGCGTCGTTCGTTCGCTGTGCATCAGACTCCGATGTACCGCTCAACACCGAATCATCAAATATCTTCTACACCAGTCGAGCCAAACTCTCCCTTTCTCCCAAAACTATTTTCTCCCCGACCAGAGCTCTGCAACTCCATCTCTTCACCCCTCACCCTCTGTGCCACCATCTCCATACCCTGTCCATCACCAAAAACCCCATAAACCCATTCCCTAGTTGCCTCTCTTTCTCGTTCTTAGCACCCACACACCCTAGGTGCTACAATCAAGAGAGAGATGAAACTAGGGTTTCATCACAGTTGAAGAGGAGACCCAAATCGAGGAGTTGATCGAGCAGACAATAGCAGAAGAGAGATGGGTTCGACAGAGGAGACAAATTCAGGGCATGTGTAAGTTGAGTAACCCAAAAAAATTGTCTACTGCTACTTTTTGTGTAACCCTAATTTTTCTTTTGGGTATAAATTGAAGAAATGTAACAACATTGAGTTCATGCTGGGTTAGCCAGCTTCACTCTTGTAGAGAACTGGACTAGCCAGTTTCTCATATGTTTCATGTTTACACTGTTGGTTCATTTGTTTTGTAAATTTTCTGTCTTGTTTTGTTTGATTTTGCTTTTATTATCATATGTGATGAATGTTAATGTTGTTTATATGTTGAGCATGAGCTAAATTGTTGCAGCTGAGGTTTAGATGAAACCTCAGTGCACTTTCTGATAGTGGAATGCTAGGTTAGAGCCTTAGTGCATTGTTTTGATTGAGCAATGGGAAGAGACTAATGCTCATAGCGCCTGTGATTGCTTGTTCTGTCAAAAGACAGTCAATGCTAGGGGCAAACTAGTGAGCAAATTAGTTTTCCTCCCATTCTAGATGTATGCATAGGATATTCAACTCAACCTAGGATCACATTGTTTGGCTAGGACGCAAAGGTGGACTCTAAGCCTTAGCTTAGACCACAATCCCTTTTTCAGTCACTTACAATTTCAGTCTTATTTTGCTCCCTGCTCAGCTAAATTTCTTAGCTATCTTGCTGTTTATTTCTTGTATTTTGAAGCCTGTTGTGCATTGAAATCAGTGCACAAACTCACCCCTGCCCTTGGCTCAGAGCCTTGGTTCCATGTTGTTTTGTCATCTTTGCTTTGTTAACTGTTTTGGTTCTTTGCAATTGCCATATTACTTTGCCCTGCTCACTGCCATAGTGCCTTGTCTCCATTGCTAGCTTAGGAAAATTTCTTGTATGCTCCCACTCCCTGTGGACTGATCCCTTGCTTACTCTCTATACTAAAACTTGGCCTTGTATACTTGCAAGTTTTGTGTGCAACCCCATTTTCACACCAAGTTTTTGGCGCCGCTGCCGGGGAGTGGTGCTTGCTGCTGCTGATTTCCTTTGCTGTCCTGACCTGCAATCATTGCCACTGAGTTGCTGCAGAGCTGTGTTGCTGGCCACCTGAGCTGCTGCTCCTGCTGGAACCTTGGCTGCTGCTGTTGCTGTTGCTGGAGCTGGTGAACCAAGCCTGCTGCTGCCAAGCCAAAGTAACTGGGCTGCCAACTGAAGCTGCGTTTCACTGCTGGGCTTCTCTGGTGGTGGTCTGCTGGGCTTCGCCAAACTTTGCAACTGGGCTTAGCCAACTGCTGCTGCTGGGCTCTGCCTTTTTTTTTCTGTTGCTGGGCTCGTGATCTTCTGCTCCTGGGCTTCGCAGATGATCCTCCTGGGCTCGTGTTGCTGAACCAACTCCAACTGTTGCTGGGCTTGGGCGTGAGCTGCTTAGGACGATCCTAAAGCCCAACTGGGCTAGTGCAACCAAAGGGAACAAAAGCCTAACTAGGCTTCCCTCCTTAACCAAGTAAGCCTAAACCATGAGTAACCCACTTGGGCCCCATTAAATATTCAATTTGGGTATGTAATAATTTATTTATTTTTAATTTGGGCTTGTAATAATTGTTTTATTTTTATTTTCTTTTTCTTTTATTTTCTTTTATTTTTCTTTTATGGGCTTGTAATTATTTATTGTTGTTTTTATTTTCTTTTGTGGGGTGTGATAATTTATGCTAGGCTAAGTTTAAAAAAAAAAAAAAAAAATTGCTCCCAATTTCGAAAACCAGATTTTTAATCCCATAAAAACCAAAGTTTTCAAAACCCATAAAACCAAATGTTTCCCATCAAAAACCAAATGTTTTCATTCCCATCAAACCAAAATTTTCCCATAAAAAACCAAATTTTGAAAACCCTTTAAAACCAAATAGTGGGCTTTGTGTCTTTTCAATGGGCCAACCTAATACTCTCCATGAATGCATGTATCCCACAATAAAAATTCCGTTATCATGTATCGTCTTACCCCAGACTGATGGCCCATTTGAACTAAACGCAAGTATGATACAAATACTTCCTATATTTCGAGGGTTCGATTCTGAGAATCCCTATAACCATGTAAGAGAGTTTGAACAAATTGTCCGGGCTTTACAACCTGACCATATATCCGAAGACTCTTTGAAATTGCGCTTGTTTACATTTTCTTTAAAGGAAAGGGCTAAAACATGGTTTTACAATCTGAGACCACAATCAATCAACACTTGGGACCAACTCACAGATCTATTTTTCAAAAAATTCTTTCCACATCATAGGACCATCGCTATTCGTCAAAGTATCAATTGTTTTGTCCAATTGGATGAGGAAACTGTTTTTCACTATTTTGAACGTTTTAATGATTTGTTGAGCGAATGTCCGCACCATGGATTTGAGAAGTGGAGACTTGTCGTCATCCTCTATGAGGGACTAGAATTTAAATCTCGAACCATGGTTGAGTCTATGTGTAATGGTAAATTTCTTGATAAATCTGTGGATGATGCATGGAAATTTTTAGTTGAGATTGCAGATAAAACCCATCAATGGGAATCTGTTAGGGAAACAGGGACAACACCACATGGTATGAGTCACCCCTATGAGTTAGAGTCTAATTCTTGTCATAGCTCCGACCTTAGGATTGAAAATTATCCTAGATTGCAAAATCCCTATCATGATGATGATGATGATTATGATGTTATGTTAGAAGAACATGTCTATACTGAAAATTTTATGGAACCTTTGGGTTCAAATACATTAGGCTTCTCTGCCTCGACCTTCATGAATGATGTTTCTTCTAGTATTCCATATACATGTGATGTTGATACTGATTTTGAGCATGTGCATCTGTCCTATGAAGATGACTTAGGTAATATAGAATCTTCTGTTGACACTAATATGCATGAAAATATAATTGTTGTGTCTGATTCTCTACCTGGGTCACGTTGTGATGTTTCCACTGATTTGCCGATGCATGAGAATAATTCTTCTGATGATGTTGATGATTCTGATTTGTGTGAGCATGGTGAGCATGTTGTGACACTTGTAGAAGACTTAGGATATGTTGATGTGATTAATAATGATGTGCCTATCTTCCTACATAAGTCACAATCCGATGGCCTTCCACCCAACCTAGATTTGGTTTGTACCCATATTGTCAAACCGACTTTTCTGAGAGTCCCTAATCTAGGTTTGGAACTGTGTGCTTCCCAAGTCCTCTTGGACTATTTTTCTTCTAAGTATAATACATTTGAGGAACCACATTTGGAATTAGCATGTTTGCCCGTCCCTGGCAAAGTTCATTTTGAGTTAGACCTTGTGCATGATGAACCCCCAAAACTGCGAGATTTTGTTTCCAAAATTTTATCCGTTGAAAAATCCAGGTTTGGGGGTAGCTCATTTTTTTTCACAGCTTCACTTGCATGCCTATCATATTATTATTGTGTGAAGCTGTTGAAACCTCTACACTTTATCTTTTGGGTTGATCCTCAACTCTTTAGATTGTTAGTGTATGGTGAATTTTTTGTATATAATCCAGTAGATAAAATTTCTTAAAACCCTTTTGTTCCTTTTGTATATATTTTGCTAATCCAATATGATCTCGGCTGACATATGTTGTATTCTTGCCTTGAATAACGGAGTTCTAATATTGCTTTGCCGAAATCGGGTATTCCTTTCCTTTTTCTCTACTCAACATGATCCTCTTCATATGTTGTATTATAATTTTGTTCATATTTGAAACATTGAGGACAATGTTTAGTTTAGGTTTGGGGGTGAAAAGTAGATACTTTGATAATATGCCATAATTGAAAACAAGAACTCCTTCTTTTTGAAAAAAATGAAAAAATCAAAATAAAAATAAAAATTGAAAAAAACATAAAATGGAGCTCATTTACCTTGAAATGTTGACTCTTGTGCAATATGTAATTATTAGGAGTCTTAGTCTAGATATTTAGGCACCCTGATTCTAGCACAATTCACATAGTGATAAGAAATTTGCACGCGCACGATCTACCAATACATGTATAGCCTCGATCTTCAAGGTGTTTGATAGGAAGTTAGATTGCCAATCACTTTAGAATACTGAACGAAACTTGACTAGCTTGTTCTTTGGTTGGTTGGGATAGAAGGTGGAGGTTACATTAAGAAAAAACAACCATCGAATTTAACTGGGTGCATCAAAAAGGGCTACCTCTTGCGAAGTGTCATGTAATTTTTTGTTTCTTTTTCCTTATGTATCAAAAGTGTTTCCTTGTTCCAAAAAAAAAAAATAAAAAAAAATCAAGTATTCAAATTCCATTTGTGTCATGTAAAGAAAATAGTTCTCTCTTATCCAAAAATAAAAGAGAGTAGTCAATGTAAATAAGAGTCATGTAAAGAGTCATCTTTTGTTTTATTGTAATAAGCAAGGAAGGGTGTATGCCATTGATGTACAACGCGAGTAATTGTGAAATACCTCCAACTCATTCACAATTCTCGTAAAGTCCGGACAGCTAGCTAGATTTCGACCTTGGTTCTTAGCCTGAGAAACTATCTCTTGGTGATTAGTAGTCATAACATCCGATCTTTCTTTACACATGTGTAGATACACTTTACACTCTTATCACATGTCTTTATTTGTTATCAGTGCTAGGATTGTGCCTTAGATAGCTAGATTGACATCTCCATTTTGCTGTGAGCTTAAACTGACTTGCACATGTCACATTTGATGGAATCTGAGCTTATATTTTGTCCTAGAACTTTGTAGGTACGTTCTAAGCAAACCTTCACGAGACTTCACTCGTCCACTAGGGACACTTAGTGGTTTAAAAGGCTTAGTGCATACGCTAAATGCATTCGAGAGACCAGCGACAGTGGTATAGGTAGGATTTCCTTAGTTTTGTTTTACTTGAAGACAAGTAAAATTCAGGTTTGGGGGTATTTGATGAGTGCTAAAAAGTGCATATTTCTATATATTTTTCTTGGCATTTAACTCATCTTTTGTGCATTAATTCTACATTTTATCCCGTATTCTGTGTTTACGTTGTTTTCAAGAATAAATACTTTTCTTAATTAATTTTGCATTTTTAGGTACTAAATATAGCCTGGTTATGTCACGGAGCAAAAAGAGCAAAGGAACGGCAAAGACTCTCGCTAGGAGGAAGCGAAGAATGATGTTTGCAAGAGCCGGATCAACTAGAAGTGGGATTGAAGAGGAAGAATTGTTCTTAAAGAAGATATGGGCTTGGCATATCCAAGGCCCAAAACCCTTACCCAAATCCATTTCCATGAGAGCCGTCAGATTGGATCCATCTCATCATCCAACGGCCATCTCATCATTGTGCATCAAAATCCAAAGCTCCTGTCAAACACCATAGTACCTAACCCCATCTTGAGCCGTCAGTTTCGTTGCATCTCATCATCCAACGGTCGCTTCAAGCTTCATCCCATCGTGCCGTTCAATTACATCCAAAACTGATCATACAGCGTCGTTCGTTCGCTGTGCATCAGACTCCGATGTACCGCTCAACACCGAATCATCAAATATCTTCTACACCAGTCGAGCCAAACTCTCCCTTTCTCCCAAAACTATTTTCTCCCCGACCAGAGCTCTGCAACTCAATCTCTTCACCCCTCACCCTCTGCGCCACCATCTCCATACCCTGTCCATCACCAAAAACCCCATAAACCCATTCCCTAGTTGCCTCTCTTTCTCGTTCTTAGCACCCACACACCCTAGGTGCTACAATCAAGAGAGAGATGAAACTAGGGTTTCATCACAGTTGAAGAGGAGACCCAAATCGAGGAGTTGATCGAGCAGACAATAGCATAAGAGAGATGGGTTCGACAGAGGAGACAAATTCAGGGCATGGGTAAGTTGAGTAACCCAAAAAAATTGTCTACTGCTACTTTTTGTGTAACCCTAATTTTTCTTTTGGGTATAAATTGAAGAAATGTAACAACATTGAGTTCATGCTGGGTTAGCCAGCTTCACTCTTGTAGAGAACTGGACTAGCCAGTTTCTCATATGTTTCATGTTTACACTGTTGGTTCATTTGTTTTGTAAATTTTCTGTCTTGTTTTGTTTGATTTTGCTTTTATTATCATATGTGATGAATGTTAATGTTGTTTATATGTTGAGCATGAGCTAAATTGTTGCAGCTGAGGTTTAGATGAAACCTCAGTGCACTGTCTGATAGTGGAATGCTAGGTTAGAGCCTTAGTGCATTGTTTTGATTGAGCAATGGGAAGAGACTAATGCTCATAGTGCCTGTGATTGATTGTTCTGTCAAAAGACAGTCAATGCTAGGGGCAAACTAGTGAGCAAATTAGTTTTCCTCCCATTCTAGATGTATGCATAGGATATTCAACTCAACCTAGGATCACATTGTTTGGCTAGGACGCAAAGGTGGACTCTAAGCCTTAGCTTAGACCACAATCCCTTTTTCAGTCACTTACAATTTCAGTCTTATTTTGCTCCCTGCTCAGCTAAATTTCTTAGCTATCTTGCTGTTTATTTCTTGTATTTTGAAGCCTGTTGTGCATTGAAATCAGTGCACAAACTCACCCCTGCCCTTGGCTCACAGCCTTGGTTCCATGCTGTTTTGTCATCTTTGCTTTGTTAACTGTTTTGGTTCTTTGCAATTGCCATATTACTTTGCCCTGCTCACTGCCATAGTGCCTTGTCTCCATTGCTAGCTTAGGAAAATTTCTTGTATGCTCCCACTCCCTGTGGACTGATCCCTTGCTTACTCTCTATACTAAAACTTGGCCTTGTATACTTGCAAGTTTTGTGTGCAACCCCATTTTCACACCAGTATTTCACTCAACGATGGCATGTTTTTTGGACTCATATATGGATGGCAGCGATAGGAGGATTTTCATCACAATTTCCTTTTCAGAAATGGTCTTACCCAATGCACATGATGCATTAACAATTTCAGACAGTTTGTGATAAAAATTGTCAAACAATTCTTCTTCTGCCATATAAAGGTTTTCTCATTCGGAATTAAGGTTTTGAAGCCTAGCTTCCTTTTCACTGGGGTTACCTTCAAATACGCTTTCCAAAGTATCACATGCTTCTTTATATGTTGTGCACAAGGCCACATGATGTCAAATATTTTGGGTAATAGCATGCAGGATGGAGTTCAACCCGTCAGAGTTTTTCCTTACAACAATTAACTCGGAAGCATTATGCATAAGAAATTATTTAGGTACAAATGCATCTCTTTCCATAACAACGGGAGTTTCATAGCCATTCACAACATAGATCCATGATTGGAAGTCACGCGACTGAAGAAATGTGCGCATAACACCATCATAGATAGTTTTAGCCATCGAAGACTGGTGGTACATTTACAGAGATAACACTTCTGTCCATAGAGTCAGATCGCTACAAACACAGGCTTGTTAGGTCTTAAACGTGTTTGCCTGCTCTGATACCAATTGAAAAAGAGGGGGTCTAACAAAACCATCCAATATTTCGATTAACAATCTGTATGGACTAACTCCGAAATACTTTGCTAGAGAATCAACTAGATAGTCAGACTAAATCTAGATAAAAGTATCTCAAGGAGTTAATATCTCTCTCTTGTTTTTGATATTACTCAAGCTTATAGAAATCAGCGAGTCCTAATAAAAACACAAGGAATACTTGGGCGGTACCAAAGACCAATGTCCAAGGATCAATCAATATCAATCAACAACCAAAGGTTGGATTTCCAATTGATGATCACGAACGCACAACCTGTATTATTTCAATTATATAAAATATAATGCGGAAAAGAAATAACACAGACACCAAAAATTTTGTTAACGAGGAAACCGCAAATGCAGAAAAACCTCGGGACTTAGTCCAGATTGAATACACACTGTATTAAGCCGCTAAAGATACTAGCCTACTCCAAACTAACTTCGGACTGGACTATAGTTGAACCCCAAGCAGTCTCCCACCGATCCAAGGTACAATTATAATCCTACGCCTCTGATCCCAGCAGGATACTACACACTTGATTCCCTTAGCTAATCTCATCCACAACCAAGAGTTGCTGCAACCCAAAATCACAGACTTGATAATAAACAGATCTGTCTCACACAGAAAAGTCTATCAAAGGATAAATCTGTCTCCCACAGATAAACCCTAGGTTTTGTTCCGTCTTAAGATATAAAATCAAGGTGAACAGGAACTAATTGATAATCTGGTCTTATATTCACGAAGAACAGCCTATATTAATCAATCACCTCTCTACAATCTTTCCTGACTACACAGGCGGTTTGTCGAGGAATCACAAACAGTGAGACGAAGATGTTTGTGACTTCTTTTTCTTGCCTATCTGAGAACTCTCACGATCTCAAGCCAATCAATCGATTGTACTCGTACGATAGAAGATGCAAGATCAGATCACACAACTACGATAAAAGTAGTATCAGTCTGGCTTCACAATCCAAATGAAGTCTTTAAGTCGTTAACCTGGTTTTAGAGAAGAAAACCAAAGGTTAAAGGAGAATGGACTCTAGCGAGCGCACTAGTATCACACATAGTGTGGGGATTAGTTTTTCTCAAAGCTAGATGTCTCCTTTATATAGCCTTCAAATCAAGGTTTTTCCTTAGTTACAAAGCAATCCTTATTCACCGTTATATGAAAACCTGATTTAGATTCAAGCTAATATTTCTCAACCGTTAGATCGAAAACTTAGCTTGTCACACACACTTGGGTAAACGTTTACTGGGTTTGCGAAAACCATGCCCAAACGTGTACGTGTATGTTGGTTGAACATAGTAACCCAAAAGGTTAACCATATGAGCATTTCATATTAACCTTGTTCTTCTTCACCATAACTATTTCAATTTACTCAAATGAACTAGTTAAAGAGTTGTTCAATTGCTATGAGATCTTATGTAACTACACAAGACACAATTGAAACAAAGATGATTCGATTCGATTGAATCATCTCATGAATATTATAGCCACGGTTTGCATAAAGCATTCCTTAGTAATTTAATGTTTCATGTTCAGAGAACATCTTTATATCATAACCTCTTAAGTTCACAAACAAGTTCGCGGACTTAAGTTAATCTGTTGAGTTTTCCAAACTCAACAGAAATTCTCGGAAAAAGAACTTCCGCCAGTTCGCGGACTGAGTTTGTGGACTTAGCACACAAACGAGTTTTGGAAAATCCAGCAGAAATTCTCGGTCGAGAACTTCCGACAGTTCGCGGACTTGGCAAGCCAATTCCACAATCCTCCCGATTTCTCTTGATCAACAAAGTTCGAAAACTTCGGTTCAAGGAATACATGGTTATGTAATCTAAACTCTCATTTCAATCATTGTGACATTCTCAGAGGACGCTATGTAGACGTTATTCACAGACTGATTCACGTCAGAGCAATTCTCTAAGTGATTGAAACTTTTCACGACTTTCGTCACTAGGTGAAGATAAACTTGATCAAAGCGAAACGCTTTACCAACACACGATTTCGAGATAAAAGATAAGCAATGAATGCTCAACTCGAAATGTCAAACGTGTATGATCTAGTCTATATAGCATACGAATTTTATCTCATAAGAAGTAGGAGATAGAATAGATAGACTTTTGAGTGATAGATAAGTTCAAGTCTCCACATACCTTTTTGTTGATGAAGTTCCACGGTTCCTTGTATAGATCTTCGTTGTTGTATGATGAATCTCCATGAAGTCCTTGAGCTCAACTACACTTTTCTATCCTAATCCGAGACTTAGCTATGTAGGCTAGAAATCAAGACTCATAGTTTTGATCACTAACATTGACAAACATGCTTGAGATAGCAATGCATGCGAGGTCGACCGAGCTATGCTCTAACAGGAACAGTATTGTTTCAAAATTTTCGGATAATTCATCTATTATTTTTCGTTTTATATCACATGAATATGTCCAATTTCAACCGTCCTTTTATATGTCTGTTAATGCGCGAGAGGGTCGATTCCAATGAAACTTACAATGAAAAGCGTTAGGGGACTATTCCCGAACGTCGGTAGATTGACAGTTGTAGAAGATATGTCAAACAAATATTAATTATGTTGTATGAGAAGGTCTACTTATTACCGGGTATCATGTTCATGCTGTTTTTGTTGCCCATGACTGGCGTCAGTTGTATGTACTGTGATTAATTCATTCTTGGAAAGCATAATAATGATTGTTTGTTATTATTACCGGGAGATACTTTATTAACAAGTTGCTACAACTGCTATCATACAAATTGTGTAGTTTTAAAATGTACCTGACATTCTGAGCACGACTGGTTGCAATTCTTCATCATCATGGGCACCTGACATTTTGGAGAATGATTGGTTACAATTCTTTATCTGTGTGGAATAATTGTTATCATTATGTCGTTACATTCATTTTCCAGATTGAGTACTTTAATCTTTATATCATAGATTAAATGGACAGCAAAGTCGGCCATCAGAAGGGTTTGAGAAAACTAGAGCCGAAACCCAGACCATCTTTTGCAAATTATAAGTGAAGATGACTAAAAGTCTCAAGTTACCTTCACAAGTATTACCGATTTTAATCAACTGTTGTGTAGTATGCTCTGATTCTCAGCCACTCGACCCAACAATCATTTAATCCATGAATTAGAATTGTATAGATTAATATTTAGGTTTTCTGGAATGAAATGGATCAACAACTAAAGAATATCAGACATAAGAAATAAATCTATTTGTGAAATGTAAGTTCTCCATGATTACAAGCCTTGTTGGCTATTTATACTGTGTGCACATATTTCATCATCAAACACGTGTACATAGGAAGATACATGGAGGGCATGCGGACAAGGTCATCAAAGTATGATGACACACGCTCATAACCAAGAATTCCATCCCGTCAACGAGGGATCTTTCCCCGAACAATCCAAGGATAGAAGTTAAAGGATGTTCCGACAACACGTTGTACTGCGGAGCACCAAATAACTCCCCAAAGAGTTACTTTATCTCATCCCAAAAGGAGCCAAGATCAACGATGGAGAGAAGATGTACTGACATGGACGCGACAAAGGAAAAAAACACTTGCCTGACACGAGCAGGCGCCTCAACTACCCGCATTAAACACCCTGAGCAGCATACATGTCGATCAACCCGTGGAACGAACGAGGATGACTCTGCGTGATGAAGTTACGAACGAAGACCCCTGCGTGATGGACACAAAACACAAGAAGATAAGGTTCCAACGGCCTTCAGAGATGGGTCCCACACACTAACCCTATAAATACCCCCTCTCCACCAAGAGGAAGGGGAATCGGAAAAATCAGGAAGAGAAGGAGAGAGAAGAATTTTGAGCGTAAGTTAGTCCTTTACAATAGAAAGACATGTAAACTCAAAAGTCATTCGACTAGTCCTGTAACCGTCAAGTATATAGTGAAACGACAAACCCCGTGGACGTAGGCCTTAGTGCTGAACCACGTAAACCTCGGTCTTGTTCATATTTCAGCACTTTACGTTTGCCTAAAACCCCATGAATCTTTACTTCTATGTTTTGTTTTCTTTGTTTTTACATATATCCCGTGCGCAAACGCCTTGCACGGAGTTAGATGAGGCTGTGATAAACCCGAGGGTTTTGAGCCAAGGAATCAACACTATGATATCATCATTACAAATCATTCATGATATGTGTGTTCACAATTTGGCGCTAGAAACAGGGACTTCGTCCCGGTAAAAGATTTATCTTATCCTGTGATTTCATAATTAAATTAACGTAAGATTGCTCTGCTTCATTATCTTTAACAATATTTATCTTTTATTAACTTTACCATGTTCAAAAACACACCCGTTGTCTTCGGTACTACCGACAGTATTGTCATTTACTGGTTAAAAGATTTATTACTTAGATCCACGGATCTACATTTTTCTAGATCTCGTACGGACCTATCTTTCCGTTGGGTTTTCGTAAGTTTTCAAAGGATTTCCGTGCAGTTTTAAAAGGGGTTTTCTCGCGTTTCCTCACACTTTAATGAATCCGCACTTTTAATAAGAATTTAATCCATATACTTTAACTCATGTTTTAATCAAATAAGCTTCCCTAAGAGTTCTCTGTGGCCCTCGGGCAGTTTCTCCCTGTCGTGGAATTAGGAATTTTCGCAAACTAACCCGATCCGCACGGACATTTCTGTTTCTCGCTGTTTGAAATTCCCTTGTGCAGAAAGATGCAAGAAGTAGGAAAATCCATAGCCACATCGAAGGAAGCACCGAGGACAACCCCGGTCATCACCCGGAGCAAGCAGAAAGGAGACAAAGCCAAAATGACCCTTCAGAGACAGGACACTGCGGAAATCACTTCGCCTATGAATGCTAATTCCGTTGCAGCCGCGGCCCTCAGAGCAGCGGCAACAAAATATAATACGACAGCGGCAGTCCCGAAGACTAAGGAAGCCGCAAAAACTCTTGCTACGAATCAATTTCACCAACCAAAAGAAAGGGTGGATGAATCCAGAACGTACCAACCCACGCATCCGCCAACCTTCGGAATGCCATCAACCAATGAGATGAATCAAACTGTGCAGGTGGCTCTAACACCGCAGATGGGCACTCCGCCCGATCTGGGAATGCCAACAATCGAAGCTAAACCTCCCCCTCCTTTAGTACAACCCATAGAAGAAGGCGGCACGATGGCCGTAATAGAAGGAAATGGGACTCCCAATCAAGGGTCGAACCAATCAGACCGATTGATGGTCGAACTTGAAGAATTGAAGAAAAGCCAAAAGGTTTACGCGGATGCTGTGGCTTTGTTGGCAAGAGAAAACCAGGATTTAAAAGACCGGATTGCCTTAAGCAAAAATACGATCCAACAAATCGATGAAGCAAATTCAAAGGCACCCGAACCAAACCGAGACCGAAGAGTCATCGTAGCAGCCAATGGAAACGCGGCCAGAGGAAGTAGCGCATCCGATCCAGATTATAACGATGGAGAGTCAAGCTATCACGAGCAGAGGAACGTAGGGCACCACCGCACGATGGAAGAGCTACGTGATGAAATGATGGCAGAGATCAGGCAATTAAAAAGTAGACAAGGCGGAGGAAGGTTAGAAGAAGTCATGAGAGAGGCTAACTCCACACCCTTAACTCATCGCCTGGCCAACACCCCTATTCCACTCAAATGCCCTGTCCCGACATTCGAATGCTATGACGGATCCAGCGATCCCGCTGCACACATTCGGTATTATAACCGTGTACTGGCTAGATGGAGCCAGAACGACGCAGTACTCTGTAGATACTTCCCATCGAGTCTGAAGGGATCGACATTGTCTTGGTTTGATAATCTGCTGCCAAACTCCATCCACTCCTACGACCAACTTGCAGAAAAGTTCTTAAGAACTTACATGTACAACAAGGCTGTTAATACTGGAATGGATAAGCTCTTTTCACTGGCAATCGGCTATAAGGAAACCACGAGGGAATACACCAACAGATGGCACAAGGTCTGCCAAGCCATAGGAAGTGTGGACCCGGTGGTAAGTATCAACTGCTACAAGTGGGGATTAGACCGAATGAGTCCACTCTTTGTTGAGATTCATGGAAGCGTGCCTAAGACAGAGGGGGATCTTCGAATAATTATTGAAAAACACGCTCGTCTTGAAGAAATCCATCGTGAAAACCGAGGGCGTACCCACAGAGAACTCACCGTACAAATTCCGCAGAACAAACCACTGGAACCAAAAGGAATTGCTCGGTGGAACGACCTCACGAAGATAGGAAAGAACGAAGGGACGAAAGTCGAAAAGACGATCGGAAGTTCGAAGATCAAGTTTACAGAAAGCTCAATGCTAGTTATGCTCGGATCCTGCGAGAGGTCAAAGGAAGGGAAAATCTGGAATGGCCATGGTCTAAGGGAAAACAACCCCCAAGAACCGAGAAATCCAAAGATTACTGTGAATACCACTGTTTCAACGGGCACCAGACCGAAAAATGTAAAAACCTCAAAATAATGATCCAGAAATTGATTGATGCGGGCGAGCTCAAACATTACATACGAAAGGATGTCGCAGAGGATAGATCTAAACGAACCAAGCCAGTCCAACTTCCAGAAGGGAACCGCACAATCAACACCATCTCGTGTTTTGAAACCGCAGGGCCCTCACTTACATCACAGATAGGAAAGAGGTTACGGAAGCAGTTCGAGGACCGATGCGAATTGTATAAGATCGATGGGATAGAGGTGGACGAACATGAAGAGTGGATGGACTCACCTATTATCTTCGATGCTGAAGATATCGACGAAGATATGGAATACCATAACGACCCCTTGGTCCTCACACTACCCGTGGCTGGATGTAACCTTAAAAAGATCCTCATAGACGGGGGAAGATCAGTGAACGTTCTATTCTACAATGCATTCAAAAGAATAAAGCTCCATGAAGAACAGCTAATGACCTCTTATTACACAATCTAAGGATTTAATGGAGCACCCACGAAGCCATTGGGAGACATCGTGTTGCAGGTTGATGCCGGACCCATGAAAGTAGAAACACGGTTCAGCATAGTGGACGCCCCGTCCCCCTACAATGCCATCATTGGAAGAAAATGGTTACATAAACTCAAGCGAGTGGCGGCAACGTACTACCAATATCTCATATTCCCTACACCTGAGGGAGTAATGGAAATCAAGGGAGATCGGGTATCTGCAAGAGAGTGCCAAGCCACTCAGGATCGCATCAACAACGAACAAGAAAAGCAACACAAAACCCGAAGACTTAAAAATAAAGAAGCTGCGAAAGAGAAGGCCATAGACCAGTTCCTCAAGGAAACTACAGGAAGGGATTTGACCAAAGATGATAATGTCCGGAACACAGAGACAAGTACTTCAGCAGCCGACGCGGGACAGAAACATACCAAGTAGCAATTAAAGAACTCCCCAGTCCTCGGGGATCCAAAGCCAGTTTTCACGCCAGTAGAGCCCGTAAAAGAAATCAACATAGGAACGGAGGAAAACCCGAAGATGATCAAAGTAGGGACCATAATGGACGAAAAGAGAGAAGATTCCATGACCAAGTTACTTAAAGAATACGCAGATGTATTCACCTGGAAATTAGGAGATATGCCTGGGATTGACCCAAAAATAATCCAACATGAGCTGCGCATCAAACCAGGCACGCCACCTTTCAGACAGAAAATAAGAAAAGTCGCGCCGGAATATCATAAGGCAGTGGAAAAAGAACTTCGAAAACTACTAGACGCAGGTTTCATCAAGGAGGTCAAGTACCCTACGTGGATCTCCAATATGGTCGTCGTTCCTAAGAAAAATGGGGGGGTTAGGATATGCATCAACAAAGCATGTCCAAAGGATAGCTATCCATTGCCAAGCATAGACCAGCTGGTAGAAGCAGTAGAAGGATACGAAGAACTGTCATTCATGGATGGACATTCTGGCTATAACCAAATGGCCCTGGCAGAAGAGGATCAGCCACACACAGCGTTCTACACACCACATGGTCTTTATTGCTACACTAGAATGCCTTTCGGACTTCGAAGCGCAGGGGCAACATACCAAAGAATGGTCGATGCTATTTTCAGGCCATGGATCAGAAGCACCTTAGAATCTACGTTGACGATATGGTCATCAAAAGCAAGCTACGCAAAGATCACCACAAGGATCTGAGAGACATCTTCGAAGCAATGAGGAAACACCGCATGAAAGTAAATCCAGAGAAATGTACTTTCGGTGTCACCTCAGGGAAATTCCTCGGGTATTTGGTAACAAAAAGGGGCATCGATGTAGACCAGTGAAGATTCAGGCCATAGTAGAAATGCCATCCCCAAAGAATTTAAAAGAAGTTCAGAAGCTCAATGGGTCCATAGCAGCCTTGGGCAGATTTATTGCCCGATCTTCGGACAAATGCAGACATTTCTTCAATATTCTCAAAAAAGGGAGCAAGTTTGAATGGACCGCAGAATGCGAAGAAGCCTTCCAAAAAAATCAAAGAACACCTAGCTTCGATTCCGATCCTGCAGAAGCCGGATCCTGATGAGGTTTTGGCATTATACATAGCAGCAACCGAAGTCGCAGTCAGCGCAGTGTTGGTCAAAACCAATACGAAGATAGAACAACCTATCTATTACGTCAGTAAGACCCTCAATTCTGCGGAAAGGAACTACACAAATATCGAACAGCTTATCCTAGCATTGGTGTGGGCTACTCAAAAGCTGAGAACCTACTTCCTAACTCACTTCGTCCGGGTCCCATGCAAAGCACCACTAGAAGCAGTACTCAAAAGCGCGGGAAAAGTCGGCAGAATAGCCAAGTGGAACACCCACCTGGACCAATTCAACATCATTCATGAAATTCAACATTCTTGAAAATCCCAAGTTTTGGCGGATTTCTTAGCAGACCTTCCCCTGGAAAACGACGATGAGATTAAGGGAATACCAGAAGCCGAGGAAGAAAGCAAGGATCCAATGGATATCCTCGAACCCTCGAGTCAAAGACAATGGGAAGTCTTCGTCGACGGTTCCAAAAATAAGGAAGGAGCAGGAATAGGCATTGTCATCACCACCCCAACCGGAGAAAGGATTGTACAGGCACTTAGGTTAGAATGCAAAGAGCATACCAACAACATCGTCAAATACGAGGCAGTCGTACATGCCCTCCGAATAATAATAGAAACGGGAGTAGCCGACGTAAGACTAACAAGTGATTCACAGCTTGTCATACGGCAAATAGGGATCGAGTACAACGTGTACGATGACACCCTCTCAGCTTACATGGCCTTGGTCCAAACATTGGCATCACAAATTCCGAACATCAAGTTCCGGCGCTTATGCAGAAGAGATCTCAGGCACGCAGATGCCCTGGCATATATATCATCCATGCTGAAGGACGAAAGCATCGAAGCTATTAAAATAACAAGGGTATACGATCCTTCGATTACACCTCAATTCTCCTTCGCTACCAATCAAGATACAGAGGAAGAAAATACCAAAGACCAGGTAGGAGAGGACATCCATAACGATTTTGACGAAGAAGATATCCTGTCAAGAGCAAATCAAGACGAAGACTTCAGCAATGAAGATGATTGGAGAACGGTGATCCATGTGTTTCTAGAAAAGGGAAGCTTACCCGCGGATCATAAACAAGCTAGGAAAATACTCTCCAAAGTAGGAAGATATGATCTCCGGGATGGGGTCCTGTACAAGAAATCCTTCCTCGGACCGTTACTACGTTGCTTATCTCGAAAAGAGGGGCACCGAATTGTAAATGACATCCATTATGGGGACGCAGGGAATCATAGCGGTATGAGATCACTAGCCGACAAAGCCAAAACGCAAGGATATTACTGGCCCACGATGATACAGGATGCCGCAAGAATGTCCCGACGATGCGAAGAATGTCAGCGTTTCGCCAAAAAGATACACGCGCCAGCAACAATGTTGAATTCTGTAGATAGCCCGTGGCCATTCGCAAAATGGGGCATAGATATCGTCGGGCCTTTCATCGAAGGATCAGGGAAAAGGCGATTTTTGATAGTAGCCACAGACTACTTCAGTAAATAGGTGGAAGCTAAAGCCTTAGACAGGATCAGAGACGTGGATGTGTTTACTTTCATATTCCAGAACATCATCTGCAGGTTCGGCATACCAGCAGAAATCGTATCTGATAATGGTAAGCAATTACAAGGGAAAAACATAGACATGCTCTTCGATGCTTTCAAAATAAGGAAGAACAAATCCACCCCTATATACCCTCAAAGCAACGGACAAGCGGAAGCCACCAACAAGACCCTCGCCCTTATCCTCAAAAAACAATTAGACGAACATAAGGGGCGGTGGTGTGAACAGTTGCATAATGTGTTATGGGCATACAAAACAACAAGAATATCTGCCACCGGGGAATCCCCGTTTCTCCTCACTTATGGAGTTGAAGCAGTCATCCCTACAGAGATACTCATGCCAACCACAAAGACCGAAGCGTGGGAGAAAAATCTCACAACAGACATGATGTTAGAGAGATTGGACGACCTAGAAGAAAGAAGGGAAACGGCTTTGCAGAAGATGGAAAATTACCAACGAAGACTTGCAAGGGATTACAACAAAAAGGTAAAGCTTCGGAATTTTGTAGAGGGACAGTATGTGTTGAGAACAATCCCACAGTATCAACGAGAGAAGAGATGGGGAAAGTTAGCACCTACGTGGGGACGACCTTTTATAATACACGACATTGCGGGAAGCGGTTCCTACTACCTTCATAATCTGAAAGGCGAAGTCCTCCGACATCCTTGGAATGCTAAGTGGCTCAAAACATACTTCCCATAGGGGCAACACAGCCTTGCAACTGCGTGAAGGGTACCAGAAGAAGAAGGGAGCGTGACCGCTCTACATGTTTCTATCTCTGGACGAGGAATTGCAGGCATCAACCTATCAATCAAACAAGCTTTCTATATATCAAGTAACTAAACCTATCGACAATATTGGGGAAAGTAGTTAATCTACAATCTCTCAGGGCTCCCCAGTCAGTGTCCATAAGTGTAAGACCGGGGGGAAGGCGCCCAGCAGAAAGAGATACCCAACCAATCTTAAGGCAACGGGTCGACAGAATGGGTGTATGTAAATTTTTTAACCCCATATCCTAGAACGTTGCCTCGGCCCCCACCGTATGGGAATCCTCTGGTCAAGGGTTCACCAGCGGGGTGACAGGTCTCAAGCCTATCACGAAGGTACCTCCCTTCGGGATCGCACCCAAACACTTAAAATCCTCTTTTATTTTTAGAGTCTTTCATCACAATGCTTAAAATAAAAACAAACCAACATTGCACGTATATCAAGGAAAGGATCCATTTCATAAAGGATGATTACAAAAAGTGGAAGGCCAATTCAAGGAAGAATACACATCAAAAAATATTCCTTTTACATGATACTAGCAAAAAATATTCTTTTTACATGATTACAAAAAGTGGAAGGATAATGATGTCGCGGTCTCTACCTAGATGATGCCGCCCCATCAGCAGGATTGTTCCGAATACTTGAAGGGACGCTCCCACCAGATGAGGGTCCCGAGGATCCAGGCAAGGCAGCATGAACTGGACGACGCGGATAGTTCTTCACAAGACCATGCTCGTTCTTTAGGCCAATTTCTATCTTCTCTAGCATCTTGTTCGTCTCCTCAGCCAATTGACACCGAGCCTTGTGCTTAATAACTGTCGTCCGCTGTTGGGCTTGGGATAACAATGAAGACAGACGATTCACTTCTTTAGAAGCAGCACCAACGGCCTCCTCGCGGGTTGCCGCTAAACTCTTGAAATGATTGGTCTGTTCTTCCTGCTGCGCTAAGGAAGATTGAGCCTTTTCAAGTTTTTCATTTGTAACGCGAAGTTGTCCCTCGAGCTCTGAAAAAGACAACATCAGGGAGCTAGCACAGAAAAGACACAATCACACTCGATGGAATAGGGTTATACCTTCGACACAAGCCGAAACTTCTTCATACTCATTAACAACCGCATCTCGCGCTTCATCAAGATGGTCATACTCCGCGGATAATTTCTTATAATCTAGTTGAAGGTTGGTGAGAGTAAATTGACTGGCATATAATTCTAGAAGAACCTACTTCCTAACTCACGATGAAATATGTACGAAAATTTACCTCCAAGACACGCTGCTGAGGAAAGCCATACTGATACCCGTCGGCTATGGCCATCATATCCGCAACGGAAGAAGGAGGCTCCGACACAAGGGTAGCTTCGGGAACACTCAAATTTCTTCCCCAGGCCTCAGATACCCGCGCCTTGGAAGACATTTCCATCATACGACGGGTATACGCATCAGAATCCTTTTCACCAGTAACAACCGGGGCGGGATGAGGGACAAATAGCAGATCCTTTTTCTTGAGCGGAGGAAGATCCGCGGCAGGCAAATCAATCACCGACTTCCCCTTTTCTGATACGGCCCCTTCAGCAAAAATGTCGGCACCAACATGCGCACCATGCTCCTCCGCGCCACCATCCGGAACAGCAGCGTCTTCGTTATCATCACCCCCGAGCACATCCCAATCATCATTGGGGGAAAGTAGAGAGAAGTCCTCAGGAAAATCGAGGGCATCGTCGAAGAACTCCCCTGTGGAATACATCCGGTCAAAAGAAAACTCTTGAGAAAGGGTGGGGAGAGTATCCGCGGCATCACCAGCAGGGCAGAAATATCACCAATAACACCGCCATCAGCTACCACGGCGTTGTTTCTCCCTTCATCACCATCATGACCCGCACAGACCTCTTCTTCGACATTGAGAGGGGAAGTATCAGTACGTTCCTCCCCATCTGTAATCTCCTCATCCTCAGCAAACTCTTCGTTCACCGGACTGGTAACTTCTTCATGAGCCTCAGCCTCACCCATCACAATGGTAGAAGACTGCTTCGGCTTAATCTTTTTCTTCTTCGACACCTGAACCAACACACAAAAAGAATTATTTTTCCCCGAACAGTTGAATTTCTAAAGAAGGAAGCGCAGCTAGAATCCGCATACCTGGGCAGTCGAGGCACTCCTCGGTGGAAGTATAGCACCAGAACCTTCCTCCTCCTCTCCCTCAACGACGTCAAGGGCATAAGGAAAATTCATACCTGAGAAGTTTAAACGCCAGGGACAGAAATCTCCATAACGAGCAGGAGGAGATTCACGTGGCCTGCTACTCTCAGTAGGACGCCAACCGCGTGGACCGGGAATCCAACCGTACGCCCAAGGACCAACAACTTCGATAACGGTAGCGTGCCACTCGTAGTCATGGTCGCGCTTGATCCTCTCGCGTGCCGGAAAAAGTTTCCGCTGACTAGACCCCTCCGTGCCGGGAACATACTTCAGCTTGGCATCGCTGACCTCATTTAACAGACGAATTTCGCCCCGAGGAGCAGCGAGATTCCGAAGGCTAACACTCCACGGCTTACGGTTCCTACTATTGACGTAATCACCGAAGGAGTTATTGAAATTCTCAGGAGTATACCATTCCTTCTCCGCGGGATTGGGAACGTAACAAGTCATTGTCGTCTCCCCTTACTCCGCAGATAGCACTCCCTCAGTGCACGAGATAATTCCCCGATAGTTGCGATACAGAACGGCTGTGAGTATTGGTGGAAGAGCCTTCACGACTAGCAAGCACATCATAGTAGAAGGAATCACCTGACTTGTACAACGGCAGCATAAGACCAGCTTCGAACGCTCCAACCGTAGTCAACAAATGAAATTCATCGAACTCATACTTGAGATAAGCTCATAAGTAATATCATCCTCAGGGCATAGAAACGAACCTCGAAGGCTTGAAGCTCATGCTTTTCCTTGAATATTTCGAGATCAATATGCTTGAACGTTACTTTTTTCTTGCTGACCTGCTGCGTATCAATCAGCCTCATCCTCCTCGGCGGGACCGGATGAACCAATGAAAGCCTCGGAAGCCTTTCTCTTCAAAGAAGGATTTTTTGAAGATCAGCCCTCGGAACACCACCTTTGGTATTCTTCCCTTTAAAAGAACTTATAGGAGGGGGCGGCAGATGATGCTCGGGCTCTACAGAACGTAGAGGAGGAACATCAAAAGCGACAGCACGAGTCGGTGCTGCGTACTCCTAACATCATCACGAGGACGAGACACCGCCGATCGACAACTTTTCGAGACCCAGAAGGATTTGTCGAAGGAACCTCTTCCCTAGAAGATGAGGCCTTCGCCCCAGAAGAAACTCGATTTCTACGAACATCATCTTGAGACTCTCTACGCGGAGGAGATCTCGATAGACCAGAACCAGGAGTCTGATAAGGAAGCCGCGGACGGTCAGACATGGCTGCGAAAAGATTAATCATAAACAAGTCAAAAACAAACACAAGGACATCACAAGATCAAAAAAACCACATAAATAGCAATCCACACACGATAACGCAGAAACCCTAAAATTAGCATACATGCTCGAAACTCCCTAAATCCCTACCCTGAAAGCTCAAGCAAAACAATGGCCTCCTTGATTTAAGACGAAGAACAGGGGAAACTAGCATGCAAGCATTAAAAGAAGTTCTTCATCACAAACAAGGGACAACAGTAGCAGAAAATTTACAAATCAACATAGCGTAAACAGTGGAAACAAAGAAAAACTTACCAGCAAAAACAGCAGCAGAAAGAACAAATCAGAAATAAAGAGGAGGCAAGTGTGATTAATGCTAAGGGGGAGAATTTAAGGACTGAAGAATGAAACTGACAGAGAATTTAAATGAAGACTGACAGAGAATTTAAGGGCTGAAGAACAAGGAATGAAGAGCAAGGAATGAAGACGGAGAGAATGAAATTAATTTTTCTCTCTTCCTTAATATACTCGAAAGAAAGAGGAGGAAGTTAAGAGAGGAATGGGAAACGTGCCCATTAAATGAGCAATTAATGCACGAATAAAGAAACATGCCCAAGTATCTAGGAGAAGTTATTAGGAGAGAGGAAGAATATGTAACGACTATTTTCTTCATGCTCCCGCTAAACACTCAAGCCCGAAGAAAAGGGCAAATTGTGTGCACATATTTCATCATCAAACACGTGTACATAGGAAATACATGGAGGCATGCGGACAAGTCATCAAAGTATGATGACACACGCTCATAACCAAGAATTCCATCCCGTCAACGAGGGATCTTTCCCGAACAATCCAAGGATAGAAGTTAAAGGATGTTCCGGTAACACGCTGTACTGCGGAGCACCAAATAACTCCCAAAGAGTTACTTTATCTCATCCCCAAAAGAGCCAAGATCAACGATGGAGAGAAGATGTACTGACATGGACGCGACAGAGGCAGAAACACTTGCCTGACACGAGCAGGCGCCTCAACTACCCGCATTAAACACCTGAGCAGCATACGTGTCGATCAACCCGTGGAACGAACGAGGATGACTCTGCGTGATGAAGTTACGAACGAAGACCCCTGCGTGATGGACACAAAACACAAGAAGATAAGGTTCCAACGGCCTTCAGAGATGGGTCCCACACACTAACCCTATAAATACCCCCTCTCCACCAAGAGGAAGGGGGATCGGAAAAATCAGGAAGAGAAGGAGAGAGAAGAATTTTGAGCGTAAGTTAGTCCTTTACAATAGAAAGACATGTAAACTCAAAAGTCATTCGACTACTCCTGTAACCGTCAAGTATATAGTGAAACGACAAACCCCGTGGACGTAGGTCTTAGTGCTGAACCACGTAAACATCGGTCTTGTTCATATTTCAGCACTTTACGTTTGCCTAAAACCCCATGAATCTTTACTTCTATGTTTTGTTTTCTTTGTTTTTACTTATATCCCGTGCGCAAACGCCTTGCACGAAGTTAGATGAGGTTGTGATAAACCCGAGGGTTTTGAGCCAAGGAATCAACACTATGATATCATCATTACAAATCATTCTAAATTACGATGTTTGGTTGTGAGCATTCAGATGCCTTCGTGATTTGTATGTTCACATATACAATTACAATCGGGTTTCACTATTTTCCTTGAAAACTACTACTAAAAATAGGCTTGCCTTGGAACCATTAACATTTTGGCGGCCAAATCTATCCAAGAGTGTTCTTGTTTTATTAAATTGAATTTGATTAATAAAATTCATTTTCTTAAATTAGCGCAAGTTTATTTTTCCGATCATCTTTTATAATCGGGAAATCGAGGTCTAGATAATTATCAAATAATCATAGTCGTAATTTTCCACGTAGTTCACAGTTTGGACAATCTAACAATCTTCTTCCACTTCCATTATATCTACTGCATTTGTTGGTCACCGGATCTACGTCGATCTTAGGATTAGTAAAATTCCGCATATAACAACAAACTAGAATAATCGTGGAACTAAGCTAGATGATATGGTAAGAAAGATCTGATTCGATTGACGAATGAGACTGTGGAAGAGGCTCATAAAATAATTCGTAAGTCTACTTAAAAAAGTCATTCTATTTCTGGCTTAAAAACTGCTCCCTAATGAAAGATACCAATAGTAAATCATACGACGTTGAAGACTTGTTTTGCTGTCATAAGCGTAAGAAAATCAAGTTATTTTTTTTATTGTTATACAACTGGGAAAAGACGAAGCACATCTCTTTGTTAACAAAAACAATACTTCCAAAGAAGTTTCACATAATTCGTCAGGGCCTAATGGTGAGTTATCAAATCTTGATAAACTTATTGATTTGGTAGTTCCCCGCAATAATATAGTTTCATCGTCTCAGGTTGAGGGTAATAAGTTGTTAATCACTGTGATACACGAATGTCTTCCATGTATATCCTAACAAGGAAGGACTTGCGAACCATCCTATGGAGATCCTTTTGCGGTGTACCCAACAGACACAAAGCAAACCTAATTGGGAACCATACTATTTCAAAATTTTCGGATAATTCATCTATTATTTTTCGTTTTATAGCACATGAATATGTCCAATTTCAACCGTCCTTTTATATGTCTGTCTATGCGTGAGACGGTCGATTCCAATGAAACTTACAATGAAAAGCGCTAGGGGACTATTCCATAACGTCGGTGGAATGACAGTTGTAGAAGATATGTTAAACAAATATTAATTATGTTGTATGAGAAGGTCTACTTATTATTGGGTATCATGTTCATGCTGTTTTTGTTTCCCATGACTGGCGTCAGTTGTATGTACTGCGATTAATTCATTCTTGGAAAGCATAATAATGATTGTTTGTTATTATTACCGGGAGATACTTTATTAACAAGTTGCTACAACTACTATCATACAAATTATGTAGTTTTAAAATGTACCTGATATTCTGAGCACGACTGGTTGCAATTCTTCGTCATCATGGGTACCTCACATTTTGGAGAATGACTAGTTATAATTCTTTATCTGTGTCGAATAATTGTTATCGTCATGTCGTTATATCCATTTTCTAGTACGAGTACTTTCATCTTTATATCATAGATTAAACGGACACAAAGTCGGCCATCAGAAGGGTTTGAGAAAACTAGAGCCGAAACCCAGACCATCTTTTGCAAATTATGAGTGAAGATGACTAAAAGTCTCAAGTTACCTTCACAAGTATTACCGATTACAATCAACTGTTGTGTAGTATGCTCTGATTCTCAGCCACTCGACCTAACAATCATTTAATCCATGAATTAGAATTGTACTCTCTCCTCCAACTTTACTTACCTAAATTGTGTTTTTCTTTAACAAATTTGTACCAAAAAATTGGTATATTTCCTATTAAAATTTTTTGATTATCAAGAAAAAAACAACAACTAGGGTATGAAAACTAGTATATTGAACAAACAATTTGAAAGATCGATGGTGTATGTGGAAGTAATTTGAATTTCTTTCAAATTTTTGCAAAATCTAAATTAAGCAAGTAAACTTGGACAGAGGGAGTATAGAATAATATTTAGGTTTTGCTGAATGAAATGGATGAACAACTAAAGAATATCCTACAGAAGAGATAAATCTATTTGTGAAATGTAAGTTCTCCATGATTTACTAGCCTTGTTGGCTATTTATACAATTACAATCGGGGTTTCACTATTTTCCTTGAAAATTACTACTAAAAATAGGCTTGCCTTGGAACCACTAACATTTTGGCGGCCAATAGATATATTTGTCAACCACCCCCAGGGTCTGTCCCTGACTCAACTCTCTCTACTTGTCCATGGTAAGGAGAGCCTTGGTCTCTTTCTTAGCACTCGGACAACTCTCTACTTACCAGTCTTACTAATCCCTAATTGTATTATACGAGTAATACTTTTTGACTTTCCTAACCGACTTTCTACGACCAACTAGCAATTTTGCGTGTTTCTCAACTTCCAGTCTTCTCTGTGAAGTCAACATGATCTGTTACGTTTACCTTAAATATTCTGGACGTACGGAAAGCCTGGACACATCCAGACAAAGACCTCTCCATTTCTCATCTCCTGTTCAAAGCGGTCTCTCTCACTCGAACAATGGAAGAAACCATCTCTACTGTAGATGAAACGAGGCAAGTTTTATCTTGTATTTTTTGGTTTCCTGAAATGACTACACATTCACTTCCCAACCTAAAATCTTTTTTCATGTGTCTAAATGTCCTTTCAGGTGTGCAGTTGTTACAGGGGCTAATAAAGGAATAGGACTAGAGATATGTCGTCAGCTTGCTTCTAATGGCATCACCGTCGTATTGACTGCTAGAGATGAGAACAACGGAACTAGAGCCGTTAAAGCTCTTAAAGAGTCAGGACTTAATGATGTCATTTTTCATCAGCTTGATGTAAATGATGTCATTAGTGTTGCTTCATTAGCTGAATTCATCAAAACCCGTTTCCAAAAACTTGACATCCTGGTAAGGATAAAAAAACAAGAATCCACCATATAACTTTTTTTTTTTTTTTTTTTTTTTTGTGATTGAGTTCATCATGAATGAAAGTAATTAGAACTAGCTAAGAACTTTGGCAAATTTGGTGCTCCTAATATTCAATATTGAGCAGGTAAATAATGCAGGAGACAATGGAGTAACACTAGAAATTAATGAGGAGGCTATGAAAGACTTGCACTCTCGATATGGACAAGTAAGTCTTCATGAAGTATACATATCTTTTAATCTTTAAGTTCCTAACTCTCTTTTATATTGGCTTTACGGTAAAACAAGGATTGATTATTAGTGTCGTCGAGCAGGAGAAAGATGAGAGCAAGTTGTTGGAACAGGAGTCAGAGGAGATTGCCAAGTTGATGGCGGAATCCGTTAAGGAGAATTACGAGAGAGCAAAACAATGCATGGAAACAAATTACTATGCAACCAAAAGAGTAACTGAAGCGCTGCTTCCTCTTCTTCAACTCTCCAATTCAGCGAGAATAGTGAACATGGCCTCCGTATATGGTCAACTGCAGGTAATTAATAGCTAACATCAAAATCCTTCGTGGTTTCTCTAGTTTTAGTATATATAATTCTAGTTACATTGTTGAATCACTTTGTTGTATTACTGTCTCAGTTTATCCCGGGTGAGAAGATCAAAGAGGAGCTAAATGACGTTCATTGCTTAACAAATGAGAAATTAGACGAGCTTATGCAAAAGTACTTAATAGATTTTAAAGAGGGTATGCTGAAGACTAATGGATGGCCTGTATTAGTATCTGCGTATAAAGTCTCGAAAGCTGCTGTGATCGCCTACACTCGAATTCTAGCAAGGAAATTCCCAACTTTGCATGTTAATGCTGTTCACCCTGGTTTGGTTAAAACAGATCTTTCATTCCATAGAGGAAACTTAACCCTTGAAGAAGGTGCTAGGGCACCTGTTATGTTGGCATTGTTGCCTTCTGATGGCCCTTCTGGCCTTTACTTTGACCAGATGGAGATTTCAGCTTTTTGAGGGAACATGAATCAAATGATCGAATGAAATTGACAAGAACGATGGTGCGAAGGGTATCGAATTTCCGGATGAAATGCTATGGATGTTTTTTCCTGTTTTTTTGTTGTCCATTTTGTTTTCTGATTTCTTAAAAAGGTTCTGACTTTGCGCGCCTTTCTTCCTGTTTTTTGTTTTTGTTATTTCTTTTGTTGATGCATTCTCATTGTGATCATTTCGTTAATAAAAAGACTGTTACCCTTTCGTTTAATCACACAGTATTTAATTATATAAAAATGGCTGATTTGCCTTGTGTTTTACATATTTTCTTTCCAATACGAAAAAGAGACATTTGTAGAGCAAGAGACATGTACAGTTAAGGCCAATGCAATTTCTTCTCTGGGTGGATGTGTCTGAAAGATAAGAAATGTTCATCCCACATCTAATATTCTCAACTACAGAAGGATAGGAACTTGGTTGGACCCGAATAAACCTAGGGTACACTATATCATACACATGCAGAACGTACTGCACTATAAAACATAGAAATATGAATTAAATTAAAATTTGGCAATATATTAATTTTGATTTACGCTGGAGTTGTGGGCATTTGAATTAGTAGCGATCCAAGGGTTAACTAATCCTATCTCTAACACCCTTCAACTCACCAAAATAATTACATACTCCCTATGCTTATCTCATATGGATTTAGACCACCTGATTTTTTATATTTAGGCCACTAAATCTACATATTTGGGATGACCGGAGGAGTCCTTTTTCTTTTTTTGTTGATCATCAAGCCATAAGTATTTCATTCCACGAGAAACATTTACATGATGGTTTTAAAGTGAAGTAAGTACATCATCACATGAAACAAATACAAAGAAAGATACAAACCGTAAATAAATCGCGAAGAAAAAGAGCAATCTACCACGATAGCACCCAACTATTGTACTTTGAGATTGGAGAAGAAATGGTACTCGAAATCATAAATCAACCATTTTGATAGATTTTCTTCTTGGAAAAGAGATGCTTTTATGTCAGAGGAGTAATTTGCCCAAAAATTCTTCATATGCAGCGACTAACTCGGAAACCTAAGTCGATTTTTCTGATGAAAATAAATTTGATCTTCTCACGTGTTGAATCGCCGATGTACTTTTATCAAGAAAACCAAATACGAACAAACCGTTAGAGAGAAACACTATAAAAGTGTAGACAAAATCGCCCCAAATAGCGAAGATAAAAATCGCTCTAATAGCGAAGAAATTATTGAAAACAACAAAAATAACTCCTAAATCAAAATCAACGAAATCTGATATTACTTAAAGTAAGAAATCTTTGCTCAGATCTAACCCCCAAATGACTAGATCTGAGCAAAGGAAGAAGAAGAAGTTGATGAGTTTTTTTTTTCCAAGTTTCTGAGAGAAGAGAAAGGAGTCCCTTCTATAGTCTCCCTATGGGGGGCTAAAAATGTATTGCTTGCAACGTTTTTGCTTTTGTTTTTGTTTTTTTTTAATTTTTAACCGATTCAGTTGAATGAGTATTGGTCATTTTACCTCGAAATTGGGACGCCAATCGGAGACTCATCATCCCGATTCCGGTTGGGAGAGATGAAAACGAACGGAAGTCGGCCCTATTGACGGTTATTATGACATGAAAAATGGCAACAAAAAAAAACTACACCTAAACTCTTAATTTTAATCTTTGACCGTTGATTATCATTAATTTATCGTTTAATTAATACTCTCGTTTAATTAATAAATTTTGATGGTCCCGACAGCATTAATTTATAGAATTTCTACTGTATTAATTTCGGACATTACTTAATATAGTAATTTTTAGATTTTTTACCATAAAAACTATCAAAAGAGTATAAATAAATTTTTTTATCCCATAGTTATGTATACTCGGTTTTTTGGATTTTTATCATAATTATCCAAAATTAATATAGTATCTTTTTTTATTTTTTGAAAATACTAGAAATTAATATAGTAATTCTTAGATTTTTTACACTAAAATGGATGCACAAAATACAAGTATGATTTTTTCTAGCCCACAAACATTCTTGCATTTTTTTTTGGATTTTTATCATAAATGTCCGAAATTGATTTTTTTTTGTTTGGAATTTTATCATTAATACTTGAAATTAATATAGTCATTTTTAGATTTTTTAACCTTACAAACGATCCAATAAATATAAGTATGATTTTTATCATAAATTTCCGAAATTAATATATTAGTTTTCTTTATTTTCTGGATTTTTATGATAAATACGTGAAATTAATATAGTAATTTTTTAAATAAAATTTGATGGACATGATTTTAAAAAAATCATATAAACTCGGCATAATTATCCGTAATAATTTTAGGGATTTGGGTTATCTAGCAGTTAGACATGTCATAAAATGAGGGTCCTCCGTCGGGTTATAACAATCATCTGCCAATCTACACCGCACATTGTTACATCAATGCTATTTCATGAAATTTCATCCGACGAATACGAATAATTTTTCTCCAAGCCAACAAAAGAGCGCGATTACGCTTACCAGCCAATAGGAACGAGAGTAAGCTCCACCGGTATTACTTTTATTTTGAAGTGAGATATGGGATTGAGTTTTTTGATTTCACAAGCCCAGCCCCAACCAATAACTTGTACTAACATAACCCCTAAGTCTTTCCGGATGAAGGGTGAAACGCCACTTTCACCTAAAACTCTGTCTTGAGGCTAATGAGTCCACCGCTTATGACTGTGACCTAATTTACTGACATAACCACCGGCTCCGATATCTTCATATCCAGAACATGCACCTTTTGCTACTTCCTCTTTTTGCACCACCACCGCCATCATATGCACCTACTAGGTAAGGTTGAAAATAATTCATCAGTTTTCATCCGATGTTAAGAAAATAACTTATATGAATAAAAATATTCGTATAACAAGATAATATTTTTCCAACAAAATGTCATTGTTATTATATGTAACTAGGTAAATATTCTAAATTGAGACTGAAAACAAAAATAATGCTAAAAAATAGAGGTTATTATTTGATGTGTACTGGGCTGTGCCAGCACGAACGCAACCCAGCAAAGCACGTGATTTAGTTCAGCACGGTCGAGCACGTTAATTTTGTGAGATATGGTGGGCTGGCCTAATCGACACAACACAGCTCGTGGCACGGATTGGCACATGGCACATCACAGCACATCATGATATGCATAAAGCACTACAAAATACACAAAAGAGTCTTTATTTTAGCTAAATTGTGACGGTTTTTTTTTTTATCAACAAAACGATATATTATAAATAGATAGAAATAATGAAAGAATTCCAAAAAATGAAACTGTTTTATAGATAACAGTTGAATTAAAACACACCAGGAACTATCTTCTAACTAAATCTTTCCATTTGAAGACTAGTTCTTCGAATCTAACGTTCCTTAGGCTATGGGATGAATGAGGCCAGTACAAAAGGTTCGCTTTCACTTCTAGGATGATACTGTGCACATCTTTGTCCCTTGGCTCTTCATCAAACGTACGACGGTTACGCTCTTTCCACAAAGTCCAACAAACGACATATGGTAGAAATTTTCATAGGAAGTTTCCCTTCTCAAACAAAAATTTTGACATTTAATCATCGTTATATTGATTTATTTTTATTACAACTCATAGAATACCTAATATTTTAAATATATTTCCTTTAAATAACATAAAGTAAATATGCCCAACCCGACATGATACAACACATTTATTTTTCCGACAGAGCACAACACAACACGTTATCTAGAACGACACATCAAGGCACCCCTTGGTCTCCAGCATTACACAACATGGCACATACACATGGGACTTCGTGAGCTGGAATATGCTAGGCCGGCACATTTTACGGCTCTAATTATTCCTCTCTGTAATATTAAGACGTTATAAAACAACGAATGTATAGAGGATTTTTATTTCTCTTTCTCTCTCTCTTTTTTTTTTCCTTTCGCTAGAACGAATTCTTTGAGGTTACTAGGTACATGTGCAGTAATACATGGAGGCTGTACCGTAACCAGGTCAATCCAGAGGAACGTATGGGCACAATCTTAATCTATGGTCGAGCGCGCGCGAGTACTATTTTAATCAGATTTGGACTAGTAGGTCGCAACGAAAGCTATTAAAAAAAATGAAAAAGACTGAAAGGTGGGAAGATCGGCTGTTCAAAAAGAGAAGATTCAATGGAAAAAGAATGACAAACGATAGCATGTATCCACAAAGAGAGATATTGGCTGAATCCTAGACCAATATATGAGGCCCATGCAATGAGTGAAGTTCCTTTAACTTTTGCTATAAATAGGAAACAGAACAGACTGTACTATCAAACCTTGATCCTTAATCCATTTTGTATTTTGACAAGATGGTGTTTTGGGAAGGTTATTTGAGTGATGATGTAATGGGTTTGATTGCTCCAGTAGTTGTGTATTGGTTATACGCAGGAGTTCATCACATGTTACCTCCATTGGAAAAGTATCGTTTACATACAAAAAAAGAATTTGCAGCAAAAGATGTGGTTCCACTCCCTACTGTGATTAGAGGTGTTCTAATACAACAGTTGATTCAAGTCATTACTCTGGCATCTTTAACTTACTTGGTTAGTATTTCAAAATTACCCAAACTTTGCAATTTGAATTTCATATTTTGTTTATAGATCCTAAACCTCGCATAATACTTACATATCATCACACTTTTTCTTGCAGTTTGATCGCTCTATGCTGACCACATATAGAGTTGTGGTTCAGCCCTCTATTCCAGTACAAATATGCCAGTTTATCGTGGCCATGCTAGTTTTGGATGCATGGCAGTACTTTGTCCACCGCCACATGCACACAAACAAGTTTCTCTATAAACATATTCACTCTCAACATCACACTCTGGAGGTTCCTTATGCATGCGGGGCGCTTTATGCTCACCCATTGGAGAGTCTTATCGATACATTCGGTGGTGTCGTCTGTTTTTTGATTTCAGGGATGACAGCTCGAACAGGTTTATACTTCTCTTCTATTACTTCGATGAAAGCCATTGATCTTCATTCTGGGCTATGGCTGCCTCCTAGTTTCGGACCCTTCCAACTAATATTCGGGAACAACTCTGCTTACCATGATATCCATCATTATGGGTTGCGAGGAAGAAAGTATAATTACGCACAACCATTTTTCATATTTTGGGATAAGCTACTTGGTACGCACATGCCTTATACTGTTGTGGAGCGACCCAAAGGAGGATACGAAGTAAGGCTACTAAAATAATAGCGAGTGCACGTTTAGTCGAGAATGATGTCAATAAGACTCAATGGGTCACAATACATAACCTCGTATTCGAAAAAGTCGACAGACTTAAATTTTATTGGAATCTTATGTTTTAGTGAATTGGTTCAGTAGCTAGAAATTAAGAGCACAAGTTCTTCATATATTCTTATTACACTTCAATGTGCTCAATTCGTATGGTTGTTTGGTTTGGTCCACGTGTTGACTGTGTGTTTTTTAGAAGTCGTTATCAATCTCTCTCTCCGTGTCTTGTCTGTATAATGAGAACTGAGGTCTTCTCATTTGGGTGTAAGCTTCAAGCTATGAATGAATAAAAGATTAATGAAATCTACCATAGTACTGTTAAAATTATCCACCATGCCAAGTTTTCTTCGATTTGTGAAGTGTATATGTCCTCCACAATCCAAATATGTAAGCCGGTGTACGAGGTTAGTTACGCTTGTAAACTTTAACATGTATTTTTGATTTCTTCAGTTGTATTTTCCACCATTAATTGTGATCAATTTCTCGAATCAACAAATTCAATTGTTCTCTAAATCTGTCAATTTCTCAAATCGGCAACAACAATATACGGTCTATGTATAAAAAACAAATATATACAATCACAAATAATCTTCAATTTTTTAATTTTTGATCCTCGGCTGTTTTATTAGTTATTTAATTTAATTTGTAAATGTGGTAAGGTGTTAGGTCAACTGATTTTCTATTTTATTTGGGATTGATTATGATACTCTCACGAAAATGCTGAGAGTATTTTTTGGTGATACTTTTGTCTTGATCTTTTGTTGGCAAATTGATCTTTTGTCTTGCGATACTTGGTTTGAAAATCACCTTCTTTGACCGCTTTTCGAGAGAGGTGATATTTGATTTTGGTTGTGTCTATTCTCTATAATGTACTACTGAACTTTTGGACATAGATATTGTTAAATTTGTTGTCGCAAAAAAATTTCAATTGAACATTCTTGTTTCACTTGAATGCCATCTAGAATAATTCGCAACCAGATTACATGAGAAGTAGGCTCTGATCCCGACATATATTCGCTTATGCCGTTAATTGAGCTACGGTTTTACACTTCTTAGATGCCCACGACAATACACCCGAACTAAGAGAGAAATAATAATTTGTTGTGCTCTTCATGTCATCAAAGCTTACTATTTATTTTAATAGTACACTAACTGATTTATGCATTTTATTTTCAAGGACACAAACTGTTTTAGGAAGTTCGCGAACTTATGAATCTAACAGGCTCCCAAGTTACGAGACGATATTCTAGTTCGCAAACTGTTTTGACACTTCACGAACTGATTATGTCTTGCGATAATTTAAGCTAGCTTGTTGATTCCTAAAGTACTTAACCTGGTACATTACGTATCTATAGTTGCACGCATCTTCTTTGAGATTCAAGGAAAACTTCTCACATGTTTAAATGTACAATTTAAACAATCTATATGGAGAAGTTTAGCCTGTTTGGTTGCATGAAATTCGTAAGTATGTAAACTACTTCACCAACCTAGATTTTTTTGTAAGCTACCAAGCCTTGTTCATCAATATAAATATACGACTCCTGCACAATAGAATCTCAATCGAGGAACTTTTGTGTCGTACTTGCGGCTAGAGTCGTCCTCTAAAACCTAAGTTCCCTTTGGTGAAACTGTATTAAGTTACTACTTTGAGAGACTTAAATAACGGATTATGAACCCCGTCCAAACTATATTTTACCTAATAGTTTTTGTTACGTGGATCTTGTTCTTATTGATCTTGTAGTTTCTAAAATATAGATCAGGAACAAGGTAGATAGATATCGTAAAGTACTCATCGTTTCATACTTTGTGATCCCACAAGACAGATACCGAAGCTACTTCTGTTTTGAATTTTTTTAGGTTGTTATTATAGGGTGGTGTACTCTAGGTAGGGCTGTCAATATCAGTCAGATACCGGAATCCGTTTCCGAGTAATCGAGATCATGTAGGAATTTATCCATTTTATCGAATATCGGATCATACTTTTTATCTGATATTTCTTCCAGAACATATAAGAATCGGATTAGGTTCCATCCGTTTGTTAACATCCGATATTCGATAGAAACACATCTTTGTAGAGAAACTAGGATTGGAAATATTGCTGCCATTGGTGCTTGATGTTAACCAAACCAAGATGAGTAGCACCATGGTGGTCTATGGTGGTTGATTTAAGAAGATACAATATGAAGAAGAATTGAGGAATTAAAAGTTTGTTGCTGCCACTAGTTTATGTGGATGATTTAAGGGATCGAATGTACAAGATGATCGTAGGTTGATTTCCTGAGAAGAACAAATGGTTTTTGTGTTGTTGTTTCTGTTCATGGGACCTGTTGTTCATTTTGAAAGATAAAATAGTGACTGGAATTTGTAGCTGTGAATGAAAAGATGACATAACCGTGAAAAGTTGATCTCTGGTTGTCTGCAATGAACTAGACGTTGTTGTTTTGTTAAGCTATGACTGTGATTAGTTGTATGACTAATGTGGTTAGAATTGTGATTAATTGGAGAGTCACTTTGTACTTCAAAACCCAAAACACGCACAATTTCCCAAAACCGGATATTATCGGACAAATATCCGACATCCGATAGCTTAGCCTGCTGATGAGTGCCAAATAATGTATATATTTATCCTTTTTTGTTGGCATTTTAACTCATCTTTTGTGCATTAATTCTACATTTTATCCCATATTCTGTATTTTCATTGTTTTCAAGAATAAATATTTTTATTAATTAATTTTGCATTTTTAGGTAATAAATAAAGTTCGGATGAGTCGCGGAGCAAAAAGAGCAGAAAAGTAGTGAAAAGCCGGGAGAAATCACGCAAGGAAGCCGCGAAGAATGGTGCGCACAACCTCATTTTCTACACACAAAAACGCCTCCGTTCTCAGCCATCAGATCAGTTCTCAGAAGCATCCGACGGTCGCTCCTTCATAGAGCATCAAAATCTGAAGTCTCTGCCAAGCACCACAGCGCTGAAATTCCAAGCCTTCAGATTAGATGGTAGTTGAATCCAACGGTTGCTCCCTTGCTGTTCATCAAAGTTTGATATCCCCGCCTTACACTACAGCACCTAACCTAATCTAGCACCGTTCGTTTCGTTGTATCCCTTCATCCGACGGTCGCTCCTCGCTTGCCTCCGCATCACCGTCCGATCTACCTACCAGCTCCACATCCCACGGCTCATCCTCGATGTTCTTCCAATTTGATGAAGCCGCCTAACACCCTAGCAACCGAACCTTACCACCTAACCAAACACCCCCCTTCTTCCCAAAACAGTCGAGCCCCTCTCCTCCATCACCTCCCTGTTTGCAGAACCAACTCCACTGCCACCACCGCCGTACCTCCATGTCCGCTACCACCAACTCCCCACCTGCTCAACATTGAAACCCCTATCACTCTAACATGCCTCTCACTTCTTTTCACTGTTTTCCCCTAGTCTAGGGTTTTGAAAATAGAGAAAAAGCATTGATAGACATGGTAGAGAATTAGGTGAAGCTAGAGTGAAATTGAAGGCATGGAGAGGTAGAGGAGGACAAATAGAAGAATGGGTCGAGTTCAATTTGATGTTGCTACATCAAATTAGGTAAAGAAATCAAACCCTAGTCTACTGTTTTTAATTTGGGAATTGTTTTTGGTAGAACCCTAATTGTGTTGTGGACTATAAATAGCCTTGTGGGTGTGATGTAAAGACCATGCTTGGAATAGCCAGCATCCAGGACTTTCATGTCCTGTTAATGTTTTTAATTTCAGTTCAATTTCATTTATGTTCATGATTGTTATGTTCCTGTTGATATGCATACTTTTAATTTCCTGTTATGTTCCTGTTAATGTTAATCATGTTAAGTGTTTACTCTGTTTAATGTGCCTTTGTTAGTTTAAATGCTCACTGCGTTTCAATTCATTATCATGAAGTGATGGTATGCTAGGATAGTTACCTTTGAAGCATTGAACTGATTGAGTAATGGAAGAAATCAGTGCTCATAGCAAGCTGATTATCTTGCCATTCCTTTTGTATGCTTAGGATGCAATGTGCTGATTGTGCAATGGAAGAAATCAGTGCTCATAGCAAGCTGATTATCTTGCCATTCCATTTTTGTTTGCCTGTATTCTTGCCTTAGCTTTGCTCTGTTAGCTTCTCCACATCCCTGCCCTTGGCCTTAGGCCTTGGTTTGTTTTGTTATCTTTCTTTGCTGTCTAGTATTTGCTTTGTTTAGTTCTTGCATTGTTCTCTGCTTGTTTTCTTTATTGTCTTCACTGTTTTGTTCACTGCCATCTTTTCTTTCTCACTTGCCTTGCACTGCTGCATTGTTTTTCTTCATTTGTTTTTGCTTCACTGCCAGCTCTGCTTTCTTTTTTTGGCCTTGTGCTGCTGTGCACTGCTTGTGCAGCTGCTGCTGCAACCCATCTGCCGCAACCCTGCTGTTGCTGCTTTCTTTTGCTGTTGCTGCAGCTGCCTTTTCTTTCCCCTGCGGCTGCTTCATCTTTGCCTTGTGCTGCTGCTGGTGCCTTCTCTGTGTTGCCTCTGCTGTTGTTGCTGCTGCTGCTGTTGTTGCTGCCAAGCCTGCAGCCAAGCAAAAGCCCATCAGTCCAGTTCAAGGCCTAGTTCTCAGTTCTAAGCCCACTGTCTATTGTTTGTACAACTGAGCCCAAGCCTAAGTTTAAGACCAAAGCCCAAGTTCATTAAGGCCCAACCACAGTTTAGGTTAAGGCTAAAAGCCCAATTCAGTCAACTGTGGGCTTAACCCAAAAGCCTAACTCAAAAGACTACGCCCAGTTCATTCTTAGGAATAAGGCCAAAGCCAACTTCAATCACAAGCCCATTTACACTTCAAAGACCAACTGAGCCCAAGCTCAGTTCAACCCATTTCAAAGGGTATTCAAAGCCCAACAGCAATTTAGGAACCCAATTAGCTAGAAACACTCAAAACACTCCCGATCTCTGTGGATCGACCCGTACTTGCACGAGCTACAACTGACGACCGTGCACTTGCGGTATTACTGTAGGCCCCCGTTTTCATTGCGCATAATTTTTAACACCTTTTAGAGGCCTACCAAGTTTTTGGCGCCGCTGCCGGGGAATGTTTTGCATTTAAATATAATATCTTTGAGGCCTACCACCTGCCAGAATCAATATATTGTTTTTGATATCCAATAGGATATTATCATATATCTAATAGCACTTAACCTATCAGATACATATTTCTAAATATCCAACGGATATTCATCCGAAGACAACCCTAACTCTAGGCTACTCTTTGATAAGAATATAATTGTTCCAGATCCTTGAGGTTTGCTGAACTTGTTCTATTGCAAACAGATTTCTAGATATTGATTGAATAAATCTGAAGGAAATCAAATAAGGTTTCTGTCAAAGAAAGAATAGTCATAAAAGTTTTTACTTAGGTTGAAGCAACTCTTAGGCTTGAAAATAATATTTGTTAGGGGACTCATATTACTTAGGATCTTTCAAGATCCGAGACTTTAAGGAGCAGAACTGAAACTGAATTACTTGTAGGGAATATTCGGTCTCAACCATAGTCCATTTCAAAATATAATATGAGGCAAGTGTCTGTCGCAGGTGAATACAGTGTGGTGTTCAAGTTCTAGGCTAGGTCAGTGGTTTGTATAAGTATTACCAAAAATAGTACTCCTTATGTTCCACTTTAGATCTCTTCGTTGCACTTTAGGTGAGGGCTTTAGAGTTTTCACGCAGATTATGGCTAAAATCGAACAATAATGGAAGAACTGTAGTACAATCTACGTACTAAAATCTATGCAACTGTAGTTGCGGGAAATCCTACACTACACCCCTCATATGATTTCATTAACATTCAACTCATTTTAGATTCACAATCTTAATTTTATTGATGAATCTTTGAACAATCTTACAAGAAAAGATAAAGGAATTGGGAATAACCACTGCTCTAGATTTTCTCTCTCCTATTTACTTGTTTCTTACTCAAAAAAAGATCTCCCCCTTCCTTTACAACTGAACGACTATTTATAGGGAAATACCTAGTGGATGAAAGCTAATCTGTCCTTTATTTTCGGATATGGCTTGCGACATTCTCGCAACCTTACAAATGTTAATCTAGCAAACTCTCTAGTTTTTGCAAGACTATCACACCTTTCTCATGATTTTAGCTGACGTCGTTTATTATATCATTTCTGAAATTGTTGTGCGACGCTGTTGTGTTGTGTTATTGATAATTTCGCTGAGACATTATTGTTGCGAGATTATGATGCTACATCTTGCCTCTTCTCATATCTTCTCTGCGAAGTAGAGAATAATGTGAGAAATGCCGCAGTTATCCATCATTTGATATTCTGCATTTATCACACATATCCTTTTTCCCATCTGGTTCTTGACACGTCTTTTGTAACTGCTGCTTTTTAACCGCTTTCATCTTTCCGCATTAATCGTGTTTATCTTCTCGAGAAAAAATTTCCTCTATATATACTCTTTCTCACTCTCTTTTTATCTATTTTTATTTTCTCTGCAATTTCATCGTTCTTCTGCAAATTTCGTTATTGCAACTTTTCTTCTTTCTTCTTCTTTCAATCTTTTTAAGTTCTTCTTCATCTCCATACTGTTCCCTCTGTAGATCTCCATCATTCGTAATTTTCTTCGAAATAATCTTCCTGCTAGTGTTTTCCATGGATTCATCAAGGTTAGTTTTCTTTTTTCTTCCTTATGGGTTTTGCTGAAATTGATCTTGCTTACTGCCTTATTTGATGATGTTTATGTGATTCCCATACTGTTGTTATTTCATCAAAAGCGCCTGCAACACTAAATTTACGGTTGAGAACCCTAATATTCCCAAACCGCAGCATAAGATTGTTGTACACAAGAGAAAGTCTGCGAATAAGAAGGTGGTAAGAAACATTATTCTTTTCTAATAAAAATATTGTTGCCTCTGTTTCTTATCTGGATTGTAATTCGCAGGGTGATAAGGATGTCAATAAACCTCTCAAGAAATCTCGCCACCTTAAAGTTGTTGAAGCCTCTGTTCCATTCCACTTACTTATCTCTTTTAAATCTCCTGCGACATCTTCGTAAGTTAAACCATTATCTCCAATTCACGAAAAAGCTGCCTCCGACATGTATCACAGCTTCATACTTCGTTTCGTTATTACTGGATGTGAATTCCAATCTGAAAGAAAAAGCCATCTTCACTCCTTTTGGAGAAATTAAAACAACTCCAACTCCATTGCCTTCTCCATTTGATGATCCATCTACCAATATTTCCCATCTATTTGGTTTTGTTAATAAGTCTTTTGGATCTCCGTGTTCTTCTTCTATATCCATCATTTCTTCTACCGCTTCATCTTCTTCTAAAGGAAATTCTGCCAAGAAATCTGCAACAACTTGTGATTTTGGTGAAGACAAAATTTCATATTTAATATCAAAGTGGCCTACTTGTGCATTCCATCTCTCCACTCTTCCTGATCTTTTTGAATTCTTCATCACTGATTCAATTGGTACTTTTGTTAATACCTTTATCTTGTGCGCTTGAAAATATATGTGGATCTTAAATGATTCATAAACTAATGCTAAGATTAGCTTCTCAATCTTTGAGTAATTCTTGTCGGCAGTATTAAAAGTTCTGCTAATGTAATAGATGGGTTTCTCCACTCCTGCGTCTATTCGCAATAACACGACACTTAATGCATGCGATGTCGTCGCAATATAGATCAATAATTCTTCTCTTGATTCTGCTTTTTGTAAAATAGTTGTATTCATAAGATATTCTTTGATCCCTTGAAAAGCTTTTTCGCATTCATCAGTCCATTTGAATTTCGCACCCTTCTTAAGTATATCGAAAAAATATTTGCATTTGTCTGATGATCGCGAAATGAATCTCCCCAGCGAAGCTAAAAGTCCATTCAACTTTTGTACATCTTTTATTGTTTCTGGTGTTGGCATGTCACGAACTGCTTGCACTTTTTCTGGATCAACCTGTATTCCTTCATTTGATACAATGTAGCATAAAAAATTTCCCGATGCAACTCCAATAGTACACTTTTCAGGATTCAGTTTAATGTTATACTGCCGCATTTGTTCAAAAATCTCCCTCAGGTCTTGTACATGGTCTTTGGCTTCTTTACTCTTTACTAACATGTCGTCCACGTATACTTCTAATATTTTATGTATCCATTTCGCGAACACCTTCTCCACCATTCTTTGATATGTCGCTCCCGCATTTCGCAAACCAGATGGCATTTTCGTGTAACAATATAAACCTCTAGGGGCAAAGAAAGCAGTATGTTCTTGATCTTCTTCAGCGAGAGGGATTTGGTTATACCCTTTGTACCCATATAAGGACGATACCCTATCATTTCCCGCTGCGGATTCCACCATTTGAGGAATATCTGGTAATGAAAACTATCTTTAGGACAAGCTTTGTTCAAATCAGTGAAATCTATGCAAATCCTTATTCCTTTGTTTTTCTTTGGGACAATGACCATATTCACTATCCATTCTGGGTATTTAGCTTCTCTTATGATTCCTGCATCAAGCATTTTTTGTAGTTCTTCTTCTATTTGGGAATGGTGAGCTATTGCGATTTTTTTTATTCTTTGTTTAAATGGTCTCACATTCTTGTTAATCTCCAATTTGTGGCATGCAATTGATGGATTTATTCCTGGTATCTCATCCACGCTCCCTGCGAAAACGTCTTTATATTCTCGCAAAAGGTTAACAATTCTTTCTTCTTCTTCTACATCCATCTTGGTTCAAATTCTCAATATTAGAGGTTCTTCTATAGTCCCCACGTTTACTTCTTTTGTTGGTTCTGCGGCAGTGTAACTGGACTTTGGTTCTCCCATTGGTGTTGGTTCTTTTATTGTTTTCACAGGTCCTTCTCTTTCTTCTGAAATTTCGCTGGGTATTCCCCTACCTTGTTTTGCCCTTATCATGTATACTCTAAATTCTTCTTCTTTCTTTTCCTCCTTTGCCAACTTTCTGCGAAATTGTGTCCTTTTTGCTTGTCCTTCATAATGCTTTACTTCAATTTGATGACATAATTTCGCATTGTCAACATCTCCTCTGATTTAACCTATTCCATTTGGTGTGGGGAATTTAATACATTGATGTAACGTTGATACTACAGCTTTTATCGCATGTATCCATGGTCTTCCTAGCAACATATTATATGGCGATTCCATATCCACCACGCATAGTGTCACGTGTGTTTCGATCTCTCCTAGTGGAATTCGTACCGCTATTTCTCCTTTAGGTTTTGTTGTGGATTTTCCAAAGCCATGAACAAGATATGTTGAAATGGACATTTCTTCATCTTTAAATCCCATTCCCCTGAACGCATGATAAAATATTATATCTACTGAACTTCCTGTATCGACTAAAGTTCTGTTCAATATCCATTCTTCTGTAGATTTTGTTGTTGTCCCCTTCTCTTTTCGCGTAATAGGCACTGTAATAACCAATGAAGATGTGTGGTTCAAATTTTCTTTTGGTATTTCTGCCGCCATGAATGTGATTTTTTGCTTTTCCCAATCTTTCAAGGGTGATGTGTTTTCTACCGCCATAACCTTCCTTCCTTCAAAGTTTCGTTTATGTATTCTTCCTTTGATGTTTTCATGGAATTCATTAACCATTGTTTTTGTTATCATATTACACTCCAATCTTTTGTCGTCTTCATTGACTCTAATCATTTTTCTTTTAACTGGTTCACTGATTTATTTAATTACTTTCTTGATTTGAACAATCTCAACAACAATCTTCAACTTTCGATCTTCAGATTCCCTGTTTCTAGCGCCATTATGTAGTTGCAGGAAATCCTACACTACACCCCTCATATGATTTCATTAACATTCAACTCATTTTAGATTAACAATCTTAATTTTATTGATGAATCTTTGAACAATCTTACAAGAAAAGATAAAGGAATTGGGAATAACCACTGCTCTAGATTTTCTCTCTCCTATTTACTTGTTTCTTACTCAAAAAATGATCTCCCCCTTCCTTTACAACTGAACGACTATTTATAGGGAAATACATAGTGGATGACAACTAATTTGTCCTTTATTTTCGGATATGGCTTGCGACATTCTCGCAACCTTACAAATGTTAATCTCGCAAACTCTCTAATTTTCGCAGGACTATCACACCTTTCTCATGATTTTAGCTGATGTTGTTTATTATATCATTTCTGAAATTGTTCTGCGACGCTGTTGTGTTGTGTTGTTAATAATTTCGCTGAGACATTATTGCTGCGAGATTATGATCCTACAACAACTTAAATTTATTGGGATATACTAATGGAGGAAATATGTGGAAATTATTTCAATATGCAACCTTTTCCTAATCAAAATCTTTTTTTTTGATAAGAAGAGAAGATATATTAAAGAAAGAATGTACAAAAATTCTATCAGAGGTAGATTAAAAAGAAAGGAAAAGAAACAGAGATTTCATACAATCAGAGGTTTTCCTAATCAAAGTCTTAATTTTACAATCACCGAAAGAATATTTTAAAGATAAAATGGGTTAAGTGCCATGTTCGACAATTACTGTTTGTTTACTAGTCTTTACTACGCCTTCGAACTCATACATGTAATTATCCCAAAATGGCTATGAGTCCCTTATATACTGTCACTATGAGGCCTAAAAATGCATTGCTTGCAACACTTTTTTTCATTATTAATCGATTCAATTGAATGGATATTGGTCGTTTTTTCTCGAAATTGAATCAACAATCGGAGAGTTTTCGTCCCCAACTACGGTTAGGAGCGATAGAAACGAATGGAAATCGACTCAATTGACGGCTAATACGGCATGAATATGGTCAAAAAAACCGTCAATTAAACTTTTAATTTTAATCTTGATCATTGATTGCCAATAAAATTCAGCCATCAGATCTAAAACTGTTACAGAAATGTTATATACGTGTAACACTTATATTGTAACAATTGTGTAACATATTTTGGAGAAAATTTTTGATGGGAGCATTTTTTGAAGGGGGCATGGGGGGACCAATGATATGTTGACACATACACTTGATATTAATGAATTATATTTCCCAAAATACCAACACCAATTAATAAAACAAATTTTCTCTCCAAAAATACATTTCTTTTATATTTTTGGAAACATAATTCATTAATATCAAACGCACGTGTCAAAATATCATTGGTCCCCCATGCGCCCTTCATAAAATGCCCCCGTCAAAAAATTTCTCCAAAATATGTTACACAATTGTTACAATATAAGTGTTACACGTATATAACGTTTATAAATGTGATAAAATCACTGTTACAGATATTATTGCAAAAGCTGTTACAAATTGTGTCACAAAAAACAACCCCTACTTTGATCGTCCCAGCACTGCTGAAGCAGTCATCTAGTTAATGTGAAAAAGAATTGTCCATGATCCACTTATTTTACAAACAAATTTATCTCATGCTTGCTTATATATTCCCTTGATATCTGTCTATCTCATAGTTTTTTTCTCCTCCTTTTTTTCTCCTTGTTTTTTCTCTCAAAAGAGAAGCTATCCGACAGTTTGATGTGATGCATGGACTAAAGAATATTCCAAAGACACAGAAGTCGAATGCCATGTTCCTAGTTTATGTCGACAACAACTAGTCTTACTCAATTATGACGAAATGTCTGAGATTCCATACTTTCATCATTACTACACCTTTAAACCCATACATTAGTTATATAGCCTCACAATATCAAATGATCGATATGATGAAGATTGGCCAAAAGTTATTAATTAATGCGATAAATCCTGGTTCATAATCTGCTCCTTTTATTTTTATTATTTGAAATAATCTACTCTTTTTATGTAAAACGTATGGCTATAATCCCTTGATATTTGATAGTTCGTTGTGATGCATTAACTAATGAATATTCCATAGGAAACAGGAGTTGATGCCATGTTTCCAGTTTAGACCGGCAACTACTGGTTTGTTACTAGTCTTACTCAATCATGACGAAACTCTGAGATTCTGACAAACGTATACAAAATCTCATGACGAATCTCTGAGATTTTTTTTCTTGGAAATTGGAGAGATTATGGAAAAAAAAAAAAAAAAGAGGAGGAGGAGGAGGTTCTTGTTGAGATTACTAGTCCCACATTGTTTGGACAATCTAAGATCCTGCGGTTATAATCTGTTAGGGCCTCTCCACTCATTGCCAATTGATTTTGGGTTGGATGCCCGTATTCTAACATGGTATCAGAGCAGGCTATTTACGACGAGTCATTAGACCGCGCCTTTACTCCGCGTCACCCGATTTATTGTCCACGTGTTAGACCCAATGAGGCTACACGTGAGCGGGCGTGTTGAGATTATTAGTCCCACAATGTATGCAAAGTTCCAAGTATTATGATAAGTCTTTGAGAATTTTATTCTTTTTTTTTTAACATTGGAGATATTGTGAAAAAAAAGAAAGGAGAGCTTCTGACAAATGTACATTACAAAAGTTCCAAGAAAAAACTTGGAACAAAAGCAGACAGAGAACTCTAGAAATGTACATTAGGAATCTCTGAGATTCCATACTTCCATACTACACCTTTAAACCCATACATATAATTATATATCCTCACAAGAGGGACCGATATGATGAAGATCTTCCAAAAATGATTACTTTATATACAAATTTATGTCTATAATCCCTTGATATCTGATAGTTTGTTGTGTTGCATTGACTAATGACTACCTGTTGGTCGTCTATCTGATAGTACGTTGGGATGCATTGACTAATGGATAGTCCTCTCTCTTCCTACATACGAAGTCCTCTAATGATCGAGTTTAGATATGTTTTTCTTAAGAAATTTCACTTTTTGAAAGGTAGATCAATCATTAGTAACAAAAAGAACAAGATTTCTTCAAAAAGTAAAAGTGCAGTACAAGCGGAAAGAAGAAGAGCATATGCGCGACCACATGATGCATTTTTAGTCAAGGAGGATCCACGCCACTTGATGCAATCTCTCCCAGCCACTGGTAGCTATATAAGAGAAGCTTGCACTATAATCAGCCACACTCTCAAAACTTTTTAACTCTCCTTTGAATGGTATCAAATTTTCTCTACAATCAAGTGTTTTCTTCTTTTAGTTCTTTTTATCTTTAGCTTACTGGTTTTGCCATGGAAGTAGTAAATCAACTTTCAGTGTTCTTCTCATCATCAAAACTTAATGAAAACAAAATTGAAATCAGTATTTTCCTGGTCAGTATCGTGTTAGCCTACATCTTCATGCACAGATGGAATCAAAGGAATCTAAAAGGCCCCAAATCATGGCCATTCATTGGGGTACTAATAGAACTTCTTAGGAACTACCAAAGAATGCATGATTGGTTAACTGAGTACTTTGTGGAATCAAAAACCTTGACGCTTCAACTGCCATTTATAACTTCAGTTTACGTTGCAGATCCTGCAAATGTAGAACATATTCTTAAAACCAACTTCCCCAACTACCCAAAGGGTGAAGATTTTCAAACATGCATGAAAGAGTTGCTTGGAGATGGAATATTTAATGCGGATGGAGAGACATGGAGGCAACAAAGAAAGACTGCTAGTCATGAGTTTGCATCTAGAAACTTGAGAAATTTCAGCACTGTTGTTTTCAAAGACTGTGCACTAACTCTCTCTGGTATCTTACACCGGGCGTCACTCCATAACAAGGAAATCGATATGCAGGTCAGTCACTAAATCTCCAACTATTTCTCCGGTGATAGGAGTTCTAAGCTTTTTTACGAAAATCTACATTTTTTTACATAGCAAAAAGCATCTTGCAATACATATTCATGTAAAATTCTCCTGGTGGATGCTTTATGTAATGAAGAGTTTGTTATTTGTCAGGAACTGTTGCTGAGGATGAATCTAGATTCTATATGTAAAATTGGATTTGGGGTGGACATTGGAACTTTGGCTCATGAATTACCCGATAATCGTTTCGCTAAAGCTTTTGAACAAGCAACTGGTGTTGTATCTTTTAGGTTCAGTAACCCTTTGTGGAAATTACAGAGATTCTTTAATATTGGGTCCGAAGCATTATTTGTTCAAAGTATCCAAGTTATTAATGAATTTACATACGGTTTAATTCGTAAAAGAAAAGCGGAGTTACAAGAAGCTAAGACAACTGGTGATAATGGTGACAAGCCAAAGCATGATCTTTTATCAAGATTCATTGAGTTGAATGAGAATCTTGAGTTGAATGGTGACAAATACCTTAGAGATGTCATCTTAAGCTTTATTTTAGCGGGACGTGACTCAACCGCATCAACATTATCTTGGTTGATATACATGATCATGAAGAATCCAAATGTAGAAGAGAAGATCTACGAGGAACTTATAGCCTTTGAAGAAAACCAAACCAAAGCAATGACTGGTTATGATCCTAAGGACCCAACAAAATCATTTCCTGAGAAATTAAAACAATTTGCAAGTCTATTGAATTATGATTCACTTGGAAAGTTATCTTACATGCATGCAACAATCACTGAGACACTACGGTTGTACCCTGCAGTGCCCCAGGTACCAAACCCTTTATCGAAGCCAGATTTTGAAGATTTTTTACATATTCTTTTACTAATATATGTTTTGTTTTCGAAAAATTTAGTATCATTTGAACGTAAAATAAAGTTTCCTCTTACACTTGCAGGACTCGAAAGGAGTATTAGAAGACGATGTTTTACCCGATGGAACAAAAGTGAAAGCAGGTGGACGAGTGGTTTATGTTCCATACGCCATGGGGAGAATGGAGTACAATTGGGGGCCGGATGCCCTTTCATTCAACCCCGATAGATGGTTCAACAAAGAGGGTTTATTTGAAAGTGCATCTCCATTCAAATTCTCAGCATTCCAGGTAGGAATTCAACTCCAATGAAATGTTGGTTATATTGACAGTTGTAATATCAATACTTAAATGTGTGAGACTCATGCTGTTGCAGGCTGGACCTAGAATATGCCTAGGGAAGGACTCATCGTATCTACAAATGAAGTTGACGCTTGCTATCTTGTGTAGATTCTTTAAATTCCATTTGGTTCCAAACCATCCTGTTACGTACAAAATGATGATAACTATAGCTATGAAGCATGGGTTGAAGCTCACTGTAACTACCAGGCCATCTTGAAATGGTTCGGTAAGAAACATGAAGGGCCTGTTATATTGCCCACGCATGCACAAAATAAAGACTAGTGATTAGTCTACTTTTATACTGGGCATTTTAGCTTTTGCATTTCTATGAATGTATTTTTATCTATAGAGAGGGTAATGCTTGTGATGATTTTCATGGAATAATGGAGCTGCACAACTACAGAAGAATAGTGGTTGCTCGAACCACCAAGTATGATTTAAAATATAATGAGGGTGGTCGACAGAGATGTCTCATTTACTTATTGTTTTGCTTAGCTAGTTCAGTTTTCTTATTATTTTCTCTTTGGAGGTCAGATTTTTTATCCCCTTCCTTCTTGTTTTTTCTTTGGCTTTTTTTGTTCAATAAAACGCCTCTCTTTAGCTTTGCTTAAAAAAGGAGTAACTCATTGTATCCCATTTTTTTTATCTGCGTTGAGAAAGTATAAAAAATAAAGAACAGCGAAGAATTTCCCCCTAAACTAATCTTATCAAACGTCATATTGCCAATGTTAAGAATCACTTAAAATTAATTATTTTGTTTTTAAAACTCCCTCAGGTCCCAAATTAGATGATCTAGTTAGTTTTAAATTTTGTCCCACAATAGATGACTTATATCACCAAATAATGGGTTATTCCTAAAAGTACCCTTTTAATTGATTATTATTAGTATAAGAAATATGCATAATTTGATAGCCATGGTCATGTCCGTTACGTATATGTTTTTAAATGCTTTTCAATGGTACAAAGTTTTTCGCTGTATAGTTTGAGAGATATACTATCGGAAAAATATCGTTTGGTCCTTTTTTATTTGGGACCACAACAGTTTGGTCCAGCGGGAAAAACTTTTCATGTTTGGTCCATAATTATTTGAAAATATTTAAATGGACACAAATATCCTTCTGCACTAATTCCTACTTATTTCATTAAATTTTATTCTACACTTCATTATATTCTACCAACTTTATTACATTTCATTAAATTTTACAAAAATTTTGTTATTACAAAAAATCAGAGTTCATTCTTTCAAATGAACTCCTAATAAAACTTATATGAAAACCGAGTTCATTCTTTCAAATGAACTCCTAATAGAACCTATATGAAAACCGAGCTCATTCTTTCAAATGAACTCCTAATAAAACCTATATGATAACCGAGTTCATTCTTTCAAATGAACTCCTAATAGAACCTATATGAAAACCGAGTTTATTCTTTCAAATGAACTCCTAGTAAAAACCTATATGAAAACCGAGTTCATTCTTTCAAATGAACTCCTAGTAAAACCTATAGAAGAAAACAAAGTTCATTTTCCAAAATTCGTAAAAAAAAGAGTTCATTCGTAAAATTTAAATGCAGCAACATCATCTTCATCTTCGTCATCGTCTTCAACAGCAGCAACAAAATATCATTGTCTTCAACAACAACTGATCTTCATCTTTAACACGAGCAACAAACATCAAAAACAAGATCTTCAACGTCAAAATCAAGATCATCAAAATCAAAATCAAAATCATCATCATCTTTAACACATAAATCGATCTTCTTCATCGTGTTCATAATCATCTTCAACCACAGCTACATCAAAACAGTGAAGAAAAACAAAAAATCTTCGTCGCAAATCGTCGCAAAAAATCGTGTTAATCATCTTTATATACCCATCGTTTTTATCATCTCTGCAAATCGTCTTCATCATCTCTGTAAAATCAAAACCCTAGAACTTACACAAATCTTCATCTTTTATGCAGCAGAAGAAGAAAAAAAAGAGAGAGAAACTAGATCTGAAATATGGAGGTGGGAGAAAGTAAATCTGAAAATGATTTTTTCTCTCTTAATAATTGAGTATATATCCCTAGGGTGACGTCATTGATGATATAATAATCCCAAAAGTGTATTTCTGTTACTACTAGATGACAATTACATCATCCATGACGTCACCCTAGGACTAAATTATAATTTTTAGGACCAAATAGTAATATATTTTTTCAAAAAGGACCAAAAAGACGCATGACTGAGTCAACTGGACTAGACTCTCTCTAATATATTATTTCTAGGACTAAATGGTATTTCCTACTATCTAAATTTTACTTATAATTATCTTTAAGAAGATAATTGTAAAAGGTATTAAAAAAGTGTCATCTTTCTTTCTTGCTTTAAGAATCGTGCAAACTACAGCTAGATCGTCTAACGTGGAAATGAGGGAGTATGAAAGAAAAAATAGAAAACTGAAGTCTGGACTTCATTATATGCTTTAACCTATGAGTATTAGAGAGTTCAAACCCTTTATAAGATATCCACCGCTGTCGTGTCTCCTTTGAAGGTTGACGCGACTAGTATCTGTCACCAACTTGACCAACTTGGCCATTATGTACTAGTACTAATAAGTTGATTAAGATCAACCTTTACATGAAAATGTGCTTATGGATGTGCTTCTGGAACGTGAAGGTTTTGGCTTCGTTTTGTATATATGTAATGTACAAAATCCAAAGAGACCAACTCCCGTTATAGTTCCAAACTTGGAAAGAGATCTTATGAAGAAAGAGAATATGCGAGACTAGTTCCCCCGAGTAACAACACAGAGAAAACCATTATCAAGAAGCTTACCTCTCAAGAGAGTCCATCGAAACTATCTTATTGTGAAACATCAACCATAGAAAAAACCAACTTTGTCCGGGCATAGTCTAGACCATACACTTGAGTTTAAAGTTGCACCACCGGTTTTCTATTTTATTTTATTTTTGATCGATCAAAGAGGATAGATAAAAAGGCAATAAGCCGTGTGTAGGCGATTACAAACAAGAGAGAGCGAAAAGCCTAAAGAAAAGACAACAAAGCAAAAGCAAAAGCTAAAGCCACAAAAATTCCAGGTACACAGAGGATCAACCAAAGAGGACACAACTTGAGGTACCAGACAATTATCCACTATTAATTAATAGACTCATCAATATCCTCTATAACTAACCCTTCATGATTTTTTACAAGATCACCAAACATTTTTTCACGATTTTTCTTTAAAAGGGGAAAGTCTAAACACCATGAAGAACCATACTCCAACAGTTTGTTAGCTGAAACCGTATCCGGAACTTTAGATTTTGGAATGCTTTTATTTTTTGTATTTAGAGTACCACTTGGGAACATACCTGTTACTTTGGAATTGGAACCAAATTTATTATTAGCTCTTAAAGATGGATCAGACGGAGACGGTCTTGTGATAGTAGACTTACTAGACTTGTCGCATCTTTTCCCGTACCGTTGTAGCAGTTCTGAATTAGAGAGGTCCGAGCGCAAACTTATTCAATTTGGATTGAAGAAGGTCTTCTATCTAAACTAAGTTCCAAGACCCACCACTGTTGATAGTCGCAGTACATTTGTTCACCGCCACTTTGGTAGAAGCAATAGCATATATATATGAAGGAACTTGATAGCCAAAGCTTGGTCACCCTATTTATCATCTTGCTAGAGCAGAACCGACATTCCTTCTCCTACCTTGAGAGAGAAATTTGATCTGAAAAATCGAATATACTTGTAAATGTTTTTCTATACTCCACACACATGCGTTTGTTTTGGAGCTTTAGCTTCTCTATCAAAATCCATGAGATTTATTCCATGCTATATTGTTAGTAACACGTAATTATGTTACACTCTACATACACTCATTCTTATGTGTTGTATGTCCTGTATTGGTGTTCTCTCTGACACACTATATTTTCTCCCTGATTGGTCCCAAACTTGGTATACGTTAATAATCATACACTCTTAATGTATGCTAGACTGTATATTACAGCCTGTTATAAATGTTATTGTCGACTGTATTATTTGTTAAGTTCCGGTTAGTAGCATCATAGTTGTGCATCGGGATGTCACGGCTTGCGCGCAGCTGGCGCGCTAGGAGTAACTTTTAGCTCTGTCACATATAGTATGTCGAATCTGTAGAATATCTGGTCATGGTGCCTTAGAATGTAGAAACCTGATGAATTTTACATATCACAACATTCATATACCACATAACTTAAGTGCAATGTTAGATTTTACAAATACTCTAGAAGACAAGCCATGGTATGCTGACACTGGTGCTAATAATCATATCACACCTGATGACTCAGAATTATAAGTTACTTCTGCTTATGAGGGTCCTAAAGCCATTCAAGCTTCCAATGGATAAGGTATGCACATCACCTACATTGGTTTTCCTTTGAAATATGAAAATATGAGGGTACCCAAATACACCACAATCTTTTATTTATCCATCTATAAGTCCTCTACCGAATGTGATCGTCAATGGACAGAGTCGAGACAGTACAACAGATTCAGTTCACACTTCGTGTGATCGTCTATGGATACGATATCGAGACAACACAACCACAAGATCATTTGTGTGATTCACTATGGATACAAGATCGAGACGAGACGACAACAAAGTGTGTACTTGATAAAAGGTTCGGAAATAATCGAAACTCTATCGGATCAATATCAAGTATTACAGAGTTAACATACAAGTGAAATTTAGTTTAAATTATATAAAACAAATATAATTGCGGAATAGTAAAGTAAATGGAAATGCAAGATTTTATTAACGAGGAAACCACAAATGCAGAAAAACCCAAGGACCTAATCCAGTTTTTGAATACTCTCAGAATTAAGCCGCTATACAAAATCTAATACCAATTCCGTATAGTTGATACCAAGCAGACGACCCCTGGCTACTTAGTTCTCTCAACATCCCTTCGTCTTTGACTTTTAGAGTCACACACGTGAATGGAAACTCCTTTGGATGGTATTCCAAATAGCAAAGGAAGAATTTGTTTAGTAACCACTCTAATCAATCTTGCTAGAAGATATGTGAGTTGTTGACAAAGGCTCTTATGTTTAATCTAATAAACTCCTTTGTATGGTTATATCAATCTAAATATTGGCTACCGAAATAATCAATTTTTAGATTCGCCATCAACCAATATAGATCTCAAAGAGAAACTATAAAGTGATGTCGATCTCATGCAACTAATCAATCAAGTCTATCAAATATAAACCGATTCTAGTTAGATCCCAGCCGATCAAGGTTTGTGCATTAAATCCACAAGATACCAAAACTAATAAGAATTTTTCTTCGCCTTCAAATCTTCTATTGTCTTCGAAATCCTGCACAACAACACATGAATCCTCTTGTGATTAATCACGCACAGAACAAAGTCTATGGATTATCACAAGATGTATTTAGATCTAACAACAGTTCTAAAGATCACGTCGATACTTTGATCTAGTTTTAGTGAGCCTTATATCAGAAGAAAAAGTTCTCATGAATAAACAAACTAGGTGTAATCAAAGTTACAACAACCGTTAGTCAATCCAATCAATAATCGAAAACTACAATAACAATGCAATTATCTAGTTTCCCACCAACGGTACTCGAAGAGCTTCTTGATCCCATAAAAGTCTTTAAATGAGCGGTCGTTAGATATTTCGCCTAATTAGTGTACTTTCCTATCCGAATAGATGGCTACACCGGAAACTACAAGAAATGATGTTTGCCTGGCTCTTAGGATAGTTTGTTAAAAATGCAAACTTAGGTATTTATAGACCAAGGTTGTTTGGACACCAAGGAATTTCTAAAACTGAAATTATTCTTAAGATATGCAATGAAGGCCCAAATTTTATTTTCCTAATTCCAATAAATGTATAGTCCAATATTTCCGAAATCTCTCATATAAAATCTCCGATTAGTAAATGCACATTACTAATTTTTATTCTCCAGAGCTATGCATTAATTGCTGGTAATTAAAGCACATAAAACCAAAAACCTTAATTAAAAGGTTCTCAATTTATTTCGGTACTGGATCACCTTGATCATCAAGGAATATCTTTGAACAATAAATAATAAGAGTTATGTACATGTTCAAATATGTCGACATCATGAAGCTACTCATCTTGGTAAACCCTTAAATCCTAATTCACACAACAACATGAAGAAATATATGAACCATGGTTTTAGGACATAAAACCTATCATATGACCACACCAAAGATTGTTGTGATCGGATACAATAAGATTCCTAAGATAGGTTGTAATCGGTTAGGTGACCGGTTACACCTTGGTTCCCGAAGCCATCATGTGAACGGTTACAGTTTGTTCCCAAGGTAACTATGTGAATGTTACACTTTGCTTCCCGAGGTTATCATATGACCGGTTACACATTTGATCCCAAGTGTTTATGTGACCGGTTACCACTAACCTTCGATACATCATGTGACCGGTTACACTTTGATCAAAAGTGTTTATGTGACCGGTTACATCTAGCATCCCAACATAACATGTGATTGGTTACACTCAAGTGACCGATTCTAACTAGCTACTCATTATAGGCCGTGACCGGTTATACATGAAGTCTTAACATAGTCAAGATAGGTTCTACCACTTTCAACTCCATTGGTCAACCAAAAAATATATTCAAAGAATCACAAGACCAATCATGATTTCCCTTTCGATTATGAAAAAAAGTACATACATCTACTTCCTTAAACTAATGTAAAGATACACAGTTTTCTAGGATGAAATCATACCTATACGATTCACACATAATCAAATAAATATATACAATAGATTATGTCGATGTCGTCTTTACGAAGTTCCAAAAGATAAGTGTTTATACTTCGTATGCTTCCTCGATACTTTGATCATACTATTATGACCAAATATCATCATTAAAGTATTATATACAATATATACAGCTTCGCATGTTATGTTTTCAATATAGAACGACTTGAAAGATACGTTAGGAATTGAAACAAGATCAAGTCAATATTACTAACCTCAAGTGGAAGGATGATGTCTTCATTGGAGTCGTTACTTCTCTTTATTATGTAGGTCTTCGGAGTAATACTTGTATGTCTCAACAATCCTAGACTTTCTAGTCTAACCTAAACAAAGTTGACTCTAGTATTTAATCAAGCGACTCTAGATGATCTTTGATACTAAAATATGACAACCAAACTTGATACCAACGCTTGGTGGGTTCAACCGAGAAATTCTCTAACAAAATATACTCTTAATCATATATTCAACCTTAGTAATGTACTCTTAGTTCCTTAAGCATCTCAAACTTATTATCTGCCCAAAAGTTCACCTCAAATAATCAATGCTCAATTGCATTTGATGCTTTTGTTTTTTCAGTGAAGGACTTATCCAGTAGGAAGACAATTTTACAAAGCTCTCACAATAATGGACTATCCCCTTCATTTAATCCACAACTCCAACAATAACGCTCTCTCTGGTGTCACGATAAACATCTCTGCTGAAGTTTGGCACATGTGACTGGCTCATCCCTTTTTCTAGACAATGAAGCATGTCTATATAACACTCTCAATCTCTCATATGTAATAAAAACACAATGACTGTCAATTACATAGAAGTCATAAGCTTCCTTAATCTATATAGGGTCTTTATGTATAGCTCTAAAGCTTTAAAATTACTTCATTTTTTTGGTCCTTGTCCTGTTACATCTATTTCTAGAAACAAGTATTATGTCAAAATTTTGGATGATTATTCTAAATTTTGCTGGATTGTCTCTTTATATGACAAGTCTGATTTAAACAAGATATTTTTTTACTTTCAAAGCTCAATTTGAAAATTAACTGCAGTGTTAAATTGTTATGATTAAAATATATGGTGGGGTGAGTTTGTAAATAAATAATTATCCTTATTTTTAGCTGCTACTGGTATTGGGATAAATTTTTGATGGGGGCATGGGGGGCAAATGATATGTTGACACGTGTTTTTCCTATTAATTTTTTTATCGAATTTGAAAAGACTAGGGTACCCAAATACACCACAATATTTTGATTATCTACCTATAAGTCCTTTACCGAATGTGATCGTCTATGGAAAGAGTCGAGACAATACAACAACTTCGGTTCACACTTCGTGTGATCGTCTATGGATATGAGATCGAGACAATACAAAAACAAGAGTACTCGTGTGATTGACTTTGGATACAAGATTGAGACGATACGACAACAAAGTGTGCACTTGATAATAGGTATTGTATTAAACCGAAACTCTACAGGATCAATATCAAGTGTTACGGAGTTAAATATAATAACAATTATAATGCGTAAAATAAAGTAAATGACATAGAAATTTTTGTTAACGAGGAAACCGCAAATGCAGAAAAACCCCGGTACTTTGTCCAGTTTTGAATACTCTCAGAATTAAGCCGTTATACAAAATCTAATACCAACTTTGAAAAAACGAGGGTACCCAATATATCTCAATCTAAAAATTTTCCTCATATAAGTCCTTTATCCGAAAGTGATTGTCTATGAACTGAGTCGAGACAATAAAACGAATCGGTTCACACTTCGTGTGATCGTCTATGGATACGAGATCGAGCACTAGTAGAAAAGTGACATTTAGTAACAGTTCAAACTTTTATAAAGTAACAGTTCGTAAAATGCATGTTACTAAATGTTAGATATTTAAATAACAGTAACACTTTTCGTAAGAGCTGTTACATAATATCATCCAGGTTGTATATTGTAACTGTTTTTATAGTAAGTGTTACTATATACCCATGTTACTGTAACATATTTCGTATGTCGACATTACCATTACAGTTCTTTAAACCAACTGTTACTACATATCTATGTTACCGTAACATATTTAATATGTCACCGTAGTTGGCATTATCATAACGTTTTTTAAACTAAATGTTACTATATATCTATGTTACTGCAACATGTTTAATATGTTACCATAGTTGACATTATCATGACATTTCTGTAAATTATTTATTTGTATAACTAGTTTTTGGATATCCGGTTCAAAAAAAATAACTAGTTATGGACTGACATTAATTTAACATCTTGATTTAATTCTAAGCACGAGAGCTAGCCATGGCTCGTACCTAAAGTTTGAGAAAAAATCGAATATAATACAAAATAATAAACAAGTTGTAAAAATATGTAAGAATGTTAAAAATATATATTGTGTTGTAGTTGCGTGGTGTGACGACGAAGGTGGTGGAGGTATAGTTTACTGTCTAATGAGAGTAAATATCTTATTTGGATAACATTAATCAAAAGGAAAACATGGAAGAGTGGTTCAAGACTTATAATGAATGCAATAGGTCTCAAGGTCGAATCTTGTGTACTTTTATAAAATTTATATTTCATGTCCAAGAAGACCAACTCATGGTAGTGGACGAGGCGGACATGGTGGTGACGGTTGTGGAGATGCTAGTGTTGATGGTTGTGGCAGTGCTGGTGGTGGAGGTAGTGGTGGTGCTAGTGGTGGAGGTGATGGTAGTGGGTAAAAACTGTCAGTTTTTATGACAGTTTCAATAAAAATTGTTACGGTTACTCAAACAATAGCAACACTTTGTTCCCAAACATGTTACAATAAACTGCTAACAGTAACGGTTTTATGTAAAAAAGTTACAGTAGAAATTATTCAGTAGCATATATTTTATAAAGTGTTACTGAAAACTACCAACAGTAATAGTTTTAGAATTTATGAGTCATTTTTCAATAGCCTTTCCGTAACAGGTTTTATAAACTTTCCGTAACAGGGGCTTTAGTAACACCTCAGAAAAAACTAAAACTGTTACGGAAATAATACAGTAACAGTTTTTAACTGTTACGGATCATCATTTTTCTACTAGGGGAGACAATATGACAACAAGATAACTTATGTGATTGACTATGGATAAAAGATCGAGACCATACAACAACGAAGTATGATTACTTGATAATAGGTTCGGACTTAACCAAACACTATAGGATTGTTATCATGTAATTAGGAATTAACGTTTATGTATTTTACTTTTAATTATAATAAATCAATTATAATTGCGGAAATAGAAAAGTTAAAGACACAGCAAGTTTTTGTTAACGAGGAAACCACAAATGCAGAAAAACCCCGGGACCTTGTCCAGAATTGAATACTCTCAGAGTTAAGCCGCTATACAAAACACTAATAGAAAAATGATGATCCGTAACAGTTAAAAACTGTTATTATATTATTTCCGTAACATTTTTAGTTTTTTCTGCGGTGTTACTAAAGCCCCTGTTACGGAAAGTTTATAAAACCTGTTACGGAAAGGCTATTGAAAAATGACTCATAAATTCTAAAACTATTACTGTTGGTAGTTTTCAGTAACACTTTATAAAATATATGTTACTGAATAATTTCTACTGTAACTATTTTACATAAAACCGTTACCGTTAGCAGTTTATTGTAACATGTTTGGGAACAAAGTGTTGCTATTGTTTGAGTAACCGTAACTATTTTTATTGAAACTGTCATAAAAACTGACAGTTTTTACTCACTACCATCACCTCCACCAGTAGCGCCACCACTACCTCCACCACCAGCACTGCCACAACCATCAACACTAGCATCTCCACAACCGTCACCACCATTTCCGCCTCGTCCACACCATGTGTTGGTCTTCTTGGACATGAAATATAAATTCTATAAAAGTACACTTCACAAGATTCGACCTTGAGACCTACTGCATTCATTATAAGTCTTGAACCACTCTTCCATGTTTTCCTTTTGATTAATGTTATCCAAATAAGATATTTACTCTCATTAGACAGTAAACTATACCTCCACCACCTTCGTCGTCACACCACGCAACTACAACACAATATATATTTTTAATATTCTTACATATTTTTACAACTTGTTTATTATTTTGTATTATATTCGATTTTTTCTCAAACTTTAGGTACGAGCCATGGCTAGCTCTCGTGCTTAGAATTAAATCAAGATGTTAAATTAATATCAGTCCATAACTAGTTTTTTTTTTGAACCGGATACCCAAAAACTAGTTATACAAATAAATAATTTACAGAAATGTCATGATAATGTCAACTATGGTAACATATTAAACATGTTGCAGTAACATAGATATATAGTAACATTTAGTTTAAAAAACGTTATGATAATGCCAACTACGGTGACATATTAAATATGTTACGGTAACATAGATATATAGTAACTGTTGGTTTAAAGAACTGTAATGGTAATGTCGACATACGAAATATGTTACAGTAACATGGGTATATAGTAACACTTACTATAAAAACAGTTACAGTATACAACCTGGATGATATTATGTAACAGTTCTTACGAAAAGTGTTACTGTTATTTAAATATCTAACATTTAGTAACAGGCATTTTACGAACTGTTACTTTATAAAAGTTTAAACTGTTACTAAATGTCACTTTTCTACTAGTGAAATCTAATCCAACTTCGTATAGTTGAGACCAAGCAACTAAACCTATAGTTCACCTAGTTTCCTCAGTATCCCTGCGCCTCCAACTTGCAATAAGTCACACACTTGGAAAAATTCCTTTGGTTCGTATTCCAAACAGTAAAGGAACAACAAATCTGTTCAGTAACAACTCTTTTCAAACAACGTGATATGAGTTTGACAAAAGGATCTTCCATTTAACCAATAAACTCCTTTGTCGGGTTCTAGATCAATCTATTCAACAACTACCAAAATAATTGTTTAGACTATGCAATCAATACTATGAATCACAAAGAAATGTATTGATGCCGATCTACGCAACTAATCAATCCAATATATTAAAAGATAAACCGATTACAGTTGGATCCCCAGCCGATCAAGTTTTTATGCACACCAAAGATTATGAACTCAAATAAGAAATCTTTTTTGTCTTCAAATCTTCTTAGATCTCCAATAAACACCTGCACACAAACAACTTGAATCTCTTGTGATCACTTGTGATCAATCACACACAGAACGGAGTCTGTTAACGATGGATTATCACAAGACGTCTTTAGATCTAAAAACAGTCTAAAGATCCCCGTCGATACTTCAATCTAGTTTGAGTGAATCTTATATCAAAAGAGAAGATTCTCAAGCATAAACAAACTAGGTAAAATCAAATTTCAACAACCGTTAGTCAATCAAATCAATCGAAAACTAATAATAAACTACAATTATCTAGTTTCCCACCAATGGTACTCGTAGAGATTCTCAATCTCAAAGAAGTCTTTAAAACGAGCGGTCGTAAGAGATTTCGCCTAATTAGGGTACTTTCCTCTCCGAATAGACGGCTCCACCAGTAACAACACAACTAGGTAGTTTTGCTGGCTCTAAGGATTAGTTTGCTCGAAATGCAAACTTCAATATATATATACCAAGGAAGTTCGGACACCAAGGAATTTCCAAAACCGAGTATTCTCAAAGATATGCAATAAATCCAAAATCGATTTTCATAATTCCTGGAAATGCTTTGTCCAAATATTGACCGAAATCCAGTAGAAAATATCCAATTAGTAAATGCACATTATTTTCTAAAGATATTCATTTAATTGCTGGAAATTATAAGCATATAAAATTAAAAACCTTAATTAAAAGATTCTCAATTTATTTCGATCCGGGATTCTCCTTTAGTTATTAAAGAATATATTTGAACAATAATAGATAAGAATTATTGCACGTGTTCAAAGTATGTCGACATCTTTACTTTGTAAATCCTTTTTCATATTTACAATTTTGGAACCGATTTGCCACAGTTCCAAACGAGTTTAGAATTGGTTCATCTGATTTCCAAGAACTATGTGATTGATCAAAAACATTCAATCACCATCCATGGGTTTAACGGTTCTACCAAACACAAAGTTCGGTTCTACCTCGAAGTGGCTACTAGGATCGGTTACACTAGTTTCCAAAAAATGGCTAACTAAGTACCAGGATCGGTTACCACTATCTCATGGTATTACTTGTGATCGGTTGCACAAGTTATAGGATCGGTTACACCAATTACTAAAACTTGTTAACCTACTACAAGGATCGATCACACATCTTGTGATTAGCCCCACCAAGTTATAGGATCGGTTACCCAATGACTAGAATTGGTCACACCAATTACAAATATCGATCATACCATCTCAGGAGATTACTTAAGATTGGTTTCACTAATAAAAGTCATACCGATACATAAGTCGGGCATTGTGAATAGTTTTACCAAGATACATAAACAAGTTATGAGCGGTTATACTAAACACACATATTGGTAATCCAAATATTTGCAATGAATAACAATACCAATAAGCCTAGCGATTTCCCTTTCGATTCATAAAACTAGTTTATGAATTGTACTTCCTTTAAACGAATGTAAAACATCGTTTCCTAGGACGAAATATTCACCCATACCCATACATAATCACAGTAGCATTTATACGATTATGTTGATGTATTATATACGAAGTTCAAAAGATAAGCATTATACTTCGTATTATAATTCTTTAATACTACGTCTAACTAGAGTACAATCATTCACAGCTTCGCAGTTATGTTTTCAATATAGGATGACTTCAAAGATACGTTAGGAATGAAACAGTTTAAGTCAAAATATTACTAGCCTCAAGAGGAAGGATGATGTCGTCGATGTAGCTCTTTACTTCTTCACATTCTTCAAGTCTTCGAGTAATACTTGTAAGTCTCATATCCTAATAACTTTCTAGCTAACCTATACGAAGTTAACTCTAGTAAATAATCAAAAGACTCTTTAAATGAGTTTTGGTTCACTAAAATATGACAACCAAACTTGACATACCAACACTTGGTGGGTTCAACCCAGCAATGCTCTAACAAACTTCGTATAGTTGGAACCAAGTAGACTACTCCTAGCCACTTAGTTTCCTCAGTATCCCCGCGACTTCGACTTCAAGAGTCACGCACGTGAATACCAAGTCCTTTGGGTCGTATTTCAAACAACAAAGGAAGAATCTGTTTTGTAACCACTCTAATCAATCTTGCTAAAAGATATGTGAGTTGTTGAAAAGGCTCTTCCGTTTAAACTAATAAACTCCTTTGTCTGGTAAGATCAATTTATCTTTTGATTACCGAAATAATCAAACTCTAGATCCGCAATCAATTAATATAGATCTCAAACCAGTAAGTACTCATTTTAAACCATCTAGAAGGCAATCACCTTAAACTTCAAATGAGATAGAGTATATGTATCGGGTTCCATATGCAAGTGCAGTTGGTAGCATCATGTATGTTATGGTTTTTACAAGGTCGGATATTGCACAAGCTGTCACTATGGTAACTAGATACATGGGAAGTCCCTGGAAGGATCATTGGCAAGCTGTAAAGTGGATTTTGGGGTATCTAAGGGGCAATATATATGTTGGTTTGGTGTTTGACATACACAGTGGTGATTCAACAAATGTTGTGGGCTATGTGGATTCTGATTATGCAAGTGATCTTGATAGAAAAAGGTCATTGACAGGCTATACTATTACATTGTGTGGAAGTCGATTTTGCAAAGTAGTGTACATGTCAGCCGCAGAAGCAGTGAAGGAAGGCATATGGTTGGTTTGGTTGGTGATCTGGGGTTCAAGCAAGAGAGTGCAATTTTGTATTGTGACATTCAAAATGCCATTCACTTGTCCAAGAACTAGATGTATCATGAGAGAACGAAGCACATCGATGTCGGGTATCATTTCATCAAGGATGCAGTTGAAGAAAGGAAGATAGCTATGCTTAAGGTTCCTACAACGGACAACCTTGCATAAATGTTGACGAAGCCGGTTCTAAGTATCAAGTTCAAGCATTTGGTTGGGGTAAACAAGTGTTGATGGCCCTTGTAAGGGAAAAGCGAAGACGATGATGAAAAATGATGAATGGTTATAGTGATAGTATTCAAGTAAAGGTAGAGATTTGTTATGTATGCCTTGAATATAGGATTAACAAGTCTGTTCGGACCTGTTCCCTTTGTCTTAACCCAATACTCCATTAGTCTCTTTTGTAACTAGGTCAAATATAAAAGGGGACTAGGGTTATGTTATAATAGAGAGAAACTTATGTTATTCTTGAGAGAGTGTGAGGCACAAAGGAGGCTAGAGTTCTTGAGAAGGGATTTGGGAGAAATCTTGTCAACTTGTTTGATCATCATAGTGGAATCATTTCGTCGTCTTCACAAGTGGATGTAAATCATCTTGATCGAAATACTATAAATTCTCGTGTTGTGTGTATACTTGATTTAATTGATCTTTCATATCCATTTTCATATCTTAATTGATTGTGCTAGCTAGAGCCATTAATTAGTTCTGACAAGCATAATAGCAAATTACTTTCTTGATGGATTCAACCAAATATTTTCAAGCTTTTTCCCACCATGGAAATCGGTGAGCAACTGAGCATCATAAAAAGATGCACAGTATATGAAATTAAAAAAAAACTGTTAGCTAGTAACACGAACGATAATAGGATTTGTTGATTTCCTAAACAGAACTAGTCATAAAAATCCAAGGTGACCAAACTTGTGGTACAAAAACCCCTTTCAAATATTGGGATCCATTAAAACTCCATCTTAAAAAAAAATTGATACAAAAGCACCAAATTTTTAAAAATTGATACAAAAACCCCAAATTTCAAAATTGGTTTCATCAAATACTATGATGTTTCATCAAATTCTTTGGGCCTTTTGTGTTAATTTTGTTTTGATGGGTTTTTTGTGGATGGATAGTGACACCTTTGGGATTATAACTCGCAGACCGCTTCCCTAAAAGCTTCACTTTTCCATAAAACTAAAAAGCAACTAGCTAGTTAATCGAATTAAAAAGACACTTTCAAGTAAACTAAATTACAATTGTTAAGTTCACTCTCATAGACAAAACTAGAGTTGACGGACCAAAATCCCTTCCTGAGGCTTTGTGTCATGAGTGACATTTATTTCTCACTCGAGCTTTACCCTGCCGTCATCCCGCTTCTTGGGCTCAGCGAGCAAGTACTTTACGCCCACAAGGTCGCCAACTTCGCTGATAACCTGACAAGAATCAATTTATAATTGTCAACACAAATTGCAAAGGCGTCCCACAAGTTTTTAACCGATCATACTCTCATATCACATCATATTCTTCTATAATCTTCAGATAAATGGATAAGAACCCTAGTTCTAACCATATTTCGAGTTAGGTTAACATGTCATGGAAATCGACTTTCAAGAAGCTTTCACAATTGACTGGAGAATTATAAATGTTTCGTAATGAACAATCTATTCACCTCTAGAGCTTTTAACAGGTCTTCCCTGGTGTGAGAAGCAGATATGCAAATACGTGCCCTGGCCAACAGTAGTGGGGTTGCTGGGAAAGCAACTATGACAACAGCGACCTGCAATAGCACCATATATATACAAGTAAAGATCCCATTACGCGAACTTGTTGCAAACAGAATAACAAATTTAAATGAGCCTGATATACTCACATTCCGTTTAAGGCACTCTCGAGAGAAGGCAGGGATTTTTGATGGATTGTAAAGCATGATGGGCATTACTGGAGAGTCGAAGTCTCCAAGGACCTCAAATCCCATCTTCTGCAATTCTGATCGGAAAAAGTTGCTGTTCTCACGAATACTTGCAAGTTTTTGAGCCCCTGCAGCACAAAAAATCAAAAACTCCATAATTTAGCAGATGATGGTTAATCTCTATTTAATATATGATTTTTTTTTAAGAACAAGTTATCCTCGAACCTCTACTAGAACCATCTTCCCCAAGAATAACCCTTATGGAAGATATAATCTGTTGTGCAGCAGGTGGTGAAATTGCAGTCGCATATAGATGAGCAGGGCATGCGAACTTTAGATATTCAATAACCTCCTGGAAATGAAGAGTCTAAGCTTGTGACTAAGATATCTTTCAACAAAAGCAACAAAAGAAAAACAGAAATGATAACAAGGAAGCTTTACGCCATACTGTATCAAGGTGAACAAATTCAATATCTAGAGGGAAAGCATCCTAAACGATGCCCTCAAGGTACAAGATCCGACACCAGCACTGTTTTAATACTCCCTTCGTTTCTAAAAAATAAGCAAGTTTGATTTTCACAAAAATTAAGAAAACCAATCATTGTAACCACTTTTTCATGTTTTTTCCTAAACTATCCTTTGGTCCACACTCATTTGTTATTAAAGAAAGAAGAGAGAGACGTGGTCCCCTTTTTATATTAAGAGAGAAAAAGGAGAGAGAGAAGTGGTCCCTCTATGGGTATAGCAGTAAAATCATAACATTTAATTTTCCACATATGGAAACACGCCTATTTTTTTGACATACCAAATAAGAAAACCTGATTATATTTTAGAAACGGAGGGAATAATAAACAACTAGAGTACTTAAATTTCACTCTAATATCTCTCGTGTGCATGTTAACATAACCCTTCTTCAAAAGATCATAACTCTTACTAATTGATCCAAATCTATAGACATAAAAGCAAATTACTTTCTTCATGAATGCAAAGTTTTGTCCCACATGAAAATCGGCGAGCATAAAAAAAAAAGATGCAGGTTATATCAGAATACCAAAGAATGGACCAGGTTGTTCGTGGTAGCCACTTTTAAAAAAAAAAATCAACAAAACCTCAGAACTAAATTAAGGTGCAAAAGAACATGATTGAAACCTTGGATGCTGCTATGTAACCACCACATGATCCAAAAGATTTTGAAAAAGTCCCCATCATTATGTCTATCTCAGCAGTATCCACTCCTAGAAGCTCACAAACTCCTCTGCCGGACTTCCCAACTGCGCCAATACTATGAGCCTCATCCAAATAAGTATATGCCTGATTGAGGGGGGAAAAAAGAATAAACAAGATTTCTTGTCATTAGATATCGCAGAAATTGAGTTATCTACCGACTTTAACTTAATGTTTCATACCATGTTAACTTATTATACTTGTGTTGTTAATTGCTTATATATATATACTTATAATTTCATGTTCAGGAACAGTTATGCGGAACCTTATTGCTCTTTTCATTCATTATATGATAAAACTAATACATTTGTCGAGATAAAGAAAATAAAATACCAAATAATTCAGTACAGTGTGACAGAGCCACAAACCCTGTATTTCTTGCACACTTGTATGATCTCAGGAAGTTTGCAGAGCTCTCCTTCCATGCTGTATATCCCCTCTACAACGACAATTATTTTTTCCCAAGGCCTACGTGTACGAGGCTGTCCAAATGCAATTTGTTCCCTCAAAACTTCTTCCAAGTGGGACGGCCCTGTGGAGATAAAAAACATAAATAATTAGATGCATGAAACAACTAGAAGAGTACTTTAGCAGCATTATAACCCAAGTATAAGGCAGAAACTTACTGTTATGCTCGAAAACTCGTACTACGGCCCCTGATCCTCGAGCACCATTAACAATGGAGTTGTGGTTCAAGGAATCACTAATAATCAACCCACCCTGCGTAAGACATTAATGGGAAATAATAGCGCGGTTAAGGGAAATATTGGGTTCGTAATAGTTGGGACTTAGTATCAGATGGGCCAAGTATATGTGAAGTACAGTGAAGATAAATCAATAGCACGTAAACAAACCTTACGAATCAGAACTGGAAGGATAGCAGAATTTGTGACATATCCCATACCAGTTACCATAGCAGCTGGCTTTCCAATAAATTTAGCAACACAATCTTCTAATTCCACATGTAATGTTGTCGTTCCTGATAGCACCACAACACCACAGCATCACGATTAGATGTAAATGGAAATGCATATATACAAACTAACTTGCAATTTATTATACATACCACCATCTACGCGAGTGCTGCATGTACTTGGTGAAAATTTCTTCAATGACTCGACAGCACGTGGAGTGCAGTATTCATCTGATGCTGCAAACCCAAGGTAATTGTATGATCCCAAGTTGAGACATTTACTTGTATTCGTGGTTCGTCTACACAAAATGCAAGTAAGTGGATTGCATTACTGGGATTTTCATCAAAATAGTTTCTTGTAAACCCGTGGACGTAAACAAGCATTCGTATACAAAAGTAGGAAACTCACTTGAGTGTCTTGATGCTATCATCATAGTAACGGTCTACCACATCAATCCAAGAATCAGGAGCGCTTGCAATTGGTCGATTAAAACAATCCTTTTGATACATGAAAATTTCACAAGAAAATTTCACAAAAAACTAAATCATCTTTCATCTTATACAAACACTACTAGCTTGTTACTTTGTATTTTCCAATAAAATCATAAATCTTTCTCAATTTGAAACCTAAGTTTCCAACAACTAATCACTAAGCAATTTGTATATAACCAAAAGCAACTACAATAACAGTTTCACATATACAAAAAAAAAAAAAATTGAAAAAATAGGAAACCTTACCTGAGCACGAAGATACACACGTCTAACATAGAAATCTTCAAGACCTAGACAAATAGGTGCATATCCCTACACATGCATGTAAGATTTATTAATTAATTAATTTTCTGCATGCACATGAATGCAGAAGAAAAACAAAAACTAAAACAAAATTACATGAAGATTATTAGTGTCTTTCCACCATTCAAAGAATTTTCTGAATAGATCTCTAAGTTTTCCAAAAGCAAACAATAATCCATAACTAAATAACGTTGTTAAAGAAGTTGTATATGGAATTCTCATCATCTTCTCCTTCTTTCAAATCTCTCTCCCTTAATCTCTCTGTTATTCAAGTTCAGGAAATATTCTCAACTGATTGATGTTTGATATCATTCGAACAGAAAATTCTAACATTGGTTTCGGTGTAGATTTTTGATGTTTTTAGAGAGAAAAGACTAAACCAACTGCTAGTCCTGGTAGTTGGTGTCTAAACTAACTGATACGGGCGGATCTCTATAATAATAATAATAATCTGTCTGATCCAAGTGCCTTAATGAAAGAATAAACAGCATGTGCGCTTCTTCTTTTCCCTTGTACTACTCTTTTTCTTTTTGAATGAAATTTAATATTTTTCTAACTAATGATACTAATGATTGATGTGTCTTTCATTGTGAGTTTTCCTAAGAAGATTCAAACAAAATCAATGATGAAAGGACATGATCGTATATAGAAAGAGAGAGGACCAACAGGTAGTCATTAGTCAATGCATCACAACGAACTATCAGATATCCAGGGACTATAGACATAAATTTGTATATAAAAGGAGTAGATTATGAACCATGCTTTATCACATTAATTATTCATTTTTGGCCAATCTTCATCATATCGTAATTAAGTAACACTAGTAAAAATCCGTGGGCTAGTTGCTATCTTGGGTAGTCTTGCTCTCCCTTCTGTACTTTGGTTGCACTTCCATGGGCTAGTTGTGTTGGTTCTCCCTTGTACTTTTCTTTTTTCTTTAAATAGAATCTAATGTGAATTTTTTAAGAATGTACTTTAATCCTTTTCTAAGATTTTTTTTTTTTTTTTTGGGACTTTTTATGATATACATCCATTTGATAATGCGTTTTCTAAAATACACCCATTTTTTACAATGTTTCTAAAATACACCCGATATGACAATTCCATCCGTTTTTTTGAATAAGACAGCTAACAACCGTTAAATAACCAGGTGTCACTGAATCAGGTCAACTTGACTGAGTTGGCTATGTTGTAAACGGTCAGAAATACCCTTAGCTGTACAATACGTTTCTTTCACTTTAACCATAGTTTCTCACCAACATGTACAATACGTTGTTTTCTGATTCAAACTTTAATCCAGATCCTTTCTTATCTTGAGCTCCAAAATCACTTCTGAGCCTTCCTTGGTATACACATCCATGAATTTACTACTAGCTACAGAAAATCAGGACAGACCTTAGTTGTTCGGGACTTCTATCAAATACTTAGTGTGGGTGATGAAGAGATAACCTCTTTTTGTTTTAGTATTAGTCGTGGTTTAGCTCCTTCAACCTGCAATTGCAAATTCATTCGCAACCCATCTTTCGTATTCCATTAAACATTAATTTCCACGACTTAAAATAAGTGCAACATGAATCATGATTTATCACGTTAATTAATCATTTTAGCAAAGTATGTAATCTCAAAGTAATGAGTACGTGATACTAGTTGTCGGTTTAACCTGGGAACACGGCATTCAACAAATTTGAATATGCCCTTAACTAGTATATCCAGCAAATTTGATTTACATGGTCTTCAGTTCCTAGCTTGTAGATCCTTTTGGTAATAGTAGAGCGTTTTGGAAAGAGAATGATTAAATTCAAAAGACATTTTGTGAGAATAAAGAAAGTTATAATGTGGGTTAGTATTGAAGAAAGATATTTAAAAAATCTGGCCGGTTTGGGCGTATCAAAATTTTGCTTCAAACTAGAAGAATGTTAAGGGGTCTCTAAAGTGTCTGAAAATACTAAACTACCCTATACAAGAGGCAAGGAACGTCTACATTATACCGGGGCCTTTTCAGCACAATACTCTGCAGAGTTGGTAGAAAATTCTGATGTGAAGACCGAGCACGCTTAACTGCAGATTTTTCTGCCAACTCTGAAGTTAATTGTGCTGAAAAGGCCCGTATATAATGTAGACGTTCCTTGTCTCTTGTGAGACCAGTATCTAGTTCAACGGCCTAGATACTAAACTGCCATCTACACTAGCCTTTATCATTCTAATTATCTAAAACAAATACAGAACTAAAATAATTTCTATTAATCCTTAATCATAATTTTTTCCCAATTTTCATCAAAATCAAAATCTAAAACCTAATCCCAGGCAACAATTCGATGTTCTTATCTTTAAGGTTTTTCAAAAAAAAAAAAATTGACGACAAACAATTCGAGTTATTTGAGTCAAATTCCTTGAACCGTTCCTTTTAAGAGAGATTCATCAATAAGTTAAATATGAATATCTGAAATTTTCTCATCAACTTTTTATGAAAATCAACCATAATCGGTTTATGCATGTATTAACATATATTGATTCTAACCCGAATCGGTCGATGTTCTTTTCCACATCCACCAATTCTGGTTATAGAAAATACTTTTTTTGTTGTTGTTAATTTTAACCTATGATTCGTTGGAGTATGATTGAATGAGAATGAAAATTTTATACCCAAATTGAAAACGAGTATATTGAAAATGAGTATGATTTATACTCGAACTGAAAATGAGTATCACTTCGTACCCATTCCCAAATAGAGTATGATTTATACTCAATTTAAGAATGAGTATGATTTCATACACTTTTAACTCGAGTATGGATTTAAATTCTATTTTATACATAATTTTCAGTTTTTATTTTTTTTTGCTAGAATTGTCTACGTAAACTGATTCTTATTGGAAATAATGCCCAATTTTCCTGTGTACTTTTTAACGTGGACTCGGATTACATGAGCACTTACATAACTATTTTTTTTGTGCAGTTTTTGAATCGTTCTATGTGTGTATATCGTACTTACCGATTCTTACAATCGGGCTACGTAGTAAGTAATATACACTGTTTCTTTGTGTGCTTGGTGAATTAAGACATCAACACAGAAATCATCTACGAGTGCATGAATATCTATCGATTCTGGGTTAATTTTTTTCAAAATTTTTTTTCAAGTTTTGATGACGAATTAATGTTATTTGATTTCATGGTTAACTTGATTAAATATCTATTAATTATCAAAATTAACATTAATTAATTAGAGGAAAATTAGTCATTAAGGAAAATCGTTGGCTAAGGGCTTTTTTATTTTACTTCGAAATTTCTTATTTTGTCATGTAATGATAGACCCCAAATAGATTTTACAGACCCCAAATCAGCCAGGTTAATAAAAACGAGACTTCGCAACTTTCAAAATATCAAAATTAATACATGATTCTATAAAGTATGACAACAGGAAATTTATTGGAAAAATGTGAAAATCGATAAGTAAACTGGGACTATAAAAATCATCTTTATGCAACTAAAATGGGAAGAAGGGAGTATCTCTGTTTTGTTTTGGCAAGTTTGCACTTCTGTTAGCTTTTTAGTTATTTTGTTGGCGGAGAGTTTTGCAATTTCCAAATAAACACTTCTGTTTGCGCTTAGTTTTGTTCATATACTTTTTCCAAATCATGAGGGAAAGAATAATAGTGCTAACGATAACTCTCTACCAAAATGTTTTTTTTCTTTTATTTTCTTGCTGCTCTTTTTTCTTTTCTTTTTATCCCTCCTCCTCCTGGTATATGTCTTTCTCCTCGGTAAATTTTTTTTGCCTGGTACTTTGTACCCAATTTTTACAAATAAAATTTTTTCTTTGCTAATCCATAAACAAACATCAAGGAAAATATTTGTTTTAACTATCTGTTAGAACGGAAATATATTTTGCAATTTTTATTTACTTTTGGCGAACTCTGTCTTCTTCGAACTTCATAAATTTCACATATAGCATTATGTAAGAAAGTAGATCAAAGTACAATTGGGTCTTTAACTTATACATTGAGCGAAACTACATCCAATAAAAAAAAATCTTTTTTTGTTGGTTACCCCACAATGGGTATCTACTTTTTCGGCAGAAAAAAATATGCTTAGCTCCAAATTTTTTTAGGAAGAAAAATTATGCAATTCTAGGGTTCCATGGTGGAACTTCTCTTTTTGATAATATTCCAATTCTTCTTCTAGTTCTCATCTAAAGAAAATTGTTGCTCCTATTATTTGTCACTGGGATTTTCTTAACCCTGTTATTCCACCATTGGCCATTAATGTCGGAATCTTGCAACCATGAACAGCTCGTTAGATGTATCAGATAACATGTAAAAGATCGAATGAAAAATACCACTACCACAAACAACTTGACGAGGATAGAATAACAGGTTCAACAAGTTGTTTTTAACACATTAATTCGCGGGTATACTCAAGAATGAGCACTTAATGCTAACACTACATCAAATTTAGTGATTAGCAATTGTAATTGGCAATTGCAAAGTAAGGTCGCAACGGTTCATCTCTGTTGTGAAAGTTGATGTTGCAATTCTTCGCAACGGCTACGCTGGCGTTGCAAATATTTGGTTGAACAGTTAGTAACACTTGCGAAACTGGGATTCCGCAACAGGTCGCTGCAGTTGCGACATTTTTGCAACACCAAAAAAATAGTGGTTTTGATAGGTCAAAACCAGGTTTTGGCCAGTCATAACCAGGTCGAAATTAGATTTCCCCGACTATCAAAAGTCAAAATCAAGTTTTTAAGCCAACAAACTATCAAAAAAATATTTTTCCTTTATAGATAACTCACCATGACGTTCGATGATTAACTCCATATACACAAAAAGTAATAACTACATTACAGAAGTTCTAAGGACATACAAATAGCCACACATCAGTATGATTCTACAAGGTTTAACATATCACTACGTAAGTTTATTTCATCAATTACTTTAAGTATCATACCTTCCGAGAAAAGAGTTCAGCAATGATGACTTCCCAACAACTTTAGGTCCAAAGACGAAGCACTAGAAAACGTTTCTATCTGAATAAACTCCAACAAATGAAAATATTTTGTTTCTTTGAGAAAGCAAACAAATCGAAAGTAGTGAATGCACATACATGTGCCAAGAATCCATCAAAGGATAACCATCCTAATGCATTCTTCTCTGCAGATTCCTCATATGGAGCTTCACACCAAGGACTGTAATTCTAAAATATAACAATTAAAATTAGGTTTCATATGAGAGTGGCCATAATACGAATATTCTCAGAAGCGCAGCCAAATAAATATTGATTCATAAAATATATTTCAAATTAATTTGTTCAGTTTGCTTTGCTTCTTTCTTTTGTTCATATGCACATGCGCACCTAAAGAGCGAGGCACAAACTACATATGAAGGCACAAAAGAAAAAAAAAAAGCATTCGGTCTTCCATATACGATGATCATGCAAGTGTTTATTGAATTATGCATAGTAAGACTACTAATAATGCTCTAAGGCTATGAGCCAGTTCGTAGAAAGGACGTTTTGCAGAAATGTGTAGCATATAATACATAATGTGAAATCATACCGATGCGGTAAAATAAAAAAAAAACAGCTAGTTTTAAAATATCACCTTTCCGGTGGAGTTGAAAAAATATCATCAAGTTCAGCGGGTCCTAATGCGCCATCCTAGCAGACATAATCCCATTGAGTTAGCATCTCAAGAAATAACTAAACAGTAGCACGCAAGTTTCTGAAGCTAGATATAAATATGCAGTAATGTATAACACAGTAGATTCAAATTGGGGTGTTTACATCAAGCCTTAAATAAGAAAATTGAATCGTAATATAACACAAAGAAGGTCAGACAAACTATAACTTAGAATACATTCCAAAAGACTTAGTTCATGAATCATGATTATTATTAAACTAATAACATTTGTAAAGAACTTTACATGTTAATATGTATAGTTATTGGGGCTTCCATTACCAGCAGGGCTACAGGGCTGACATTCCCGGTATTCCTAAACACATTTCATCAAGAAGATTAATAGGCATATAAAAACAAACGACAGATGATGACATCTCATCAAGCACAACAGTGAACTCTGGTTTGTGGGAGAGGACCAACAGTAAACAAACTCTTATCACCATCATAAGCAAATTATTTTCCATCTAACTCGAAGGTATAAGTATGTTGAACTCTTTCAAGAACTTTCCTATAATAACATGATAATGCCGCTAGTTGCAGATCTAGATATAAAACATAAATAAAGTTTCAAAGAGCATGCAGTAATGTGTACTTGTACATCCCACGACATAAAAAACTCAACTTATATTCAGGGAAAATAGTCTTCATAGTCCCATCACTGAACTTTCTTACCAACTTGGTTTACTTGTATATCCATCTCTTGCTTCACAAAAAAAACAGTTAACACTTCAAATTGCAACTCAAACAACTGTGGGCGTTGTCAGGGAAGGAGTTCAACAACAACAACAAACATCTTATACACATGAGTCATGGATAAGAATGCTAAGCTTCTCTACGCAACAAACCACTACATTAGCTCGGCAAACGCTAAATGGTCATCAAATGTACCCATGATATTGTCCCTCCCAACCTTAAGGTACAATGCAAATTAAACTTAAAAATCAAAAGAAAGAGGTTTACCAGGATCTATTTGATTCTCCTGTCTAAACAAGAGTGGATTATTGGCATAACAGAACTCAATTCGACAAGATGAAAGATGCAAATCTCAAAATCTCTGTAAGAAATCGATGATATGGTTATTGATTTCATCTTCCCTTTCCTCCATTATGAAGTGACCAACCCCTTCAAGTACAACTACTTATTGGAGAAATGGTACATCTTTTGTCATTCTACCGCTGTGTATATATTCCTTCACATCCGGAATATGATAGCTCAAATCTTGGTCACCTACCATAAACTTGACTGGTACCTTCACCGGTACCCTTGTCCAATGTGCAAATTTCCAGTTTCTGCCAAATTAACAAACCAAAGCACAAGAAAGATTCTTTCAGAAGAGTTAAACCTGAAAAACAAAAATATACAAAGATGAAAACTGCAGAAGTGTAGGTGCACACATACACATTCATATTTATGTAATAGTTGAATGGTCCTGTGAAGCCTGATTTTTACTAGTGTGATAACAAACGTCTTCCTCCGTTAACCACAGTGGCAAAGTAACTGGATGCTCAGACACGGACCCTTTGTCTTTAGGAACCATAAGTGGAGATGGACTAGTGTGACTAAGTATCTTTGTGAGGATAGTTTTCGTAACTCTGCTACCACATTCAGCTTCTATAGCTCTAGGATCCTACACACGAAACAAAATTCAAGAACATGAATCATAATACACAGTACAAAGCATATGAAGGAAATGGTTGTCAGGCTATTATAATGTTAATACTGAAAATTTGTAAGCAAACATAATGAACAAATATGAAATTGAAGAGAATAAATCTAATCGTATAGTAATTGTGACCATAAACAGCTCCCATGGTCTCAACTGGTTTATACTAAGGGTTTCTAAAGGTAAATGCAACATTTAAATTCACCAAAAAAAATCAAAATTTTCTTCAAATTTTATACAAAAAAAAAAAACTCATCTTGGACGGGAGAATCAAGAGGAAAATCATAGAAACGATAACAAATCCTCATCTTCTTCTTCTTTAGCATCTTCATCGTCACTCTCATACATCTCTCCACTTTTTTGTACACACATTTCTAGGTTTTTAGTGTTAGAAAAAGTTCAGAAAATCGCATTTTTTAGGGTTTGAGAACAAAGACATAACCGATTCATGATGCTTTTCTCCGGATTTATAAGCTGAAACAGGTAAATTAGAACCAAAACTGCAACATACAAGATTCAAATAGAAATTAAAAACATTGATAAATAACGATTTTTAGGTTTTGCAGATTGTGATTAGTATTGTATTTACCTCTAGAAATAATCTCTGAAGAAAAAAGAAGAGAAGGATCACTAGGAAGAGATGGATTAATATGGGTTTCAACAGATCTAGATGCTGTTGTTCCCATTATATTTTGTAGATGATTTTATGATCAGATTAATCCAGATAATAATATGGTGAGCATGACTTTGAACTGAGATTAGAAATCGGGTTAAAGATTTTAAGTGGAAAAATCAAAAGGAGAAGAAAAAATATCTTAATCTAGGGTTTACTTCATAGGGGAAATTTCTCAGGGAGAACGAGAGAGGGGAGAAAAGAAAATGAGATGGAATTTGAGAGGCTGCTCGATGATAAAAAAAAACCGAATCAGCTTTCCCGATAATCTGAAAGGGCTGAACAATGAGTCAGTGAAAGTGTAGGCAGCCACACTCAGTTTTCGCACCCTTACAACTCAATTTGGTTACGAACCGTAACAGTGATGAACAATTGCAAGTTTTGCAACTGCCGGAAACTGTTGGAAATATTTTGCAACTGAAATTTGCAACTGAAAATTCGCAACAGAAGCTAAGCTTGTTACTAATCCTTGAATCTGGTGTAGTGTAAACCCCTCACAGGGAAGATGTATCCAGCATACGACTACTTGATATATCTCGTGTTAGCACAACGTAAACTACCCACTCTTGAACTTAGCAATAGGGACTGGAAGTAAATAAACGAGCAAGAAGATGTGAAAGGAAGACAGAGTAGTTGCCGCTTCTGGACCCAAGTTTAAAACAGATTTAGGTTTAGGTTTAAATTATTTGTGAATCAAGTTAGGTTTAGGTTTTCTTCTAAAACGAGTTTTGTTTCTAGTAAAATAATTAAAACACGAAAACATGATTTTTCCCATAAATAAAACACTTAAAGAAAATATTTTTTGAAATTAATTTCCTAAAAAAAAAAACTTATAAAAAATGATTTCGAGTGCACACGGGAATTGGTGCATGGCATGCGCGCATATGCCATGGGTTGGGCCACATTTCGTTTACCCCACCGGTTCCACATTGTTTGTCAATATTTCCATAGGAAGGTGATTATATGGTGGAGCTCATTCTCTAGTATACCCAATGTGGACTAAAGAGATTCATTCACTCAATGAAATGAATGAGCATACATCTAACCCTAAGGTCCTAAGATCAAGCTACACCAACACCAAGAAACACTTAATTACAACTCATTTTCTCGGACAATTAGCATGCTCTCATTAACGGAAACTACGAAATTTCTTGTAAACTCGATCATCTGGCGTAAAACTTAATCGGTATTTAAAAAAGCATTTGAATTGGGTATATAAACCCAATAGACTTGTGGGAAGCCTGTTTCTGGGAAAGTTAGAAGTTATTGCAAAGGTCCAATGCAGAATTTAGAAACGAAACTAGCTTTAAGCAACAAAGTTCTGATTACACCGAGAAAATTCATATGGATCCATGAAAAGAATATCAAATAAGGAATATGATTGAGATTTTAGTTGGAAACAGGTTCATTTAACACAGAAATCTACTGAGAAAGATCAAGAATGACGAAGAAAACATATCTAATAACGAAACAATTAAAGAAAACACTTATAGTAAAATATTAAATCTCTAACCTGTATAAATACATATCACTGCTAAGATAACACCAATAAAAGACCCAAGAATTTATTTCACCGGGGTCACAATATTTACGTAGCAAGATCGAAGGCCGCATAAATTTTAGAGTGCATTGTAAATTTCACCAGTTAGGAATGGCGATATACGTGAAAGAATTGGAGTGTCACTAATCAAGGAGAAGCTTATCTAGCACCGACTAAGATGATTCAGACGTATCCAACAGAGACCTCGAGAGGTACCAGTGTGCGTTGGAATCATACGTAATGGAGTAAACACCAAGAGATGCAGAGGTCGGCTGAGATTAACATGGGAGGATGCAGTGAAAAGATATTTGAAGAAATGGGGATAGCCGAAAAATATCGTTGAACATGAATGTGCGGATGTCAGCGTCCGAGACGGCAATTCCAAAACATGAAAATGTGACCAAAAAAATGTCGCATACGTCCTTGAAATGATGATGTGCATGATAGTATGATGCATACAGTAAGAACAATTTTTGGAATGCACTAATAGCGCGTCCCAAATATATATTGACTGGTCTACTGGACTCATGTTGACTAGTCAACAACACTATATCTGAGTGTCCAATAGGAGGGCCCCCGCGTCCTTAACTGGTCAATTGGACTCAGTCAATTTTTCAAGGACGAAAGTCTTCCGTCCTAAATTAATCAACTAGACTCCAAGAGGACTCATTGACTATAAAAACGTATAAAAAGTTTATTACCGGGTAAAAGGGTAAAAAACCTTGCAGAAAGTCTAAAAGGTCAGTTTTGAAATTTTTGATACTGAATAGTAAAATCATGGAATTGGACCTTTTCTTAAGTCCCTTCCCATTAAACAATTCAAACTATGAATGGTGGATGATTTGGGTTCTGTTCTGGCCTACACGAACTTATGTGGGACTAAAGGCTTTTCTATTGTTGTGGAAAATTTCACTTATTATAAGGAGGGAAACTATCCATTCCTAGTCCTTAATTTAGTTAGCTCACTCACTGGCTAAAAGTATGATATATTAGAAACAAAATCCAGTAACTTACAACATCTATCCAACATAATTACAGAAAGGGAACCAGGCATCGGATGGTTTGGAGAATCATATAGCCGATGACAATCAGGCATGATTCGCGTGAAATCACACGAAAACAATTTAAAACCATCCAATCCCATTCTTGTAACCGTTTTTTAGTTGATTACATCAATTCTATGCTTCAAAATGAAAAAGTAAAAAAACTAACATCTAATTAAGTGGTACACCTGTTAGTCCTTCACACATAACGTCAGCACCTATAACTTTGACTCACTGTCGCTAACAATATTCTTACAGTATCGTGTAACTATCATTCAATGAATTTCAACTGCAATATGTTTTGAATATCCCCATTGATGTCAGTGGGCGTTGTTTTTGCTAATTTTGATTAACACTAACAATCAGTAGCAGTGGGTACCTATCCTCCCACTTGCACCCAGCCTATATATATGTTATACATCTACAGGATAGTCATAGCACAAACTTCTCAAAAAACACAACACCAAGAAAGAAAAGCAAACTATAGCCTCTCTTCTTCCCTTTTGTGAATCCGATCAAAAGACTTTAAAATTGTTATCATGGATGCCAAGGGGGTCCTATCAGCTGCATCGCAAGAACAGACAGCACCGTTGAAGTACGTCCAAGACCTAGCAATCAATGAAGAACTACCACAAAGATATATCCAGAAAGATGTTAATGTTAATGAAAAGCAGGTAACTGCAGATGTTTCTTTATCAGTTCCGACAATTGATGTTAGTCGTTTAACAGCTAATGCATCCATCGAAGAGAAAGAAGAAGAGATGGAGAAGCTAAAATCTGCTTCGATTTCATGGGGAATGTTTCAGGTAAAAAACAAATTGTGCTCATTCGATATAATTTAAAATCTGCATGCGATATAATTTAAGGATATGTTTAATGTGTTAGTCTTAACTGTTTTTCAGGCAGTAGGGCATGCTATTCCGAAAAGTCTACTCGATGATATCTATAATATTTCCAAGCAGTTCTTTGATCTTCCTTTAGAAGAGAAGCAAAAGTACGCGTCATCCAAAGTGGACGAGGTATTTGACTTGCAGGGATTTGGGAGCGATTCCATTAAAGAAACTAATGCAGATCAGATTCTTGACTGGTCCGACTATCTAAACCTCGTAAACGAACCAATAGCAGACCGTAACCTCCAGTACTGGCCTGGTGATGATTCTCTATTGAATTTCAGGTACTAATAACAAACAAAATGAAATCCATATTTAGTACTATCCAAAAATAAGCATTAGTAATTGCGTGTGCTGACCTGCAGGAGCACATTGGATGAATACAGCGTTCAAACGAGATCACTGTTTGAAATCATTATAAAGTCCATGGCCAAATCACTAGGATTAGAGGAGAATGCCTTCTTCGACCAGCTGGGTGATCCACAAATAGTGTATACAACGTTTAACTTCTATCCTCCTTGTCCTAGACCAGATCTTGTTTACGGCTTAAAAGCTCATACAGATGGTGGAGCAATAACTATTCTTCTGCCAGACCCTGAAGTACGAGGTCTTCAAGTTCAGAAAAATGATCAATGGGTTAGTGTTCCATGTGTGCCTGGAGCTCTTCTTGTCAACATTGGAGATTCATTGCAGGTAATGAGTAATGGAATATTCAAGAGCCCGTGGCACAGGGCAGTAACAAATTCAGAACGGACCCGAATTTCTTTGGGTAATTTTTATTTCCCACATCACGATCAAGAAATCGAACCTGTCGCTTCGTTAATCAACGACAGTAATCCTAGAAAGTATGACAAGGTGAAGATGAAAGATTTTCTTGCAGTTTACTACAAAAATTATTCGGAAGGAAAGCCTGGGTATGACTGGACCAGCCTCTAATTCTTCTACCACTTTGTATGTTCTAAGAGGATGGTACTGAAGTTCAGCAACTGGATATGAGTGGTAACAATTGGAATTTGGTTGTGGGAAACGTACATCTGCTAGGAAAAAATCTTAAGGGTTCAAGTTTTTGTGTTTGCATTTTTGCTTTGTAATATTTTATGTTTGGCAGTCTTGTTTTGTTGTGTGTTTCTTTAGCTAGTGTGTTGGTTTTTCCCATACACTGTTTGCGATTCTACTTCTTTTTTGTTCTTTTGTTTTTCAATAAAATTTTAAGCTTTGAGCTTCAGAAAAAAAGATATATTTTTTTTTTATTTGCTAGAAGAAATTAAGATGCAAAAGAATTCAAGTGGAATGAAAATATGCCGATCATCATAAAGTTAATGCAAATGCTTTAGAAAAATATAAAATAAAGTTAATCCAAATATCCTAATAAAAGTAGTACGCGCCCCCTTGATTAATTTGGGCTTGATAAGTCATGTAATTCATTTCAACGTTTCCGATTGTATCCTTCTAATTTATGGTCTACATTGTCTACAAACTATGTTCCCTTTCATTCAAAATCAAGTGCAAATTAAGTGCAACTGATTTTTTTTTTATCATCTACCGGAAGCCATAACTCAAACCAAAACCAAAAATCAATGTCCAAGACTTGTATGCTTTGATTCTCATTATTAATCATTGTAGCGACTTTATTTACCAGGTATACCTAATTTTTAGGCAATTCGCACTCATATCCAGAGTCCTCTAGAAATTCGTATCCAAATATGTAAGTAATGTTTATCTGACAGTTGATGCAAAATTAGTTATTTTTACGACATTTATATTACTTCAGCAACGTTTATGCAGTGTCACTTCCTGTGTCTGCAACACTTACAAATTTATCTAGAAAGATGAGAAAACTCTACAACTTGAAAGTTAAAGCTTTAACCATTTTTTTTCTCTGATACTGCAAAGCAACTGCAATATTCATTAATACTAGACTGCTAAGTATCTGCGATATTTATGGATTTGTCGATTTACGGTCAGCTAACCAAGGATGTTGTCACACGAGTTGGTGGTCGGTTGACATCTTGGCATTGTCAGTAATTGTCATCAATACTAGGGAAACACAAAGTGACTGCAAACATTCTCTTAAGTTTAATCAACGAGTTATCTTGGCATTCAATGGCAGGTCAAGGTCCATTCCTTAGGATTAATCTTATGGTGTGTTAATCGAGCATCTAGATTAGTCGTCCACCACAGTTAAGACAATCTTAAGTCCCATGGCAATGCTAATCTAGCACGCTAATCGCAGAATCAAGTAGCGCCCAGCGCTGAGTGGTTTAGTGCAATCAATCTCAGTCGTCAGATCAAAAAATAAATCTAGATGCATTGAACCATTCCGCAACAAGGTGATTTTTGTGGCGCTGAACCATTCAGTGCAACTATCTCACTGCTAGTTCACATGCAAGCAAATAATAGGAGAGAGAACTAGTGTTAACAAATAGACAACACTTTTATTTTGGATTGTAACACTCTTTGGCTAATCTAGCAGCCAAATCTAGCTCATAGGACTGATTTCGATACCAAAGACCGATAGTAGTTATAGGTCAGGCACCATCGCTTAAATAGTTTAAAATAAATTTTTATGCATAACCTAGCCTGCGCATTGCGCGAGCATAAATGGCCTTGTTATGATATGCTTGTAGTTGCAGGAAAACATACAGCCACACCCCAATGTATCTAAACAATAACCTAAGTAATCATAATGAATTCTTTTATTAATTATCAAGGTTTTAATTGGATACAAAGGATTACAATGACTTTACTTGCTCTCCAAATAAACTTTCTCTCTCCTAGTTTCTTGTCTAACACGCACTAAAAGATCTCTCTCTCTCTATGTGATGACTTCTTTCCTTTATATAGGATTCCTCATAGTGGATGACAGCTAAGAGACCCGTTATTTTCGAAATCACTGTGTGTTACATTCGCTCATGTATACTCACTCATTCTCGCGCAACTTATACTTCGCATAGATCATCACACTTTACTCGTGACTTTGCTGACATCATCCAATACGTCACTTCAACTTTGCCATGTGCGATAACCCTCGCTTACATCAGATAATCCTTACTTCGCATAGTTATTGATATGTGCGATATTTCATTCCTACATTTTTCCTCTTCTCATTTCGCTTACATTGTGAAGTGAGCGATATGAGAAATTTCCATCCTAAAATATCGCATGTATGTATCTTTTCGTATTCTATCTTACCGACATTCCTCCGGAATTCTAGTTTTCTTTAATTACGCGTGTGTTTTTAACCATTTGTTATCTGACACGTCCTTTTAACCGCCTGTTTTTATCCGTTCATTCCTCGCATTAATGAAATGGAATCTCGAAAAATGGGACTAACTTTTCCTTATATATCTTCTTTTGTCTTCTTCTTTCTATTTTCTTGTTTCATTTTCTCTGCTACTGCTTTCACCGATCTTGATTTTATCAAAACTAAAACTTATTTCACCAAATAATTTACTTCTTTTACTCATCTTCATTCCCATTCTAAAAATGGCTCCTGCTGGTAAGAAGATGGAAACAGAATTCAACAGGTTAAAGGACGAAGTCCATTCGAGAGGTTACTCACTTTCTCTTCCTTCATCATCTGGCTATTCATCCAAACTCAATCTTGATTTGATCAATTCCGAACAATGGAATAATCAAAGAGTCATTCTTTCATTGGGACAACTTTATATTCTTCCAATTCCCTTGTTCAACCCAGAAATTCCCCTATTCTATGAAATTCTTGCTGATGATCGATTCGCACGGGGAATATTCCAACTAAATGGTGATGCTATCAGAATAGCTTTGGAATATTCTCGTCGTGCAGCTGGTTTAGAGACCTCTTATCCTTATGAGGTGCGAAATGAATCGCATCGTGATAAGGTCATCGATTCTACCGAATATACTCTTGATAACTTCTTTAAAAATTACTATGCTACAATTATGAAAAGCAATTCAACTAAATGGGTCGTTCGCTTAAGAAGAAAAGATGGTATCGCTGAAGATAATAAGATCATGCGAGATGTTGATTGGAATGACAAATCTAACAGTTCTGCTCGCAGATCTAATGACTCAAGCTGGCTTAATTGCCCTGTCATTCTAGAGGGTCCTTATATTTCTGGTGAAGCTGAGGATGGCTCTGATATTCCTCTTCCCGAAAAGTTTTCTTCTTACCAACCTTGGAAATTTGTACTTTCCGAAGCTGAGACAAAGAAAGTGGTATGGGGGCTTCGCATAAATGTTCTCAATCTCGCATAATTTTTTTCTGAAAAAGCGGGGATCTAACAGCAACACCCAATATTTTGCTTAGCAATCTGTATGGACAAACTCCAATATACTTTTTATGAGAATCAACTAGACAGTTAGACTCAATCAATAAAAAGATATATCAAGGAGTTTATATCTCAATCTATCGATTTGATCTTACTCAAGCAAATGGAAATCCGCGAGTCTTTATTAAAGAGAGATAACTTGGACGGTACCAAAGACCAATATCCAAGGATCAAACAATATCAATCAACAACCAAAGGTTGGATTTCCAATTGATGATCTTAACGCAAAACCTGTATTATTTCAATTATATAAAATATAATTCGGAAAAGAAATAACACAGACACAAGAAGTTTTGTTAACGAAGAAACCGCAAATGCAGAAAAACCCCGGGACCTAGTCCATATTGAATGCACACTGTATTAAGCCGCTAAAGACACTAGCCTACAAGCTAACTTCGGACTGGACTATAGTTGAACCCCAATCAGTTTCCCACTAATTCAAGGTACATTTTTACTCCTACGCCTCTGATCCCAGCAGGATACTGCGTACTTGATTCCCTTAGCTGATCTCACCCACAACTAAGAGTTGCTGCAACCCAAAATCGCAGATTTGATAATAAACAAATCTATCTCACATAGAAAAGTCTATCAAAGGATAAATCTGTCTCCCACAGAAAAACCCTAGGTTTTTGTTCCGTCTTAAGATATAAAATCAAGGTGAACAGGAACCAATTAATAATCCGGTCTTATATTCCTGAAGAACAGCCTAGATTAATCAATCACCTCTCAACAATCCTTCTTGACTACACAAGCGGTTTGTCGAGGAATCACAAACAGTGAGACGAAGATGTTTGTGACTTCTTTAACTTGCCTATCGGAGAACTCTCACGATCTCAAGCCAATCAAAGATTGTACTCGTACGATAGAAGATGCAAGATCAGATTACACAACTACGATAAAAGTAGTATCGGTCTGGATTCACAATCCCAATGAAGTCTTTAAGTAGTTAACCTGGTTTTAGAGAAGAAAACCAAAGGTTAAAGGAGAATCGACTCTAGCGAGCGCACTAGTATCACACAGACGTGTGGGGATTATTTTGCACAATGCTAGATGTTTCTGTTATATAGCCTTCAAATCAGGGTTTTTCCTTAGTTACAAAGAAATCCATATTCACCGTTAGATGAAAACCTGATTTAGATTCAAGCTAATATTTCTCAACCGTTAGATCGAAAACTTAGCTTGTCACACACACTTGGGTAGACGTTTGCTGGGTTTGTGAAAACCGTTCCCAAATGTGTACGTGTATGTTGGTTCAACATAGTAACCCAAAAGGTTAATCATATGAGAAATTCATATTAACCTAGTTCTTCTTCACCGTAACTAGTTCAATTGACTCAAATGAACTAGTTAGAGACTTGTTCAATTGCTATGAGATCTTATGTAACTACACAAGACACAATTGAAACAAAGATGATTCGATTCGATTGAATTGGCTCATGAACTTTATATCCACGGTTTGCATAAAGCATTCCTTAGTAATTTAAGTTTCATGTTCAGGGCACATCTTTAGATCATAACCACTTAAGCTCACAAACAAGTTCGCAGACTTAAGACAACCGGCAGAGTTTTCCAAACTCAGCAGAAAATCTCGGCAAAGAGACTTCCGCCAGTTCGTGGACTAGGTTCGCGGACTGAGTTCGAGGACTAAACGCGCAAACGAGTTTTTGGAAAATCTCAGCAGAAATTCTAGGCAAGAGAACTTCCGTCAGTTCGCGGACTAAGTTCGCAAACTGAGTTCGCGGACTTGGCAAAGCCAATTCCTCCGGTCTCTCTCAATCAACAAAGTTCGAAAACTTCGGATTAAGGAATACATGGTTATGTAATCTAAACTCTCATTCCAATCATTGAGACATTCTTAGAGGACGTTATATAGCCGTTATTCACGGACCGTTTCACGTCAGAGCAATTCTCAAAGTAATTGAAACTTTTCATGACTTTCGTCACTAGGTGAAGATAAAATTGATCAAAGCGAAACGCTTTACCAACACAAGATTTCGAGAAAAAGATAAGTAGTGAATACTCAGCTCGAAATGTCAAATGTGTATGATCCAGTCTATATAGCATACGACTTTTTGTCTCATAAGAAGTAGGAGATAGAATAGATAGACTTTTGAGTGATAGATAAGTTCAAGTCTCCACATACCTTTTTATTGATGAAATTCCACGGTTCCTTGAGTAGATATTCTTCGTTGTATGATGAATCGCCATGAAGTCCTTGAGCTCAACTGCACTTTTCCATCCTAGTCCGAGACTTAGTTATAATAGACTAGAAATCAAGACTCATAGTTTTGATCACTAACATTGACAAACATGCTTGATATAGCAACGCATGCGAGGTCGACCGAGCTATGCTCTAAAAATCTCCCCCTTTGTCAATTTTAGTGACAAAACTATTAATACATATGAAATACAAAAAAAATAAACTTTAGTGGCTCCTATTCCATAGTCTAATCTTAAACGTTCCTTGAAATCTTCGTCCTTCGAAGTACTCCAATGATCCCAAAGATTGTAAGTTTAGAACCACCGTTGTTGAAGATCCGTAGCTATAACAATGAGAGAAATCGAGATTCTCGATCATTATTATACAGTGTCATAGTATCATTATGTAACATCAAAGTCCAATTGCATCACGACTTTAACAACAATACTATGGTGATAAGTATCACTCCCCCTTAGTTAATACTCCATCTCGATCATGGAAACCACTCTCCCTTACACAATGATCCGAAAACCATATGTATTTGTAGTGTGAACTACATTATTTCTCCCCCTTTTTGTCAATAAAATTGGCAAAGGTAAAAGAAGGATCATAATGAAATTTCCACAAAATACATTTCATAGACTAAAAGAAAAAATACATACCAACTTAATTTAGATGCAATCATAAATCCGAAGCTAAATGCATTCATCAAGGAGTTTTAAGATACAAGATAACCCCTATAAAATTCCACAGCCGCACACCCCGCAAGATATTACCATTAAGCACAAGTTCAAAAGAACTCTCCCCCATTTGATGTCATTCCCGAAAGAACAACAAGAGCGACCTTAATTTCAAAAGAAAAGAAGGATTTTTTAATTGGACATCAAAAACCATGGAAATGATTTTTTATATCCAAAACTCAACCAAATTAATCACAAGTAAACCCATGATTAATTTAATCGGAATACGCAACTAAATCAAACCACAAAAGTGATCAATTTAATTGATTGTGCTCAACATAAGAAAACTCACGGATATATGACTAAGATAACCACACGGAGATGACTACCTTAATCGTTCAAATACTCAACATAACGAAAACCTTACGGAATATACGACTACATCAACCAATAGGGCATGATTAGTATAGCCATTCATATACTCAATACAAGAACTTGTGGAATATATGAAAAACTCAACTAGATTAATTATAAGAGAACCTATAATTAATCTAATTGGAATACACAACCAAACTAATCACCGAAGCAATCAATTTAATTGTAAAAAGATTTTTCTCGACAAAAGAAGACTTTCGGAGCAAATAACTAAATAACCAATCAAGATGATTAATTTAGTTCAAGAATGCTCAACATATAGCATCTCATGGAACAACCAACAAGGCCAATATTAATCGTCATAGTTATAAGGTGCTCAACATAAGATACACAATGGAGCCTTCACGGTAAAACATAACAAAATGGACAAATGAAGATCAATACTGTGGATAACATACAAGGATCTATTCTATTTTCCCTCACTATTTGCATAACAACATAATAGATTTTATCCTTGTCAAACAAAAGATTTCATCCTATTTTCCATCAAATAAATGATTGCATAGGCATAACTTTTGTAATTGTCAAAAGTCCATTCGTCCTTTCATCAATACGAATATCAATTTATGAACGACTTTACTTTTGACACAATATGGGACCTTCAAGTTCACAGACGCAAACAATACATATCCCATAAAAATATTGCAATACTTCAAAACAGATTAATACTGCACTAATATCATCCTCCAAATATTTTTAGAATTTAATACCAGTAAACCTAAAAAATAACATAAGAAGATGAAAACAAAAATAGCTATGTGTAGTCACAATCTTCGCTATTCAAAGCACTAGTTATTCTTCCAACTCAAAAGAAGACATACTAGGTATCTGAAAATATCTTCAGTTTTCCTTGATAATTTCATACCTCTAAAATGGTCCATAAAAGTATGAGTCACTCCTTGATTCTGTTAACTGTAGACACACCATGTTCATAAGTCAGAACATTAACTTTCCAATGAACAGTGCGAGCATAATGACGAGCCTTTGCACAATCAAGGATAACTTTCTTCTGATTTATGATCAAGATATACTGAGTACCAAGGATTTTTGCATGTCCATCAATAAGCTGGTTTATCTGCAATTGAAGGTTAGCCAGTTTGTTCTTAACTTCATTCTGAACACGAATCAGATCCTTGACAGATTCTCCAATCCAATAGTTATACTGTTTTCTTTCAAGCATCTTCTTTAGTATAAACTCTTGACCAGAATCACATCCTTTAAGATCATCCTCAACCATAGGGTTCACTTATTCTTTGGGAACAGTTTCCATAGAGCTCCTTTATAAAGAAAAATGAAACATGTATAAGAGTTATATATGTTTGTGAATACCATGTCTAGAAACCCTAGAGTTCCTTGAGGAGATGCAGACGTTCGTGGGACGACCAAAAGACAAATGGCCTTAAGAGAAAATATTGCACACTGTGCAGCTTTCAAAGATTATCCATCCCAAAACGTCATAGTGACAAAAGAAAATGAAACTAGAAAAGAGCATTACATCAAAATATATACAAGATAGAGAAAAATAACACAATACTTGAGCATCTCTCAAATCCTTATCCTTGTATCTATCAAGTTAGATACAAGAATAGAACATTCTGCTGTTAGGTAGCAGAGGGAGACATAGTCTCACCATAGGTTCTGACAGAGTAGCTGTAATTTCCTCCATGATATCTTATCTCAGCATTTCTTGTCCTTTCACTGCAGATTCCAAGGAAAAGGGTGCGTCTTGCAGTCCTTCTAGTAATCACTGGTGAGAAAACTTTCTGATAACAAAGTCTATGACCTCTTGAAATAGGTTCTAGGGGATTTTCCGAAATTGGTCTCCACACACTAGACTTAGATTTACCAGATTTGTTCTTATAAGCACAGGACATGCTTTCATTGGTAGCCCGAGAGTTTACAAATGTCCTGTAATGATTTCTAGGAGAGAGGTCATTTTTATAAGATGCCAGGTTTCCTGTGAAAGAGACCTTCACTGTAGCAGTCGTCCGACTATTTACTCCATTGATATTAGAAAGAAGCAATTTGTGAAGTTCAGAAACACGTTTCTTTCTGGCAAAACTATGGATAGCATAGTGATTTCCTTTTCCACAGAAGGTACAGATTCGTGGAGGAGAAGCAATAACTGGTACTTGTTTAAAATTCATAGTCACCGGAGAAGATTGTAAGTTATGAAAGCTTTTCTTGACACAATCTTCATCTGGAGAAAATTTCATTCTGTACAGTAACTCATGAGAATTAGTTTGTGTAGAAGAATTTTTCTTTAAAACAGAGTTTTCCCTTTCCAAGGAATTGCACTGTCCATGGGCTATGACAAGTGATGCTTCAAGTTTCTTTTTCTCAACACGAAGTCTGTCAAGATCAAATGAATGCGTCTTGATCAAACATTTTTCTCTAATTGAGCCTTCTTAACCAGCTTTTCAAGATCAAAAATCTTTTCACGATGTATATTGTTTTCTTGAAGAAGTTTCTCAATTTCCTTAGAGAATGACCTTATAATGTTATAGAGTACCTGTTCACGATCAATAGACTTTTCAAATTCATCAATGAGCTGTACATGATCCTTGAGATCAACAAACTCTATAGAATTTTTTGAAATTCTGGTGAGCTCCTTTTCAGCCTTTGCCATTATGTCCAATGTCTCATTGAAGGAAGAATGAAAACCCCAGGACGGAACAATCTTCTTACCTCGGGATTCGGAAGAATCATCTAAGGAGTGACCCTTTGAGGTATTTCCGAGACACTTGAAAAAGTTGACATCTTTAGGAGGAATTTTTGGTATGCATATGAGATTATATCCACAGACTCAGATTGCCACAAACATGGACTTATACGGTCTTTAACGTGTTTTCCTGCTCTGATACCAATTGAAAACGCGGGGGTCTAACAACAACACCCAATAGTTCTCTTAGCAATCTGTATGGATAAACTCCAATATACTTTTTATGAGAATCAACTAGACAGTTAGACTCAATCAATAAAAAGATATATCAAGGAGTTTATATTCCAATCTCTCGATTTGATCTTTACTCAAGTAAACGGAAATCCGCGAGTCTTTATCAAAGAGAGATAACTTGGACGGTACCAAAGACCAATATCCAATGATCAATCAATATCAATCAACAACCAAAGGTTGGATTTCCAATTGATGATCTTAACGCACAACCTGTATTATTTCGATTATATAAAAAATAATACGGGAAAATAAATAACACAGACACCAGAAGTTTTGTTAACGAGGAAACCGCAAATGCGGAAAAACCCCAGGACCTAGTCTAGATTGAATACACACTGTATTAAGCCGCTACAGACACTATCCTACTACAAGCTAACTTCAGACTGGACTATAGTTGAACCCCAATCAGTCTCCCACTAATTCAAGGTGCAGTTGTACTCCTACGCCTCTGATCCCAGCAGGATACTGCGCACTTGATTCCCTTAGCTGATCTCACCCACAACTAAGAGTTGCTGCAATCCAAAATCGCAGACTTGATAATAAACAAATCTGTCTCACACAGAAAAGTCTACCAAAGGTTAAATCTGTCTCCCACAGAAAAACCCTAGGTTTTTGTTCCGTCTTAAGATATAAAATCAAGGTGAACAGGAACCAATTGATAATTCGGTCTTATATTCCCGAAGAACATCCTAGATTAATCAATCACCTCTCAACAATCCTTCTTGACTACACAAGCGGTTTGTCGAGGAATCACAAACAGTGAGACGAAGATGTTTGTGACTTATTTATCTTCCCTATAGGAGAACTCTCACGATCTCAAGCCAATCAAAGATTGTACTCGTACGATAGAAGATGCAAGATCAGATCACACAACTACGATAAAAGTAGTATCGGTCTGGCTTCACAATCCCAATGATGTCTTTAAGTCGTTAACCTGGTTTTAGAGAAGAAAACCAAAGGTTAAAGGAGAATAGACTCTAGCGAGCTGATAGACACATTTATGTGTCTAATATATCTCAATTGTATATATTGTTAGTGCTCGATTTTGTACTTATTGGGTTATTTTATTTATTTGTAGGCGTTTTGGGAAAAATAAGGTTTTGCGGCGAAATTGGCTAGAAATGTGGCGTTTGGAACTCCGTAGACAGTGTACCGGAAGTACCCCGGAAGCGCCCCAGAAATACCTCGGAGGAACCCGAAAAAATTTATATTTTCACCCTAGAAAAATCGCTAGGGGCACCCCATTTCAAGGCATATGCTAAAGGGACTCCCAGTCTGGTTAAGGGGACACCACATTCAAAGTTCAAATAATGGAATTTGGCTGGAAAACTAAAGTTCACGTCTGATAATTTGCTGTTGGATTTCTGGGCAGTTCTGAGGGAGATTAAATCCCTGAAATCAATTGGCCTAGGCCTGTTAAGACTAAACAGACCGTATGCAAGTGATTTTATCGATCAACTTGGGCTGGAATGGCTGGGAGAAGCGATCAAAGTCCAAACAGGATACGTATTGTTCTGTCCAGTTTCAAGGATTTTTATGAAAGATTTTGTGAGAGTTTTACGCTGGATAGTTACGTACTAGGTCCTGTTCAAGTCTTGATAAGAGTTTGGTGGAAATTTTATAGCTAACAGACGCGTACGAATAGCTTTGAGCAGTTTTGATAAACCCAGAAGCCGCGTGAAGAACAGAAAAGGAGAAATATTTTTCGAGACTTTGGAAGAATGAAAAAAAGAGATTCTATCAGGATTTCTTTTAGCTGTGAAGTATATAAGAGGTGGAGAGAAGTTAGAGAAGGTTTATTAAGAGTTTGGGTAAGGTTTGGGACGCAGAGGAGCGAAGAAGAAGGATTAACAGCAATTCCCACCTGCTGTTGCTGCTGCCATTAGAGGACCTTGAAGAACACGAAGAACAGACTGCACAGAGCAGTCCTATTTTCCGCAGTGTCAACAGCAGCAACGGAGTGTCGTTGTTTTACTGCAGTTCCCTGGTATCGTTTCTTTCTGGACGTATTTTGTGGGTCACAGAACCACTGTTTTATAACTTTTGACTCTTTTGATCACACTTTGATCTTTGAATTAATATTTTGAGTGTATGATTAATATGAATAGCTAAACCCCAATACTGGGATGATGGAAGAAATCATTCTTTATGCATGAGTAATTTTTATTTAATTCTTTTATGACTATTTGCACTATTATGAATGGAATAATGATTTTTATTGATTATTTGTGATTTTGTCTGATGATGTATGCTTAATCCATGAGATTCTTGATGCATCATGCTTATGATTTACATACAATACTTTACAAAATCTATTTTTGGCAAAGTAAGAGTCGATATTTGTTATCAATATAAGCTTTAATTGTCTAGAATTAATAATTGAATCGCATGAGTATAAGAATTGGTGACATCCTGGGTCCTAGTATCTCTTGATCCTGTGACAAATTTTGTATATATTTTTGTTTTAAAAATCTTTACAATTCCGAGCAACGAACTCTTATTTACCGCAATCGAAATACTACAACAAATTGGCGCTGCCGACGGAGACTTGTTTATAGATTTGTTTTTAGGTTTATTTTATTTTATTTTTACTATTATGTGTTCCTTTTTACGTTTCTTTTTGTGTCTTTGATTTACAGGTTCGAAGTGGAATACTAAGGACTTGGGAAAAAAAAGCTTAAAGCTAAAAGCTAAAAGAGATGAAAAAAAAGACATAATTTTTTTTTTAGGATTTAATTTTTATTATTATTATTATTTTTGTATATAGCTTTTATTTATTTTTTTAGAATTTGTAAATAGGCTTTATTTTTCATAATTTTTGTAATTTTTGGACTTTTTATTTGGACTTTATTCTGGACTTTTGGACATTTTTTTTATTTTTTTTTAACCCTACGGAAGGGTTATATAAAAAATTTTTAAATATAAAATGTTTGCAGGGAAGGACGACGATTACAATATCATCTCGGCCCCTCGGGTTCGTACATGACATAGGAGTCGTGTCCCGAGTCGACTTCAACGGTTCATCCCCCGTCTGGTACGGGAGGTAAGTCCATCGAAACACTCGCGAATCTCCTGTAAGCGAGTTACTGTATTCCTTAAGGTGATTCATTGATTGAGGACGAATTTGGACTGTTTTTAAATTCCTAGTAAAGGGAAAGGCCTGGCCAAATCAATATAAGGACTCGGATTTCATCACCGTTTCCTTCTTGCCCATCTTAGGAAAACAAAACCGAACGTGAACCTAAGCTTTAAAATTTGAAATAGAACGAGACCGGTAGGGTAAAGAGCTTAATAGGAAACTCGTTCGAAAAATATTGGTTGCTCTTTATGCACACTTCAAAGTTCATGATGGTTTCTGTGAGTTGAATGCGTGACTGCGCCGCCCTGTGATAGCGGTGAGGCCTTGGGTATCAAAGCTCCACTGAGATTCCCTCGCCTCAATTCAACTTACTTTGACTCGGATTGATTCCAGAGGGGTGTGCTCAAATTGTAACGAATTCCTTTCGAAGGAATGGAAGCTGGTCTAGAAACAATCTAAGTGGAGCCATCATGCTTTTTGTTTGCTAGATTTTATAGGTTTGATTTGGTCGAGTCGGCCTTGTTTGTGATTTTGTAGAATTCCCTTGCATTTAAGAATGTCAAACTGGTATAATAGAAGCCAATACAATGAGTATCGACCTGAAGTTGAATATGGACATTATTATGACCATAGTGTGAATAGTGGTTGGGAACGCCAACCTTTTGAAGGTTATGGGTCATACCATGGTGAGCCCAATTATTATCCACACGTGCATCAGTCATACGAGCAAGAAGATTATAGTACTAGTTCTTCGTCTTTAGAGGATACAATCAAACTATTGAAGAGTAGTCCTTTTTATGATCCTTCAGTTCCTATTCCTTCTCTAGAAGAGACTCTCAGGAATTTAGCTGAGTCATCACGTCAGTTAGCTGAATCGACGTATAAATCATATGAGGTGGATAACGTAGTTATGGAAGAAAGGACTGCAACAACAACTGAATCTGTAGAAGATATCCTCAATAGATTAACTCAAAACTTAGATCCTACACTAAGGGAACTTTCTTTGGAAGAGACCCTTGAGAGGATAGCTGATTCGACACGTAGACTTGAGTTAGAGACGAACGAAATTATTGCTCGAAATAACTTGAATTGCCAATATAATGTATCCAATAATACCCTTGAGAATGAAGATAGTTTTTCACATAATCAAGATAACGAGGTTATAATTAGTAACACTACTTATTTAGATAAGGTTCAATCATCTTCGTACTATTATGATGATGAGGATAGTAGTGATGAAGAATCTGAAATATGTAGGCATAGTGATCAGGAATCTAGTAATCCAATTGAGCTTTATAATAATTATATTATTTCTACTTCAAATCCAAATAATTTTTATGATTATTCACCTATTCAAGAGGAAGAGGATTTGATTAGGAATACCACCGTTTTAGACGATGTAGTATTTCCTTTTGATTACGAAGCCGATAGTGTTTTAGAGGAACGGGTTTATTCTGAAAATGTTGTTTTAGAGTCTAGCGACTTAGAAACAATAATCTTAAATGAAGAACATAGACCCATAGAGATGAGTAAAGATGCACTACCTGATAAAAACTTAGAAGAATCAATTGACCACTTCCAAGAATCTGATGATCTAGAAATTAGGGAGATTGTGACTAGTCTATCTAGAGACACTGAAAACTCGTTTGGGGTGATTATCACTTTCCTAGTGCTTTACCTTTAACTCTCAGAAAGTCCCCTAACATAGGACTTGATATCCATGCCTCAACCATCTTACAAGATTATCTTCATACTAGGTTTCCCAAACCTAATGATGTCCTGAAAAAAGTTCAGTCGTTAGAAACCCATCCTCTGGTTGATGTGGTTTGCCCAGGCTATGATACCCAGATTGACTTTGTTTTCCCACCAAATAGTTTTCTTCCAATTGTGGGAACGTATAGATTTCAAATGTGTCACTTATTAAGTTCTGAGACTAAGCCTAAGTACTTTAGGAAATTAGAATCGACACATTTGCTTCAGAATGACCACTACTCTGACTGTGGTCAACTATGTAAGTCATACCTAATTTACTTAGAGGATCCTAAATTAGTTAGGTTATTTTGTGATTCCAGGTTCTTATCTGAGTTTTTCCAGACTCTAGGACCTAATAATTTGGATCATACCTATGAGGAAATGCATCCGAGGAAAATAGTCTATTAGACCCCTTCATAGAACTTGAACCTGAACCGCAATTAGTGATAGTTATCCAGAAACTAGGTAAGGGCATGCTAGTCTTGTACATTTTCTTGGTTCACTGCAGTTTCCTTTTGTCATCTCTTTTTGGTTTTGAAGACCCACAGTTATTTCGGTTACTGTTATACGGTTCGAGTTGACTAATCCTTTCCTAAGTCTAGCTGAAGACATTAAACTTAGAACTTCTTGGGAGGTAACCCAATATTCATGCGACACGGTAATATCTTTCCTTATCTCTTTTGCTTCATTGGTAACAGTTTCTCCTTGTTCATGCTTTTAATTTCATCTATAGAGCATTGAGGACAATGTTAGGTTTAAGTTTGGGGGTATGGGAGAAAAATTTTAGTTGCATAATAAATAAACTCCAGAGCCTAGCAATATATGCTTATTTAGGATGGCACTAACCAATCTAAGTGGATGGAAGAATTTTGGTTTTAGGAGTTGAGGGACCAATCTGACTAGATGGAAACATCTAAAGAGTCTATTCATAAAAGCACAGAGCTCAGGTGTTAGAAATAACATCATAGTTTCTCCATATCTCGTTGAGTCCTTTTCATTTCTGTTTCTATTTTTATTTTTAAACTATGTTTCTCTAGGTGATTAGGTGGGGCTCACGATTCAAGTTGTTACCACTGCTAGGGTAAAATAGAGTGACTGAGTATTGAAAAAAAAAATTATGAAAAATAAAATGTTTTAGACCAGACCATTTGACCAAACGGAATAAAATTCAATAAAGTCGGCCACTGGAACCCTTGTATATGTCAGTTGTGTTGACCTAGAGTTAGGATTATCGAACACTAGTTCCCTTGTATATGCCAGTGATTTGATATTGTCAGACTATCTCAGTCATTTAGGATAGGTTTATTTTGGCAGTGGCCTTCAGACAGATATGAGAAACATCGTTCACCTAGTTAACATCAAAACCATCTATATTTTTTCTATATCCATCTCTTAATCTATCCATATGATTAGTCTGACTCCGAGTATGATGTCCATCGTGAAACTATCTTAGTAGAGCTCTGTCACTTATATGAATTTTAGTATACTTGGGTGCAAACTCATATATAGCAATTGGAATTTCGCATCAGGGTACTTCCTCCTGTAGTCAATAAGTATGCCAACCAAGGAGATTCTTTAGTGCCTTCCAAGGTTCGTTGTAGATAGCTAGGGTCTGGAGTATTAAGGTTTTGTGGGTATATCTATAGTAAGCCCTCCCGAGACTATAACTCGGCCACTAGGGACACCTAGGGGTTAAAAGGCTTATTGCATACGCTAAATGCAATCGACGATGCCTGCGAAAGTGAGTTAGGATTTTATTTTGTAGTTTTGATTTGCTCGGGACTAGCAAATAATAAGTTTGGGGGTATTTTATAGACGCATTTATGTGTCTAATATATCTCAATTGTATATATTGTTAGTGCTCGATTTTGTACTTATTGGGTTATTTTATTTATTTGTAGGTGTTTTGGGAAAAATAAGGTTTTGCGGCGAAATTGGCTAGAAATGTGGCGTTTGGAACTCCGTAGACAGTGTACCGGAAGTAACCCGGAAGCACCCCAGAAATACCTCGGAGGAACCCCGAAAAAAGTTATATTTTCACCCTAGAAAAATCGCTAGGGGCACCCCATTTCAAGGCATATGCTAAAGGGACTCCCAGTCTGGTTAAGGGGACACCACATTCAAAGTTCAAATAATGGAATTTGGCGGGAAAACTAAAGTTCACGTCTGATAATTTGCTGTTGGATTTCTGGGCAGTTCTGAGGGAGATTAAATCCCTGAAATCAATTGGCCTAGGCCTGTTAAGACTAAACAGACCGTATGCAAGTGATTTTATCGATCAACTTGGGCTGGAATGGCTGGGAGAAGCGATCAAAGTCCAAACAGGATACGTATTGTTCTGTCCAGTTTCAAGGATTTTTATGAAAGATTTTGTGAGAGTTTTACGCTGGATAGTTACGTACTAGGTCTTGTTCAAGTCTTGATAAGAGTTTGGTGGAAAGTTTATAGCTAACAGACGCGTACGAATAGCTTTGAGCAGTTTTGATAAACCCAGAAGCCGCGTGAAGAACAGAAAAGGATAAATATTTTTCGAAACTTTGGAAGAAAGAAAAAAAGAGATTCTATCGGGATTTCTTTGAGCTGTGAAGTATATAAGAGGTGGAGAGAAGTTAGAGAAGGTTTATCAAGATTTTGGGGAAGGTTTGGGACGCAGAGGAGCGAAGAAGAAGGATTAACAGCAATTCCCACCTGATGCTGCTGCTGCCATTAGAGGACCTTGAAGAACACGAAGAACAGACTGCACAGAGCAGTCTTATTTTCCGCAGCGTCAACAGCAGCAGCGGAATGTCGTTGTTTTACTGCAGTTCCCTGGTATCGTTTCTTTCTGGACGTATTTTGTGGGTCACCGAACCACTGTTTTATAACTTTTGACTCTTTTGATCACACTTTGATCTTTGAATTAATATTTTGAGTGTATGATTAATATGAATAGCTAAACCCCAATACTGGGATGATGGAAGAAACCATTCTTTATGCATGAGTAATTTTTATTTAATTCTTTTATGACTATTTGCACTATTATGAATGGAATTATGATTTTTATTGATTATTTGTGATTTTGTCTGATGATGTATGCTTAATCCATGAGATTCTTGATGCATCATGCTTATGATTTACATACAATACTTTACAAAATCTATTTTTGGCAAAGTAAGAGTCGATATTTGTTATCAATATAAGCTTTAATTGTCTAGAATTAATAATTGAATCGCATGAGTATAAGAATTGGTGACATCCTGGGTCCTAGTATCTCTTGATCCTGTGACAAATTTTGTATATATATTTTTTTTTAAAATCTTTACAAGTCCGAGCAACGAACTTTTATTTACCGCAATCGAAATACTACAACACGAGCGCACTAGTATCACACAGACGTGTAGGGATTAGTTTTGCACAATGCTAGAGGTCTCCTTTATATAACCTTCAAATCAGGGTTTTTCCTTAGTTACAAAGAAATCCATATTCACCGTTAGATGAAAACCTGATTTAGATTCAAGCTAATATTTCTCAACCGTTAGATCGAAAACTTAGCTTGTCACACACACTTGGGTAGACGTTTACTGGGTTTGTGAAAACCGTGCCCAAACGTGTACGTGAATGTTGGTTCAACATAGTAACCCAAAAGGTTAACCATATGAGCAATTCATATTAACCTAGTTCTTCTTCACCATAGCTAGTTCAATTGACTCAAATGAACTAGTTAGAGAGTTGTTCAATTGCTATCAGATCTTATGTAACTACACAAGACACAATTGAAACAAAGATGATTCGATTCGATTGAATCGGCTTATAAACTTTATAGCCACGGTTTGCATAAAGAATTCCTTAGTAATTTAAGTTTCATGTTCAGAGCACATCTCTAGATCATAACCACTTAAGCTCACAAACAAGTTCGAGGACTTAAGGCAACTGGCAGAGTTTTCCAAACTCAGCAGAAAATCTCGGCAAAGAGACTTCTGCCAGTTCGCGGATTAGGTTCGCGGACTAAACATGCAAACGAGTTTTTGGAAAATCCCAGCAGAAATTCTCGGTACAAGAACTTCCGTTAGTTCGCAGACTGGGTTCGCGGACTTGGCAAAGCCAATTCCTCCGGTTCTCTCAATCAACAAAGTTCGAAAACTTCGGATTAAGGAATACATGGTTATGTAATATAAACTCTCATTCCAATCATTGAGACATTCTCAGAGGACATTATATAGCCGTTATTCACATACCGTTTCATGTCAGAGCAATTCTCAAAGTAATTGAAACTTTTCATGACTTTCGTCACTAGGTGAAGATAAACTTGATCAAAGCGAAACTCTTTACCAACACACGATTTCGAGAAAAAGATAAGTAGTGAATACTCAGCTCGAAATGTCAAATGTGTATGATCCAGTCTATATAGCATACGACTTTTTGTCGCATAAGAAGTAGGAGATAGAATAGATATACTTTTGAGTCATAGATAAGTTCAAGTCTCCACATACCTTTTTGTTGATGAAGTTCCACGGTTCCTTGAGTAGATCTTCGTCGTTGTATGGTGAATCGTCGCGAAGTCCTTGAGCTCAACTACACTTTTCTATCCTAGTCCGAGACTTAGCTATAATAGACTAGAAATCAAGACTCATAGTTTTAATCACTTACATTGACAAATATGCTTGATATAGCAACGCATGCGCGGTCGACCGAGCTATGCTCTAACACCTTCCAATTTCTTATTTTCCCATTTTTTTTATTTGCAGGCTGCTAAGAGGGCCAAAACTTCACACAATGCATCAGCTTCGCAGAATAATAAAGTAAGAAACGTTCTGTTTAACTTTAACAACATTGTTGCTTCTGTTTCTTCTCTTGATTATTCGTGTAGGTGAAACCTTTGTGTGATAAGACTTCAGGTAAAGGTAAGAATATTCCTAAAAGGCCTACGTCTAAGTCTTCGTCAAAAACGACATCTTCAATGGATGATCTCTCCAGGAAGCGTAACAGATACGATTCTTCTTCAAGTTCGGAGTCTAGTGAGGACGACATTCTTGCTCCTGAGGATTCATCAGTTTACTCTTCTTTGAAAGAGTTATCCAATCTTTTGACTCCTGTTGACAATGAAGAATTGAATCGTGCCTTTGGAATGGTCTCTAAAATATGCGATGCTCCTACTTTAGATGATTCATGTCTTCGTGGAGCTTCCTCTGCGATAAATCCAAACCTCCAATTCACCATCGGCTCTTTGGTAATATTTGAAACTTTACCTTTTGTTTTTCTTTAGTATTGCTTTATTCCTAACTGTAATAATTGCTTTCGTTCTCGCAGGGAGCCCGTTTATCTTATGTAATCTCCTCATACTACCAAAGGAGACTTATTAAGCTTGAGAAAGAAAATTCTAAGCTTAAAATTGAGAATTCGACCAATTCTGAGTTGATTCGCAGAGCCCGAGAATGAATTGATGAACTCATTGGTATGTAGCCTTTATTTCCTTGTTCTTCTATTTTTATGCGATAATTCGCATTTCTTATTTTGTTATATTTGCAGACCTGTATAATCTTTCGGATGAGGCTGCCAATCTCCCTAATGATGAAACCCTTTTAGAACATCTTAACTCTTCTTTAAATAACTATCCCAACCAAGGATTTGAAAATATGAGTTCGGAAGAATTAAGACTGAAATATGCTTCTCTTAGAAAAAGCCGTGGATCTTTATTGACTTCATTTAATAACTCTAAACATCGTTTTCATGAGATCCAAGAAAAAAATCAATTTTTGGAAACGAAGAAAAATAAGCTTATTAATGAGAAAGATGAGACTGCTCTTAAGGGTGCGAAAGCATTAGAAAAATTCCAAGAATCCATTATTGAGGTTCAAAAAGAACGTGATTTGGTTTTGAGCGAAAATAACATACTTGTCGAAGAAAGAAATTTAATTCGCTCTCAGCTTCTCATAGAAAGCGAAGCTGAATTTAGTTAGGCTGCTTGGCTTCTGAATGATGCTAGAAAGGATTTAGCTATAAACGTGAGTCTTCAAGCTGAACATTCCGCACTGGTTAAAGACATTGTTTCCAACTATGAAGGTCAAATATTGCTCTTTTAATACTTGTCTTTTCTTTGAAAATAACATCCTTTTTTTTTATGTGTCCTAACCTGCTTATTCATATTTCGCAGACAAGGAGAAGGATCATCTTCAGAAGATTGAAGAATTAGAAACTCAGTTAGCTTCTAAAGAGAAAGATTTATCTGCTCGCAACTCCAAGTACCGGCAATTGAAGAAGAATTACACCATCATGGTTTCAAACAATAGTAATGATGCTAATCGTGCTCGCGAAGTTGATGTTAAGAAAGTCTGCGCTGAGAATAACATTCCTCTTACAAAATATAAATTTCCAGAAATCCCTGACAATGAATATATTTCTGATATTTCGGACAGTGAGGGAGAAGATGAAGAATCTAAAGAAGAAATAAGCGGTTCTGAGGCTGAGTGGGACGAAGAAAAGGAAGATTAATCATTTTCATTTGTTGTAAATTCTTTGCGTCCTGAATATTTTCATGTAATCTTAAAAACAAGCACCTTTTGTGCATAAATTTTCACTCCTTTAATATAAATTCCCTTTGTTTGCATTCGCGTCCAAAATATCATTTTCTCGCATGTATATGAGTCTATCAAATGGGGAAAATAACATTCCCTTTGCATTCCCATTCTTGCTTATGTTAATTGACACATCTTGATAAACTTAGTATGAGTAGTTTATTTTATAGTTCTTCATGCATTTGGTGCGAACGCTTTCGCGGTACTCTTCTTTCTCTGCGAGTTCCTGCAAAACAAAATTAGTTTAAAATTTTATGTTTCTCTCAAGGTCTTATTTTGCCTTCCTATGTAAAGGTCTTATCTTGCCTTAATTCTGTACGACGAGATCGCAGGAGGTCTTTACACTGAAGTGTATCGACCCATTGATCTCGTCTTATCTTTTTCTTTTCTTGTATTATTACCTCTTTAGGTTTTATCGCATAAATATGACAAGTCTTAATACTCCCTTGAGTAAAAAGCCTCATGACATTTACGTCTTTTGACACAATTCATCTCCCTAATGGAGGGTGCCGTCATTATCTTCCCCTTGATTGCCCCTTCAAGGAATCTTACCTCTACCAGGTTAAGGTTATGGCTCTTCCTATCTGGTAATCCAACAACCAGTTGATTTCGCAGTCTCACATCCCACTACCGGTGAGGTTTATGGTTGCGAGACCGCACCCTAAGTGGGGTATCTTCAAACCAAGTGCATCATAGTCAGGACTTGTCAAGAGTGGCAAGGTACGCTCCAGACGCCCCGGGCACTCTTGACTCAACCGTGTACCTCGGTGCCCTGATCGAGTTTCTGCACTCCTTAGGAGAGACTTTCTCACCTTAGTCTCTCAATCTAAAATTATTATCTTAGACTGAAAATTTAAGGTACCTCTCCCGGATGGGAATTTTCGTTTATTCTCACCCCAAATCTCCATGATTCAAGTTCCAGTGTCAATATAGCTTTCCCTTGAGTCATGTTGTCTAGGTTTCTCCGACTATGACGTGCGATAGGTCTTAATTTTTTCCTCTTGCATGTATGCGAACTAGGTTGCACGCCACATTCGGATTCCTAGTCTATCTTGATAAAAATTATCATTTCTGGTGCCTTTTATTAAGGTCTTATTATAAAGATTTTAATTTTTCTTTTCTTGACACGGTATCAATTCATGAAACTAGAATTTTTCATTCCATTTTCAAATTTTGAGTTTATAAAACTCTAGTACATAGACTTCTTATTAACTGGTTTCTCATAAAGAAAGACATGTGCATTCCCCATATTACTCACTTATCCCCTTCATTTTTTGTATCTCCTTAAGCTCGCAAATACTTTTCGGAATATTATTTCGCATGACCCTTTCAATCTCCTTTGTGCGATAACCATCGTACCCTTTATTTTTTTCTTGAGAACACAACTTCTGCCTCTGAATTCTTCCTCCTTCAGTAGAAGTAATATTTCTGGTTCGTTTAGTATCATTATTCGCAGAAAACCCTGCTTTAATATTCTGCTTATCTGTTTGTCCAACTCTCAACTATATTGCGTCCACCATTAACCTCTCAGCTCTTTGACTATCTGCTGCATGGTTTTTCCAATGTCTTCGCTTACTCTCTCTTTCTTCGCACTTATCAATGTCAATTTCTACTTTCAATTGTATCTCCTCTTATAATACCAATACCCTGAGGTAAAGGAAATTTTATGCACTGGTGGAATGTCGAAGCCACACCCAAGATACTGTGCATCCATGGTCTTCCAATCAGCGCATTATAGGGTGATTCGACATCCACAACACATAATACAATTTCTGTTGGCATATTCTGAAGAAAAATCCTCATTGTCACCTCACCTATTGGCTTGTTCGCAGCGCCATTGAAGCCATAAATTTTATACGTTGAAGGAATCAATTCTTCGTACCTTCCACCCATGGTTTGTATGTAGGATAAAAGAGAATGTCGACAGAGCTTCCGGGATCTATAAGTATTCTATTTATTCCCTGTTTATGGGTGAAAAACTATTTCTGCCGGTTTTGGTAATTTGGGGTGTGTGGATGAGAAATGAATCTAAACCCTAAACAAATGCACTGCACGGGAGTGCTTGTGATTCGAGAAATCAATTTGAACAACTCTGGCCTAAACCAAGAAATGGTTGTTCCAGACTTGCTCCGGTCACAAAGTGAAGGAGATGGGGTTGATCTTAAGGAGGAAAGCGAAGAAAGTGTTGATATTGTGAAGGTGTTGGCTGTTTATGACTTGTATTAGAAAGCTGAACTGGCTTGCAGAATGTAAGCTATCAGTTCTGGTGTTTGAATACGATTGTATCAACACTTGGTTTTCTGTCTTGTCCTGTCTTGGGAAATATGGAGGAGAACCTATTTATACAAGTCATTGAGCCTAACCCACGTCTCTCATGGGAAGTGGAGAAAATGGAGCGATGGAGTAGTGGAGTTGCGTGTGTTAGTGTCACACGATCAGTCTTTCCCACTTCTCCCATCATCACTAACCGTCCATGTCTTCTTGACACGTTCTTGTGATGGCGCGTTGTGCGCTGCACGTTGTAAACCGTAGACCAATACCCGAGTAAGTATCCCCCAGTTTGTGACATGTTTGATGTCCCGAATGTGTGTATCATGGGACCCACAAAAAGTAGCATTTGTTGCTAGATTAAATAACTAAGTTATTTAGGAAGTCGATACTTGTGAAATATCGTGTGTATTTTATGCAGGTAATGCATTGAATATATTCAGCATGTGTGAAGCATCGCTGTTTTAAGGGTTAACGAAGTAAGTCGCGGATTAAGCATCTTAAAATAGCATCCGTCCAGCCATCTTAGAGTGATCGTTTGGAGGCTGTACAAGTAAGTCCTAACTTGTACGATCACTTTGTGTGGAAGAGTGGTGGACGGTGATCATGGTGATGCCTCACTGGTCGTCTAACTCCTGTCTTAGGCTGTCTGTCCAAGCTGGTGAGGTTGGACGGACGAGATGGCTTGCAACCCACATCCACGACAGTCGGATTAGGGTTTAGGAGGTGCTCGAACACCAACCTTTAGCTTGGTCGAATCCAAGCATGGGACACGTTTTTGGCAGGGACGATTGGGCATGCGTGTAGACGTCATGCTGATGTAGGTGTTTGTACCTTACTGTCCCATGGAGATGCGATCTAAGCCACTCAATTTGTCTGGCAAAGAGGAGCGGCTGAGATTGATTTGCGACAGAAATCCCATGCCGCAAAGGAATTTAAGACCGCACGTCGTGCCTACTTCGGGAGCGCGTTTCGAGACGACCAACCATGGTCGGTCTTGGTCGATTAGTCAGGCATGCAGTCGACAGGCCAATGTACACGTTTGTACCTTACTGTCCCGTGAAGATGTGATCTAAGCCACTCAATTTGTCCGGAAAAGTTGAGTGGTCGAGATCGATTTGCAGTTGAAAACGCGTGGCCATGCCTAGTCTGGGCGCACAAATCGAGATCCGATTAGTCATGTATGTAGGAAGGCCCACGGTGATTGTGTTGACATTCTCTGGGCCATTTGAATCTACATCTACACCCTCCATCTATGCCTGCGAAGATGGATGGTTGAGACTAATTTACGAAACATGTGATGTGCCGGAAACCCTAATTAGGGGAGGCCGACCATGTGGGGCCCACGTTGGGCCGGTGGTGAACACGCCAATACCTGCCTGGTAGCTATAGGTCTGATCTAAGCCATCCAATCATGCCGGTGAAATTGGATGGTCGTGATCAATTTGAGACCTTTAGTAGAATTTCATGCGACCCTCAATTCTTCACGCTGACACAACTTTGGACAATCGTATAGTGCAATCTGGTCAGGTTAAGGAAGATTCGGTCATGCAGGTAGGAAGAAGGTCCGCCGGTGTACACCACGACGCTTGTTCGACCGGGATGATCCACGCCGTCCAACCACGCCGGTGAAGTTGGACGGACGTGATGAACTTGAGACTGCCATAGGCAGCCTTTGTTTGTACGATTCCTCCAAGCTGCTCCATACCAGTCTGGACATCCAACTTCAGGTTGGTGTTCGGTGGTAGTTTAGGAGGCATGGTAGGTATTCGACCGACCAGGGCATAAGTGGGCCCACTGGTGGTCATTAATGTAGAAGCCTGCTCCTTCTGAGGATCGTCTAGGCTGGTTAAATCGTGCGGCCAACTTGCATGGTCATGATTGTTTCTGACACTGATATGAACAGTTCAGATTCAAATATGATGAATTGGGTTAGTACAACACACCGAGAGATGTAGCATGTACGCGTATTTCGTGCATGCCTCACTATTAATACTTGGAGATTCGTGTTACTCTGCTGAGAGTAACACTCAGTCGTCATGTCGCACTAATAATGATAGTTCTGCGGGAACACACTACGGGAAAAATAGTAATCTACAACTGTAGATTGACAACTCGTAATTTTAAAGTTGTAAAAGATATCATGTTTTACAACTTTTTCCAATGAAAAAGTTGTCAAAGTAAAAACCGTCCAACTCTTAGGACCAAATAGGTCCAAAAGGTAGCGACGAGAGTGAAAAACCACAACATTTTGTGTGAAAAGGGTTGCAGAGAGAAGTGACCACCTTTAGATTTTACAACTCATATGTTAAAGGTGGTGAATAAATGTATAACAACACGCATAAGGGTTGTTGAAGATAAAAAATAAATCGATTTTGAAAAATGTTCTTGTCAAGTTTCGAACCCAGGCATACTGTGTATTCACACAAGTCATCAACCATACTTCCAGCTTCACAATATTAATAGATTTGTGCTTTTTTTTTCTGATCAATATTCACAACCTTTATAAGGGTTGTAAAATGATAAATTGACTTTGAAAAAAAAATGAGGCTACGGTGAATCGAACCTGAACCAACTCTGTCTAAGACTTGGATTTCAACCACTCTTCCACATTTACATGTCTGGTTATATTTTACATTTACTTATATAAAAAAGTGATAAGGAAAAAAATGTTGAGGAAAATAAATAAATGGACGGTTATGATGTAAATGGATGGTTATGATGGGAGATGGAAAAGATAAGAAGAAAGGATAAATAGACCTTCTACAATCGCCTTAAGAGTCGTCGTAGAGGTACAAAAATTTCTGCTAAATTTTTCTCACTTCTGCTAAATTTTTCTCACTTCTACTAAATTTTATTCACTTCTGCAAAAAACTTCTCACTTCTGCTAAAAAAAAATTCATCATTATTGACAACCTTTATAAGAGTTGTCGTTGAGGTATAAACACTTCGCGTAAATTTTTCTCACTTCTGCTAAATTTTATTCACTTCTGTTAAAATATTTCTCACTTCTAATAAAAAAATTCTCACTTCTGCAAAAAAAAAATTCATCGTTCTTACGCAATTTCCGACTTATAAGAGTCCAGTAACGGCCATGTTTCGATCTCGGAGCCATGGCTTGCATACAATATGCAAGAATAAGGTTTGTTTTATGTTTCGGGGAATATTCCAAAGGAATCTTATCTGTAAATGGATGGATTCATCGTTCTTACGAAATTTCCGACTTATAGTAGTACACTGACGGCCAGGTTTCGATCTCGGATCCAGGGTTTGCATACAATATGCAAGAATAAGGTTTGTTTTACGTTTCGGGGAATATTCCAAAGGAATATTACCTGTAAATGGATGAATTCATCGTTCGTACGAAGATTCTGACTTATAGTAGTCCACTCGCAATCCAGTTTTCGATCTCGGAGCCATGGTATGCGTAAATATGCCAGAATATGGTTTGTTTAAGGTTTTAGAGAATATTGCGAATGAATCTTACCTGTAAATGGATGAATTCATCGTTCGTACGAAGATTCCGACTTATAGTAATCCACTCACGGCCAGTTTTCGATCTCAGATCCATGGAATGCGTACAATATGCCTGAATATGTTTTTTTAAAGGTTTTAGAGTATATTCTGAAGGAATCTTACTTGTAAATGGATGAATTCATCGTTCGTACGAAGATTCCGACTTATAATAGTCCACTAACGGCCAGGTTTCGATCTTGGAGCCATGGCTTGCATACAATATGCAAGAATAAGGTTTGTTTTATGTTTCGGGGAATATTCCAAAGGAATCTTATCTGTAAATGGATGGATTCATCGTTCTTACGAAATTTCCGACTTATAGTAGTACACTGACGGCCAGGTTTCGATCTCGGAGCCAGGGTTTGCATACAATATGCAAGAATAAGGTTTGTTTTATGTTTCGGGGAATATTCCAAAGGAATATTACCTGTAAATGGATGAATTCATCGTTCGTACGAAGATTCCGACTTATAGTAGTCCACTCACAATCCAGTTTTCGACCTCGGAGCCATGGTATGCGTAAATATGCCAGAATATGGTTTGTTTAAGGTTTTAGAGAATATTGCGAATGAATCTTACCTGTAAATGGATGAATTCATCGTTCGTACGAAGATTCCGACTTATAGTAATCCACTCACGGCCAGTTTTCGATCTCAGAGCCATGGAATGCGTACAATATGCCTGAATATGTTTTTTTAAAGGTTTTAGGGTATATTCTGAAGGAATCTTACTTGTAAATGGATGAATTCATCGTTCGTACGAAGATTCCGACTTATAATAGTCCACTATCGGCCAGGTTTCGATCTCGGAGCCATGGCTTGCATACAATATGCAGGAATAAGGTTTGTTTTATGTTTCGGGGAATATTCCAAAGGAATCTTATCTGTAAATGGATGGATTCATCGTTCTTACGAAATTTCCGACTTATAGTAGTACACTGACGGCCAGGTTTCGATCTCGGAGCCAGGGTTTGCATACAATATGCAAGAATAAGGTTTGTTTTATGTTTCGGGGAATATTCCAAAGGAATATTACCTGTAAATGGATGAATTCAACGTTCGTACGAAGATTCCAACTTATAGTAATCCACTCACAATCCAGTTTTCGACCTCGGAGCCATGGTATGCGTAAATATGCCAGAATATGGTTTGTTTAAGGTTTTAGAGAATATTGCGAATGAATCTTACCTGTAAATGGATGAATTCATCGTTCGTACGAAGCGACTTATAATAGTCCACTCACGGCCAGTTTTCGATCTCTGAGCCATGGAATGCGTACAATATGCCAGAATATGTTTTTTAAAGGTTTTAGGGTATATTCTGAAGGAATCTTACTTGTAAATAGATGAATTTATCGTTCGCACGAAGATTCCGACTTATAATAGTCCACTGATGGCCAGGTTTCGATCTCGGAGCCATGGCTTGCATACAATATGCAAGAATAAGGTTTGTTTTATGTTTCGGGGAATATTCCAAAGGAATCTTATCTGTAAATGGATGGATTCATCGTTCTTACGAAATTTCCGACTTATAATAGTACACTGACGGCCAGGTTTCGATCTCGGAGCTAGGGTTTGCATACAATATGCAAGAATAAGGTTTGTTTTATGTTTCGGGAATATTCCAAAGGAATATTACCTGTAAATGGATGAATTCATGGTTCGTACGAAGATTCCGGCTTATAGTAGTCCACTCACAATCCAGTTTTCGGTCTCGGAGCCATGGTATGCGTAAATATGCCAGAATATGGTTTGTTTAAGGTTTTAGAGAATATTGCGAATGAATCTTTCCTGTAAATGGATGAATTCATCGTTCGTACGAAGCGACTTATAGTAGTCCACTCACGGCCAGTTTTCGATCTCGGAGCCATGGTATGCATACAATATGCCAGAATATGTTTTTTTAAAGGTTTTAGGGTATATTCTGAAGGAATCTTACTTGTAAATGGATGAATTCATCGTTCGTACGAAGATTCCGACTTATAGTAATCCACTCACGGCCAGGTTTCGATCTCGGAGCCATGGTATGCGTAAATATGCCAAAATATGTTTTGTTTTATGTTTCGGGGAATATTCCAAAGGAATCTTACCTGTAAATGGATGAATTCATCGTTCGTACGAAGATTCCGACTTATAGTAGTCCACTCACGGCCAGTTTTCGATCTCAGAGCCAGGGTTTGCATACAATATGCAAGAATAAGGTTTGTTTTATGTTTCGGGGAATATTCCAAAGGAATATTACCTATAAATGGATGAATTCATCGTTCGTACGAAGATTCCGACTTATAGTAGTCCACTCACAATCCAGTTTTCGATCTCGGAGCCATGGTATGCGTAAATATGCCACAATATGGTTTGTTTAAGGTTTTAGAGAATATTCCGAATGAATCTTACCTGTAAATGGATGAATTCATCGTTCGTACGAAGATTCCGACTTATAGTAATCCACTCACGGCCAGTTTTCGATCTCAGAGCCATGGAATGCGTACAATATGCCTGAATATGTTTTTTTAAAGGTTTTAGGGTATATTCTGAAGGAATCTTACTTGTAAATGGATGAATTCATCGTTCGTACGAAGATACCGACTTATAATAGTCCACTAACGGCCAGGTTTCGATCTCGGAGCCATGGCTTGCATACAATATGCAAGAATAAGGTTTGTTTTATGTTTCGGGGAATATTCCAAAGGAATCTTATCTGTAAATGGATGGATTCATCGTTCTTACGAAATTTCCGACTTATAGTAGTACACTGACGTCCAGGTTTCGATCTCGGAGCCAGGGTTTGCATACAATATGCAAGAATAAGGTTTGTTTTATGTTTCGGGGAATATTCCAAAGGAATATTACCTGTAAATGGATGAATTCAACGTTCGTACGAAGATTCCGACTTATAGTAATCCACTCACAATCCAGTTTTCGACCTCGGAGCCATGGTATGCGTAAATATGCCAGAATATGGTTTGTTTAAGGTTTTAGAGAATATTGCGAATGAATCTTACCTGTAAATGGATGAATTCATCGTTCGTACGAAGCGACTTATAGTAGTCCACTCACGGCCAGTTTTCGATCTCGGAGCCATGGTATGCGTACAATATGCCAGAATATGTTTTTTTAAAGGTTTTAGGGTATATTCTGAAGGAATCTTACTTGTAAATGGATGAATTCATCGTTCGTACGAAGATTCCGACTTATAGTAATCCACTCACGGCCAGGTTTCGATCTCGGAGCCATGGTATGCGTAAATATGCCAAAATATGTTTTGTTTTATGTTTCGGGGAATATTCCAAAGGAATCTTACCTGTAAATGGATGAATTCATCGTTCGTACGAAGATTCCGACTTATAGTAGTCCACTCACGGCCAGTTTTCGATCTCAGAGCCAGGGTTTGCATACAATATGCAAGAATAAGGTTTGTTTTATGTTTCGGGGAATATTCCAAAGGAATATTACCTGTAAATGGATGAATTCATCGTTCGTACGAAGATTCCGACTTATAGTAGTCCACTCACAATCTAGTTTTCGACCTCGGATCCATGGTATGCGTAAATATGCCAGAATATGGTTTGTTTAAGGTTTTAGAGAATATTGCGAATGAATCTTACATGTAAATGGATGAATTCATCGTTCGTACGAAGCGACTTATAATAGTCCACTCACTGCCATTTTTCGATCTCGGAGCCATGGAATGCGTACAATATGCCAGAATATGTTTTTTAAAGATTTTAGGGTATATTCTGAAGGAATCTTACTTGTAAATAGATGAATTCATCGTTCGCATGAAGATTCCGACTTATAATAGTACACTGACGGCCAGGTTTCAATCTCGGAGCCAGGGTTTGCATACAATATGCAAGAATAAGGTTTGTTTTATGTTTCGGGGAATATTCCAAAGGAATATTACCTGTAAATGGATGAATTCATCGTTCGTACGAAGATTCCGACTTATAGTAGTCCACTCACAATCTAGTTTTCGACCTCGGATCCATGGTATGCGTAAATATGCCAGAATATGGTTTGTTTAAGGTTTTAGAGAATATTGCGAATGAATCTTACATGTAAATGGATGAATTCATCGTTCGTACGAAGCGACTTATAATAGTCCACTCACTGCCATTTTTCGATCTCGGAGCCATGGAATGCGTACAATATGCCAGAATATGTTTTTTTAAATGTTTTAGGGTATATTCTGAAGGAATCTTACTTGTAAATGGATGAATTCATCGTTCGTACGAAGATTCCGACTTATAGTAGTCCACTCACGGCCAGTTTTCGATCTCAGAGCCAGGGTTTGCATACAATATGCAAGAATAAGGTTTGTTTTATGTTTCGGGGAATATTCCAAAGGAATATTACCTGTAAATGGATGAATTCATCGTTCGTACGAAGATTCCGACTTATAGTAGTCCACTCACAATCCAGTTTTCGATCTCGGAGCCATGGTATGCGTAAATATGCCACAATATGGTTTGTTTAAGGTTTTAGAGAATATTCCGAATGAATCTTACCTGTAAATGGATGAATTCATCGTCCGTACGAAGATTCCGACTTAAAGTAGTCCACTCACGGCCAGTTTTCGATCTCGGAGCCATGGAATGCGTACAATATGCCAGAATACGTTTTTTTAAATGTTTTAGGGTATATTCTGAAGGAATCTTACTTGTAAATGGATGAATTCATCGTTCGTACGAAGATTCTGACTTATAATAGTCCACTGACGGCCAGGTTTCGATCTCGGAGCCATGGCTTGCATACAATATGCAAGAATAAGGTTTGTTTTATGTTTCGGGGAATATTCCAAAGGAATCTTCTCTGTAAATGGATGGATTCATCGTTCTTACGAAATTTCCGACTTATAGTAGTACACTGACGGCCAGGTTTCGATCTCGGAGCCAGGGTTTGCATACAATATGCAAGAATAAGGTTTGTTTTATGTTTCGGGGAATATTCCAAAGGAATATTACCTGTAAATGGATGAATTCATCGTTCGTACGAAGATTCCGACTTATAGTAGTCCACTCACAATCCAGTTTTCGATCTCGGAGCCATGGTATGCGTAAATATGCCACAATATGGTTTGTTTAAGGTTTTAGAGAATATTCCGAATGAATCTTACCTGTAAATGGATGAATTCATCGTCCGTACGAAGATTCCGACTTAAAGTAGTCCACTCACGGCCAGTTTTCGATCTCGGAGCCATGGAATGCGTACAATATGCCAGAATACGTTTTTTTAAATGTTTTAGGGTATATTCTGAAGGAATCTTACTTGTAAATGGATGAATTCATCGTTCGTACGAAGATTCTGACTTATAATAGTCCACTGACGGCCAGGTTTCGATCTCGGAGCCATGGCTTGCATACAATATGCAAGAATAAGGTTTGTTTTATGTTTCGGGGAATATTCCAAAGGAATCTTATCTGTAAATGGATGGATTCATCGTTCTTACGAAATTTCCGACTTATAGTAGTACACTGACGGCCAGGTTTCGATCTCAGAGCCAGGGTTTGCATACAATATGCAAGAATAAAGTTTGTTTTATGTTTCGGGGAATATTCCAAAGGAATATTACCTGTAAATGGATGAATTCATCGTTCGTACGAAGATTCCGACTTATAGTAATCCACTCACAATCCAGTTTTCGACCTCGGAGCCATGGTATGCGTAAATATGCCAGAATATGGTTTGTTTAAGGTTTTAGAGAATATTGCGAATGAATCTTACCTGTAAATGGATGAATTCATCGTTCGTACGAAGCGACTTATAGTAGTCCACTCACGGCCAGTTTTCGATCTCGGAGCCATGGTATGCGTACAATATGCCAGAATATGTTTTTTTAAAGGTTTTAGGGTATATTCTGAAGGAATCTTACTTGTAAATGGATGAATTCATCGTTCGTACGAAGATTCCGACTTATAGTAATCCACTCACGGCCAGGTTTCGATCTCGGAGCCATGGTATGCGTAAATATGCCAAAATATGTTTTGTTTTATGTTTCGGGGAATATTCCAAAGGAATCTTACCTGTAAATGGATGAATTCATCGTTCGTACGAAGATTCCGACTTATAGTAGTCCACTCACGGCCAGTTTTCGATCTCAGAGCCAGGGTTTGCATACAATATGCAAGAATAAGGTTTGTTTTATGTTTCGGGGAATATTCCAAAGGAATATTACCTGTAAATGGATGAATTCATCGTTCGTACGAAGATTCCGACTTATAGTAGTCCACTCACAATCTAGTTTTCGACCTCGGATCCATGGTATGCGTAAATATGCCAGAATATGGTTTGTTTAAGGTTTTAGAGAATATTGCGAATGAATCTTACATGTAAATGGATGAATTCATCGTTCGTACGAAGCGACTTATAATAGTCCACTCACTGCCATTTTTCGATCTCGGAGCCATGGAATGCGTACAATATGCCAGAATATGTTTTTTAAAGATTTTAGGGTATATTCTGAAGGAATCTTACTTGTAAATAGATGAATTCATCGTTCGCATGAAGATTCCGACTTATAATAGTACACTGACGGCCAGGTTTCAATCTCGGAGCCAGGGTTTGCATACAATATGCAAGAATAAGGTTTGTTTTATGTTTCGGGGAATATTCCAAAGGAATATTACCTGTAAATGGATGAATTCATCGTTCGTACGAAGATTCCGACTTATAGTAGTCCACTCACAATCTAGTTTTCGACCTCGGATCCATGGTATGCGTAAATATGCCAGAATATGGTTTGTTTAAGGTTTTAGAGAATATTGCGAATGAATCTTACATGTAAATGGATGAATTCATCGTTCGTACGAAGCGACTTATAATAGTCCACTCACTGCCATTTTTCGATCTCGGAGCCATGGAATGCGTACAATATGCCAGAATATGTTTTTTTAAATGTTTTAGGGTATATTCTGAAGGAATCTTACTTGTAAATGGATGAATTCATCGTTCGTACGAAGATTCCGACTTATAGTAGTCCACTCACGGCCAGTTTTCGATCTCAGAGCCAGGGTTTGCATACAATATGCAAGAATAAGGTTTGTTTTATGTTTCGGGGAATATTCCAAAGGAATATTACCTGTAAATGGATGAATTCATCGTTCGTACGAAGATTCCGACTTATAGTAGTCCACTCACAATCCAGTTTTCGATCTCGGAGCCATGGTATGCGTAAATATGCCACAATATGGTTTGTTTAAGGTTTTAGAGAATATTCCGAATGAATCTTACCTGTAAATGGATGAATTCATCGTTCGTACGAAGATTCCGACTTATAGTAGTCCACTCACGGCCAGTTTTCGATCTCGGAGCCATGGAATGCGTACAATATGCCATAATACGTTTTTTTAAATGTTTTAGGGTATATTCTGAAGGAATCTTACTTGTAAATGGATGAATTCATCGTTCGTACGAAGATTCTGACTTATAATAGTCCACTGTCGGCCAGGTTTCGATCTCGGAGCCATGGCTTGCATACAATATGCAAGAATAAGGTTTGTTTTATGTTTCGGGGAATATTCCAAAGGAATCTTATCTGTAAATGGATGGATTCATCGTTCTTACGAAATTTCCGACTTATAGTAGTACACTGACGGCCAGGTTTCGATCTCGGAGCCAGGGTTTGCATACAATATGCAAGAATAAGGTTTGTTTTATGTTTCGGGGAATATTCCAAAGGAATATTACCTGTAAATGGATGAATTCATCGTTCGTACGAAGATTCCGACTTATAGTAGTCCACTCACAATCCAGTTTTCGACCTCGGAGCCATGGTATGCGTAAATATGCCAGAATATGGTTTGTTTAAGGTTTTAGAGAATATTGCGAATGAATCTTATCTGTAAATGGATGAATTCATCGTTCGTACGAAGCGACTTATAGTAGTCCACTCACGGCCAGTTTTCGATCTCGGAGCCATGGTATGCGTACAATATGCCAGAATATGTTTTTTAAAGGTTTTAGGGTATATTCTGAAGGAATCTTACTTGTAAATGGATGAATTCATCGTTCGCACGAAGATTCCGACTTATAATACTCCACTGACGGCCAGGTTTCGATCTCGGAGCCATGGCTTGCATACAATATGCAAGAATAAGGTTTGTTTTATGTTTCGGGGAATATTCTAAAGGAATCTTATCTGTAAATGGATGGATTCATCGTTCTTACGAAATTTCCGACTTATAGTAGTACACTGACGGCCAGGTTTCGATCTCGGAGCCAGGGTTTGCATACAATATGCAAGAATAAGGTTTGTTTTATGTTTCGGGGAATATTCCAAAGGAATATTACCTGTAAATGGATGAATTCATCGTTTGTACGAAGATTCCGACTTATAGTAGTCCACTCACAATCCAGTTTTCGATCTCGGAGCCATGGTATGCGTAAATATACCACAATATGGTTTCTTTAAGGTTTTAGAGAATATTCCGAATGAATCTTACCTGTAAATGGATGAATTCATCGTTCGTACGAAGATTCCGACTTATAGTAGTCCACTCACGGCCAGTTTTCGATCTCGGAGCCATGGAATGCGTACAATATGCCAGAATACGTTTTTTTAAATGTTTTAGGGTATATTCTGAAGGAATCTTACTTGTAAATGGATGAATTCATCGTTCGTACGAAGATTCTGACTTATAATAGTCCACTGACGGCCAGGTTTCGATCTCGGAGCCATGGCTTGCATACAATATGCAAGAATAAGGTTTGTTTTATGTTTCGGGGAATATTCCAAAGGAATCTTATCTGTAAATGGATGGATTCATCGTTCTTACGAAATTTCCGACTTATAGTAGTACACTGACGGCCAGGTTTCAATCTCGGAGCCAGGGTTTGCATACAATATGCAAGAATAAGGTTTGTTTTATGTTTCGGGGAATATTCCAAAGGAATATTACCTGTAAATGGATGAATTCATCGTTCGTACGAAGATTCCGACTTATAGTAATCCACTCACGGCCAGTTTTCGATCTCAGAGCCATGGAATGCGTACAATATGCCTGAATATGTTTTTTTAAAGGTTTTAGGGTATATTCTGAAGGAATCTTACTTGTAAATGGATGAACTCATCGTTCGTACGAAGATTCCGACTTATAATAGTCCACTAACGGCCAGGTTTCGATCTCGGAGCCATGGCTTGCATACAATATGCAAGAATAAGGTTTGTTTTATGTTTCGGGGAATATTCCAAAGGAATATTACCTGTAAATGGATGAATTCATCGTTCGTACGAAGATTCCGACTTATAGTAGTCCACTCACAATCCAGTTTTCGACCTCGGAGCCATGGTATGCGTAAATATGCCAGAATATGGTTTGTTTAAGGTTTTAGAGAATATTGCGAATGAATCTTATCTGTAAATGGATGAATTCATCGTTCGTACGAACCGACTTATAGTAGTCCACTCACGGCCAGTTTTCGATCTCGGAGCCATGGTATGCGTATAATATGCCAGAATATGTTTTTTAAAGGTTTTAGGGTATATTCTGAAGGAATCTTACTTGTAAATGGATGAATTCATCGTTCGTACGAAGATTCCGACTTATAATAGTCCACTAACGGCCAGGTTTCGATCTCGGAGCCATGGCTTGCATACAATATGCAAGAATAAGGTTTGTTTTATGTTTCGGGGAATGTTCCAAAGGAATCTTATCTGTAAATGGATGGATTCATCGTTCTTACGAAATTTCCGACTTATACTAGTACACTGACGGCCAGGTTTCGATCTCGGAGCCAGGGTTTGCATACAATATGCAAGAATAAGGTTTGTTTTATGTTTCGGGGAATATTCCAAAGGAATATTACCTGTAAATGGATGAATTCATCGTTCGTACGAAGATTCCGACTTATAGTAGTCCACTCACAATCCAGTTTTCGACCTCGGAGCCATGGTATGCGTAAATATGCCAGAATATGGTTTGTTTAAGGTTTTAGAGAATATTGCGAATGAATCTTACCTGTAAATGGATGAATTCATCGTTCGTACGAAGATTCCGACTTATAGTAATCCACTCACGGCCAGTTTTCGATCTCAGAGCCATGGAATGCGTACAATATGCCTGAATATGTTTTTTTAAAGGTTTTAGGGTATATTCTGAAGGAATCTTACTTGTAAATGGATGAATTCATCGTTCGTACGAAGATTCCGACTTATAATACTCCACTAACGGCCAGGTTTCGATCTCGGAGCCATGGCTTGCATACAATATGCAAGAATAAGGTTTGTTTTATGTTTCGGGGAATATTCCAAAGGAATCTTATCTGTAAATGGATGGATTCATCGTTCTTACGAAATTTCTGACTTATAGTAGTACACTGACGGCCAGGTTTCGATCTCGGAGCCAGGGTTTGCATACAATATGCAAGAATAAGGTTTGTTTTATGTTTCGGGGAATATTCCAAAGGAATATTACCTGTAAATGGATGAATTCATCGTTCTTACGAAGATTCCGACTTATAGTAGTCCACTCACAATCCAGTTTTCGACCTCGGAGCCATGGTATGCGTAAATATACTAGAATATGGTTTGTTTAAGGTTTTAGAGAATATTGCGAATGAATCTTACCTGTAAATGGATGAATTCATCGTTCGTACGAAGATTCCGACTTATAGTAATCCACTCACGGCCAGTTTTCGATCTCAGAGCCATGGAATGCGTACAATATGCCTGAATATGTTTTTTTAAAGGTTTTACGGTATATTCTGAAGGAATCTTACTTGTAAATGGATGAATTCATCGTTCGCACGAAGATTCCGACTTATAATAGTCCACTGATGGCCAGGTTTCGATCTCGGAGCCATGGCTTGCATACAATATGCAAGAATAAGGTTTGTTTTATGTTTCGGGGAATATTCCAAAGGAATCTTATCTGTAAATGGATGGATTCATCGTTCTTACGAAATTTCCGACTTATAGTAGTACACTGACGGCCAGGTTTCGATCTCGGAGCTAGGGTTTGCATACAATATGCAAGAATAAGGTTTGTTTTATGTTTCGGGGAATATTCCAAAGGAATATTACCTGTAAATGGATGAATTCATCGTTCGTACGAAGATTCCGGCTTATAGTAGTCCACTCACAATCCAGTTTTCGATCTCGGAGCCATGGTATGCGTAAATATGCCAGAATATGGTTTGTTTAAGGTTTTAGAGAATATTGCGAATGAATCTTACCTGTAAATGGATGAATTCATCGTTCGTACGAAGCGACTTATAGTAGTCCACTCACGGCCAGTTTTCGATCTCGGAGCCATGGTATGCGTACAATATGCCAGAATATGTTTTTTTAAAGGTTTTAGGGTATATTCTGAAGGAATCTTACTTGTAAATGGATGAATTCATCGTTCGTACGAAGATTCCGACTTATAGTAATCCACTCACGGCCAGGTTTCGATCTCGGAGCCATGGTATGCGTAAATATGCCAAAATATGTTTTGTTTTATGTTTCGGGGAATATTCCAAAGGAATCTTACCTGTAAATGGATGAATTCATCGTTCGTACGAAGATTCCGACTTATAGTAGTCCACTCACGGCCAGTTTTCGATCTCAGAGCCAGGGTTTGCATACAATATGCAAGAATAAGGTTTGTTTTATGTTTCGGGGAATATTCCAAAGGAATATTACCTGTAAATGGATGAATTCATCGTTCGTACGAAGATTCCGACTTATAGTAGTCCACTCACAATCCAGTTTTCGATCTCGGAGCCATGGTATGCGTAAATATGCCACAATATGGTTTGTTTAAGGTTTTAGAGAATATTCCGAATGAATCTTACCTGTAAATGGATGAATTCATCGTTCGTACGAAGATTCCGACTTATAGTAGTCCACTCACGGCCAGTTTTCGATCTCGGAGCCATGGAATGCGTACAATATGCCATAATACGTTTTTTTAAATGTTTTAGGGTATATTCTGAAGGAATCTTACTTGTAAATGGATGAATTCATCGTTCGTACGAAGATTCCGACTTATAGTAGTCCACTCACGGCCAGTTTTCGATCTCAGAGCCAGGGTTTGCATACAATATGCAAGAATAAGGTTTGTTTTATGTTTCGGGGAATATTCCAAAGGAATATTACCTGTAAATGGATGAATTCATCGTTCGTACGAAGATTCCGACTTATAGTAGTCCACTCACAATCCAGTTTTCGATCTCGGAGCCATGGTATGCGTAAATATGCCACAATATGGTTTGTTTAAGGTTTTAGAGAATATTCCGAATGAATCTTACCTGTAAATGGATGAATTCATCGTTCGTACGAAGATTCCGACTTATAGTAGTCCACTCACGGCCAGTTTTCGATCTCGGAGCCATGGAATGCGTACAATATGCCAGAATACGTTTTTTTAAATGTTTTAGGGTATATTCTGAAGGAATCTTACTTGTAAATGGATGAATTCATCGTTCGTACGAAGATTCTGACTTATAATAGTCCACTGACGGCCAGGTTTCGATCTCGTAGCCATGGCTTGCATACAATATGCAAGAATAAGGTTTGTTTTATGTTTCGGGGAATATTCCAAAGGAATCTTCTCTGTAAATGGATGGATTCATCGTTCTTATGAAATTTCCGACTTATAGTAGTACACTGACGGCCAGGTTTCGATCTCGGAGCCAGGGTTTGCATACAATATGCAAGAATAAGGTTTGTTTTATGTTTCGGGGAATATTCCAAAGGAATATTACCTGTAAATGGATGAATTCATCGTTCTTACGAAGATTCCAACTTATAGTAGTCCACTCACAATCCAGTTTTCGACCTCGGAGCCATGGTATGCGTAAATATGCCAGAATATGGTTTGTTTAAGGTTTTAGAGAATATTGCGAATGAACCTTATCTGTAAATGGATCAATTCATCGTTCGTACGAAGCGACTTATAGTAGTCCACTCACGGCCAGTTTTCGATCTCGGAGCCATGGTGTGCGTACAATATGCCAGAATATGTTTTTTAAAGGTTTTAGGGTATATTCTGAAGGAATCTTACTTGTAAATGGATGAATTCATCGTTCGCACGAAGATTCCGACTTATAATACTCCACTGACGGCCAGGTTTCGATCTCGGAGCCATGGCTTGCATACAATATGCAAGAATAAGGTTTGTTTTATGTTTCGGGGAATATTCTAAAGGAATCTTATCTGTAAATGGATGGATTCATCGTTCTTACGAAGTTTCCGACTTATAGTAGTACACTGACGGCCAGGTTTCGATCTCGGAGCCAGGGTTTGCATACAATATGCAAGAATAAGGTTTGTTTTATGTTTCGGGGAATATTCCAAAGGAATATTACCTGTAAATGGATGAATTCATCGTTCGTACGAAGATTCCGACTTATAGTAGTCCACTCACAATCCAGTTTTCGATCTCGGAGCCATGGTATGCGTAAATATACCACAATATGGTTTGTTTAAGGTTTTAGAGAATATTCCGAATGAATCTTACCTGTAAATGGATGAATTCATCGTTCGTACGAAGATTCCGACTTATAGTAGTCCACTCACGGCCAGTTTTCGATCTCGGAGCCATGGAATGCGTACAATATGCCAGAATACGTTATTTTAAATGTTTTAGGGTATATTCTGAAGGAATCTTACTTGTAAATGGATGAATTCATCGTTCGTACGAAGATTCTGACTTATAATAGTCCACTGACGGCCAGGTTTCGATCTCGGAGCCATGGCTTGCATACAATATGCAAGAATAAGGTTTGTTTTATGTTTCGGGGAATATTCCAAAGGAATCTTATCTGTAAATGGATGGATTCATCGTTCTTACGAAATTTCCGACTTATAGTAGTACACTGACGGCCAGGTTTCGATCTCGGAGCCAGGGTTTGCATACAATATGCAAGAATAAGGTTTGTTTTATGTTTCAGGGAATATTCCAAAGGAATATTACCTGTAAATGGATGAATTCATCGTTCGTACGAAGATTCCGACTTATAGTAGTCCACTCACAATCCAGTTTTCGACCTCGGAGCCATGGTATGCGTAAATATGCCAGAATATGGTTTGTTTAAGGTTTTAGAGAATATTGCGAATGAATCTTACCTGTAAATGGATGAATTCATCGTTCGTACGAAGATTCCGACTTATAGTAATCCACTCACAGCCAGTTTTCGATCTCAGAGCCATGGAATGCGTACAATATGCCTGAATATGTTTTTTTAAAGGTTTTAGGGTATATTCTGAAGGAATCTTACTTGTAAATGGATGAATTCATCGTTCGTACGAAGATTCCGACTTATAATACTCCACTAACGGCCAGGTTTCGATCTCGGAGCCATGGCTTGCATACAATATGCAAGAATAAGGTTTGTTTTATGTTTCGGGGAATATTCCAAAGGAATCTTATCTGTAAATGGATGGATTCATCGTTCTTACGAAATTTCCGACTTATAGTAGTACACTGACGGCCAGGTTTCAATCTCGGAGCCAGGGTTTGCATACAATATGCAAGAATAAGGTTTGTTTTATGTTTCGGGGATTATTCCAAAGGAATATTACCTGTAAATGGATGAATTCATCGTTCGTACGAAGATTCCGACTTATAGTAGTCCACTCACAATCCAGTTTTCGACCTCGGAGCCATGGTATGCGTAAATATGCCAGAATATGGTTTGTTTAAGGTTTTAGAGAATATTGCGAATGAATCTTACCTGTAAATGGATGAATTCATCGTTCGTACGAAGCGACTTATAATAGTCCACTCACGGCCAGTTTTCGATCTCGGAGCCATGGAATGCGTACAATATGCCAGAATATGTTTTTTAAAGGTTTTAGGGTATATTCTGAAGGAATCTTACTTGTAAATAGATGAATTCATCGTTCGCACGAAGATTCCGACTTATAATAGTCCACTGACGGCCAGGTTTCGATCTCGGAGCCATGGCTTGCATACAATATGCAAGAATAAGGTTTGTTTTATGTTTCGGGGAATATTCCAAAGGAATATTATCTGTAAATGGATGGATTCATCGTTCTTACGAAATTTCCGACTTATAATAGTACACTGACGGCCAGGTTTCGATCTCGGAGCTAGGGTTTGCATACAATATGCAAGAATAAGGTTTGTTTTATGTTTCGGGGAATATTCCAAAGGAATATTATCTGTAAATGGATGAATTCATCGTTCGTACGAAGATTCCGGCTTATAGTAGTCCACTCACAATCCAGTTTTCGATCTCGGAGCCATGGTATGCGTAAATATGCGAGAATATGGTTTGTTTAAGGTTTTAGAGAATATTGCGAATGAATCTTACCTGTAAACGGATGAATTCATCGTTCGTACGAAGCGACTTATAGTAGTCCACTCACGGCCAGTTTTCGATCTCGGAGCCATGGTATGCGTACAATATGCCAGAATATGTTTTTTTAAAGGTTTTAGGGTATATTCTGAAGGAATCTTACTTGTAAATGGATGAATTCATCGTTCGTACGAAGATTCCGACTTATAGTAATCCACTCACGGCCAGGTTTCGATCTCGGAGCCATGGTATGCGTAAATATGCCAAAATATGTTTTGTTTTATGTTTCGGGGAATATTCCAAAGGAATCTTACCTGTAAATGGATGAATTCATCGTTCGTACGAAGATTCCGACTTATAGTAGTCCACTCAC